>NC_079422.1:13924298-14261798 GCF_026213295.1 Gadus chalcogrammus
AGCAAGTCACATTGCTGTTGGCCGAGATCCAACAACAAAAGGTTTTGCAGCATTTTTCCGACTCAAGGCAAGGTGAACTGAGGGATGTTTGTTTGTTGGGCGGGAGTCGGATGGAAAAGCGTTCTGAACAGGGCAGGGTTTGGAGTGATGAATGGTGCTTTTAGGTAATGGAAAACACCACGGGTCTCTGTGGGAGACGGCAGAGTGCTCCACCACAGCTCCCTAGCACCAGCGGCTCTGCTCTAGTGTGTGACTCATCACCCAGCAAGGCTGACGGGGTAGGGATACTAACGCTGAAGCAGTAGGAACCCGACGGAAAACAATGGAGTTGTAATCGGCCTCAAGACGTTTTGTACGTTCAGTGATTGGATTTGTGTAGATTAGGTGGGATTAATCGACAAAATCTTTGTATCACAATCCAGATCTTTTCAAAGCAGCAGGATTTAAAAAGAAATAGCTAATCACCACCAAGATCAGTCTGAGTTAATTACTTAAATGTCGAGCTATTCTATAACAGAATAGAAAAAGCAAATACGGACATATATATAATGGACAATAACGTTAATGAAAAGTGTGATTGTTATCGTAATGCCTAATAGTTTGATCATTCCCATACTGCTTCAAGACCTGATGTAAGGTGCGCACTACACATGTGACACATACATGGGGTTAACATGGGGTTAACTATTGTACTCCTAACCATCCCTGGAAGGAGGGATCCCTGATAGGGTCAATGATAATCATGGTCGTTTGGCCCTTTAGAGTGCTTAGGGTTCTGTATAGATCATTCAACCTTTATGTCATGACTCATCAGGTAAAGTCTCATTGAGGATGAGAACCACTTTATCAAGAGAGAGCCTTCCAAAAAGCTGCCTAAAAAAACGTACAACAAGTTAACAAAACAAACATGAAACACATACACACATAAGCTCTTACAATCCGCTGAATACGTCGAACCTTAAGTACACGGGCATTGATCAATACTGTCGAGCCTCACATCCTTCAATGTGTTCCCGTGAAGCCCTTGATTAAGGGCTGCACGTTCCAAAGCGAATGCTGCACATTCAACGGACTCGAGTGGCCAGTGAATCCCACTCACCAGTGGAGATGCTCCTCCACCATCTTGCTGATGGCCCGTGACACGGCCTGCTCCTCCGGACTGAGGTTCTTGTTCAGGTTGATGCCCAGCTTCTCCTCCAGGAAGTCCACCATGAACTCTGACCCCGACACCTGCTGGTGGTTGTACTCTATCCAGGGCATCTTGCCCTGCGGTGACAGCTTCCCGTCAAAGTAGTTCTGGGATAAAGCAAAAAGACGAAGGTGGGTAAAAGGTGATGTGTGAGTGGCCCCGCTGTGCCCCCTGCGGCCCAGATCAGGTGGAGGATAAGCCGCTGATGGGAGTGCTTGGACGAGAGCAAAGAGCGCTGTCCCTCCATTTCCACAAGGACAATTTGATCCAAGAGTCTTGGCTCTTGGTCAATATTTCACTCAGAGGAACTCAATCAAACGTTCTGGGACTTTGTTTTCTTTACTTTCCTGTTCAGTGGAAGAACTAATTGGTTCTTTTGTCTTACTTTAACATTCAAGTGTACCCTTTGCTACAAGAAGCATTTATTTAAAACAGGGCTTAGGGGAATTGTGAGAATACATGTGTGTGTGTCTGTGTATGTGTGCCATATCTTTTTCATGATAGAATACAGTATCCTACACTTTTGCGTCTTTTCATATTTTCATGTACATGAATGACCTATCCTATGTGGACAAACAGTATGAAATGTGTCTGTATGTTTTTAGAGTCATCAAGTGTCAGCGTGGGTACCTGGTAGGGCAGGTCGGCCATGCGCAGAAACGTCTCCATCTTGAGGCAGAATGGTGAGAGGCTGGGAACGCCGTTCTTTGGGCGGGAGAACTGGTGGAGGATGATGGCGTCCTTAGAGTCCAACTTCTGCTCCTTCCTACAACCCACGAGACGGGCAGGTCCACCGTGGGCAAAGGTTATGGGACAGGGAGCGAGTGAGAGAGAATAATGGCTCATGTCATGGCACGGTTACATCAAGGCTCAATCCAAAGGGTATGTCTATGGTTCACGGCATAACAGACCCTTCATGCAGAGTTGTCATCAGTGGATATAACAGCTGTCACTCATAAGACTCGTTATGGGTCTGTTGCTTTTATGTACCAGGGCCCGTGGTCCATGGTCAATGTGTGAAGTCTTGAGTCTGCTGCCCGGGCCGCTTAAAGGAGCAGACCCTTAATTAGTGTGATGAGTGACAACTGTGTTTGTCCTAAGAGACGACGCCTCTGCGAAAACTGTTTTTCCTCTACCATCATTCATCGGCTGCGGTGTCAAATGCATTTTGCTGAAATGACTTCCTCTGATGCATTAAACAGACACAATAAGACTGTGGTCAGCGCACTTTTTTATTCAAGGCTGTGGCTGGGAAGTGAAAACAATAGACCGTTCAATATGTGGTGGTTGTAGTAGGGGGAGGGGGGGGGATGCATAGCAAAGTATTGCTATGCTATGCACCTGTCCCCCTTGTCTGCCAATAGTGTTTGCGAATGTGTGTGTGTGTGTATGTGTGTGTGCGTGTGAGTGCAGATGTGTGACTTTGTGTGTGTGTGTGTGTGTGTGTGTGTGTGTGTGTGTGTGTGTGTGTGTGTGTGTGTGTGTGTGTGTGTGTGTGTGTGTGTGTGTGTGTGTGAGTGTGAGTGGGAGTGTGTGTGTATTCTCACGGTTTTCTACTCAGGACAAATGGTGAAGAGAGATATAAATATAAAAATCTATCGGTTTCATTTTACAGCAGGCGCCACCCACCCACAGTGGCGAATGTTGTACGTTGCCCCTGCTGCTTGCCAGTGCCATGGCATCCCTTGTGGAGTATGTGACGTAAGAGCCTACTCCGTCAACAACAACACAACATACAACGCTGCCTACAAGCTGCGACCATGACCAACCCAGAGTCTGTCGGAGTGGTGCGTGTTAGTCACGGTTCCCACGAGAGTGCCACACGCATGACTTGGTCTCACGTGGCCCGTGGACGTACACGTGCCGCCCGCTACAGTGCCTGGTTCGGTTTCTTCCAGGAGATTATGAGTGAAATCCAATGAAAGGGGATGAGTTGAAATCCAATGAGATCAAAGGAATTAAAATGATTTATTATTAGTCTAATTTATTTCGGATTCCCCCCCCCCCAAATGTATTGATTGATTTAATAAGCCTTTGACACTTTTGCCTGAACAATATGTTAGCATTGAAGCTCAGTGGATCTTCCTATTGTCACGGGTCTGTTTCTAGATTAAAACATCATATACAGTGTAACTGAAACAGGGATCAGGTCTGTGGATTCGTTTCATGCAGACCCCAATTTAGAAATATGTCCTTTTATTCGGTGCAACGTCACGCATTAAATCATGAAAATAATTTTGCAGAGCCATAAATAGAGTAACTGGACACGTCACGTGTCGCTGTCCACTGCATTGTGGTGCTGAACATATGCATACTGTTCAGAATATGGTGCCCGTACAGAACAAATAGTAGGCTGGTTCTACAGATATTCCCCAGACCTATGGAAAAAAAAAGTAGCCTAAATATAAAAGTTGATCCCACCAATGTCAACTTATCACATGGCCATCACTGTTGGTGGGCTGTTGTGCCAACGACAGCAGCCGCCACGTGATCCAGCGATACTCCCGCATGACTTCTCAAATGTCCATGTGAATAGAGAGGATCTTGAATTGTAGCGTTATCCCGGTTTACCGGTATCTTACTTCCTATGAGCTGTGCACGTCAGATAAAGGTCCCCGGAGCAAGACAAATAAAAACATTCCGAGAATAACAATAAAAACAACAACGACAAGGATAATAAATTTGGAGTTGTGGCGAATAATGGGACAAAGCAACATTCTAATAAACATGAATCAGAATGATTCATTATCGGAGGCGCCTCTCGCCGCTAAACCGAGGTACCTGAAAGTCCCGCCCTCTATCTCTCGCCAATAACGCCCGTTTTGAGCATCCAATTCAGGCGTTCAGTCGTTGGACGAGAACGCCGAAACGAGGTAACCCGAATACAGGATGTAAAGGATACACCACCGAGAAGACAAACACAGCTGGACTACCGGATGCACTTGCGTAACACCAAGAATAATCCTTATATTTCTAGTCTCAAGCACGCGTCTTACAGCCAGTATAGTAACGTCATTAAAATACTGAATGAATGAACACATCAATACACACAGACAGAGACACGCAAAAAAAAGTCCGCTTGGCGGCCACGGGACCGGCAGACGCGTGATGCATCATTTTATTGATTTCATTATTTTGCTATCATCAACCGAACAGTCTCTCATTGTAGGAGAGGTTGAACGCAACCTAAACAACTAGCATAATCAGCATAACATCAATTGAATAGGCAGGTGGAAGATAATAATAATCATCCACCTGCCTATAAATAATAATGGATGAAATGGCTGGCAAACCCACACTAGACCCCCGAGACATCGCTGTTGTTTACCGTGAACAATATGGTCAGAAAGTCCAAACATAACACAGCGCAGGCCTACGGCAGATAGCGATTTTGATATAACAACCCTGTTAACCACCCCAGACAGGCCCATGGAAAGCGATCGCCTCCAGACAGCAACCTACCTGATGGCCAGCAGTTCGTGCAGCAGGTAAGCCGCAGCGGCCAGTAGGGCTCCCCCGGTGATGTACAGCGTCTTCTTCCACCAGGAGTCCGAAGCCAGTACAGACATGATACCCCCGTAATCCTGCAAAGGGAACGCGACGATATAGCCATATAACGACTGGCGCTCATCGGAGCCACACAGCCCGATAGGCAGGCTATGATTTCGGCCGATTTCCACCACACACGGTCGGGAAGAGGCAAAGCTAGCAGCAGCCAAGTAGTACATTCTCCCCTCCTCTCAGCGATACGCTCCGACTTCCTCCGTCCCGCAATCCCTCGTCGACCTCATCAAAACGTCTCATAATAAGAGGTATGGCGGCATTGCGATGTTTTGGTCATTGTCAAAGAAAGCACCAAATGAAGCATCTCTCTCCCCCTTCCAGTCGGTGCCCGCACCCTGGCCGGATCCTCCGCAGGCTCGTGGGCCTGCCTGGGTCTTTGTCTGCTCCAATAGAAACGATTGGTGCTACCCCGCCCTTACCGTTGATGAGTTCTGCTCACTCTCACTGATGGATGAGCACCATACATTCAATGGAAACGCCCAGGACAGCTATATAACGGGGGCAATTATATTAACATTTGAAGGCACTAATTCGTAAATATTTCATCTTGTTAAAATAATCACCATTGATCCAAGCTATGGTTGAATAAATATATACTTTATCAATAATAGCCATTCATTTCTTTATTAACTAATTACTAATTTCAGAGGACAATCTCACCGAAAAGATAGTTGATGCATTTGTCTCCATTTAAGAGTATTACATACCCAATAAGCAGGTACGTTTAATAAAGATGTTATACAAGAGGAGTTGAACTAGAAATACCAAGTGCTGGAGTCTGGCGGAAAATCAACTGCAGACATCACTGAATCAGCTTCTCAGATTTGATCCTTAAATATCCTTTGTTTGTGTGCAAAATAGAACAGCATTTGCCAAGGCCTTTGAAAGTCACTCCTGTGACAGCGAGGGAACTGTTAGAGTAGAGAGGACCATTCAATTCAGATTAACCTGAAGTAAGAATTTGCTATTGAAGAATAAGACCCAGACATGGTTTAAACGTGACATATGTTCTGTCAGAGGCTGATTTGGCTTATGCAATTCTTGCAGATGATGCTGAACTGCAGTGGAGGAAACCGTCTCACATGCGAGTCCATTTTAATTTAATTTTGATTCGACACAGGAAATTCAACTATTTTGTACCAAAATGTCATTCAATGATTTGAACAAATGAATGGAGTGACTTTATAATTCACAACAGGGACTTTATCAAATGCATATAGATCAAGATATACATACATTTATATATCTATAGAAGTGATCCTCCCATTCTCTGAACAGCAAACAACACCATGAAGTTATGGCTTAGATACGCTGCACTTGTTTTGTTGAAAACATCAGCGGACCAAAAAAATGTGCAGAATATAATCAGCAGCACAGGACAACAGAAGGAAATATCCCGACAAATAGCAATGCATGCACCTGCCTCAAGCTAAGCAAACCCTGCGAGGAAATCCTTAGCACGTTAACCACAGGATTCAATGACTCCTAGAGTCCCCCACACCTTCTTCTTTTACTTCCTCGACATCCACCGACTGGTTTCCTCATTAGCGTCCTAACGTAACACAGATGTAACCTGTGATGCAGTGTCGTTTCATCCCGTCTTTATTTGTACACGGCACCTAACGTGTACCAAAGTCTGCCTTCTGTTGATCAGGAACGCCGGCCTCCTTTAGTGGCTGACCTCTGCGCAACCTCGTCCATGACCTTGTCCGTGACCTCGTCCGCGCCGCCGTTCACGCCCGTCCCTCTGGCTCCGCCTGGGGGTGCGGCGGCTCCTCGGCCGCCTTGACAGCGTGCAGCGCGTAGTTTATCTCTGTGTTGTCGCTCCAGCACCAGCTCCCTGTCACCGGGTTGTACAGCATCCCCCGGACAGTCAGCACCGAGAAGCCGTCTGAGGAGGAGGAGGAGCAAGTGAGGGAAGAGGAGGAGCCAGAGGAGCAGTAGGATAAGGAGGAGTAGAAGGAGGAGGATGAGGAGAAGCAGGAGAAGAGGGAGTCACAGAGAGTTTGCGTTTCAGGAGAATTGGCATGCGGCACCAGTTTTACACAACTTTTCAACACTGCAAAGAGCTGCAAAAATGCAGACAAAGCAAATTGGAGGCTTTGCTGCTTATGGAGCTGCTAGGATTCAGGCGTTTCCTGGAGCTAATATCCAAGAAATGCTTTCCTTATATTACAAATGAAGCCTTACCCTAATCAACCGACAATACTAACTTGACTAGGTATCTTAACTAAACCATAATCAATATAATAAGCTGAACATTACGATCGGTTTAACATCAAACCTATGTGTAGATGACATAGTTATGACATCACTATAGATCTAGTGCGGTTCTGATAGTTGGTTCGAAAACGCAGTGTGGTCAGTATGGTGTCTTTGTTAGAGGTTTCGGTTTGTAAACTCTGACAGAACTGTGAAGGTGTGAAAATTAACCCTCTGCAGAGCACTAACACCATCTGAGATTGATGAAGAGAGACAGAGAGACTATCTCTCGCAGAGTGTGTGCGTGCGTGCGTGCGTGTGTGTATTTGACATTAAATGCAGACGTACGGGGCTCTAGCAGACGCTCCAGGTCCGCAGGGCTGATGAACTTGTCCCAGTCGTGGGTCCCCTGGGGCACGATGCGCAGGATCTGCTCGGCGGCCACGATGGCAAGAGCGTACGACAGGTTGGTCTTGTTGATGGTGGTGATAAAGAGGGAGCCGCCTGGCTACACACACACACACACACACATCCTGTGCCTTAGGGTGGAAGAAAGACCTGTGCCAAACAGGCTCCATCGTCCGCCAACACTTACCGTTCACCGAGAGACAGCTAAACCATAGCGTGTGGGATGAGAGTGAGTAAGTGATATTTGAAAGTGGCAGGAGGAAAAACAAATAGAGAGCAGGAAGTAGTGCCTCTTCCACACAATGATGTGTTTCTATAACACACAGTTAATGTCCCACTGGGAGAGAGCTAACAAATGTTTTTCTTTTTTAAGCTTAAGCTAGATAGACTCAAAAGACATTAATCCCTGTGTTTATCTTAATAACTACAGGTTTGTTTAGATTGGATTAGGGCATGCTGGTGTTTTCCCATCAACTGTTTTGTCCCTGGAACAAATGACCCAGGAGATCCTCTGCCCAGTGCTGACAGAAACATACACACAATTTAGAGTCGGCGTGAATTTCCCCTAGTTCAGGCACGGAGACAATAAATTAGGCTTACACATTCCTGCCTGGTCCGGCGTCCACAACCTCACAGCCCAAGCTAGTACGGCCCCCCTATCCCTCCACCAAACACAAGCGCAGCCAGAAAGGGAATCCCAAAAAACACATCACACGTTGAACCTACCTTGATCAAGTGACCGCAGCAGAAAGCAAACGTTTCCAGGTCGGCCAGGTGTTCTACCACCTCGGACGCCACCACCGCATCAAACGGGCCTTCTCCCGCCTCCTTCTCCTCCCCCCGGACATCCTCCTCGGACCCCAGCAGCTCCTCCACAGTGCACGCCCGGTAGCGGAGCCGTCCGCCGAGCTCAGGGTCGCTGGACGAGTGAAGCCGGGCCAGGCTGATGCTGTTCTCCACGGGGTCCACCCCCAGCACGTGACCTCCCAGACGGGCCAGGGGCTGGTGGGAGAGTGGGTCACAGGGTAGAACTCAGGCAATGGATTACCCTAGGGAGAATGGCCACCAAAACAGCGCTGTACCCACCTGCGCTCTTAAATATGTAACCCTATTTGATGCAACAGCTATTTAAATATACATTTCAATTTAGCTCCCTGAATGCCATGCCCTTGCTAACCCCCACAGTTGTTAGCCCTTAACAAAACCCAATGTTAGCAAGAACACATTTGTTTTGTTAGCGTGCTTGTCAGCAACCTCTGCTGGACAATCTGGGAAACAACCAGGCACGTGTGTTGCCTGAGCAAGATGCCTGCTTGCCTAAGGGCCAGACTCCCTCCTAAGCCACTGATTCCTTCAGATGGGAATGGCATTCAAAAAATAATTCCAATAGACACACTGCCGTGGTTAAAATGGTTAAAGTGTGTGTTTGTTGGAACAAATGAGCCTGGCATGTGTCAAGAAAATACATGTCTCTGTGTGTGTGTGTGTGTGTGTGTGTGTGTGTGTGTGTGTGTGTGTGTGTGTGTGTGTGTGTGTGTGTGTGTGTGTGTGTGTGTGTGTGTGTGTGTGTGTGTGTGTGTGTGTGTGTGTGTGTGTGTGTGTGTGTGTGTGTGTACTAAAATGTTATACTCTGTGACAGTGCCATGTTCTATCTACAGGACCTGATTTTGTCTGCACAAATAACACCACACTGCTGGTACGTCTTCACATCCGATGAGATCCAAGTGGAGACTTGTGTCCTTCTTTTGCAAACCATCAACACCAACAAACAGATACACAACTGCAAACTGCTATGGCTGTCCTTTCCACCAAACCACAACCGGTCAAAGCCAAACCGAGACCCAGAATCGGGCTGACATCTAAACGTACTTATTAGGCACCGGTAGCACATGTGCAAAGACGACTATTAGAGAGGGTTTCACCGGGCGCTAGCCTGGGACGACAGGCGGGATGTGATCTGAAAGGTGGCGATGCACAGGATTGGTCCAAGGCTCAGGGGGAAACTAGATCCATCTCATTCGCACCACCTGCCTCCGTGTTCAGCCAACCGTTTTACCTCACCAGGCACTGAAGCTTGCTCATGTGTTGTTACTTTTTCTTGAAGGGTTTTTTGACCCCCACCGACACACACACACACACACACCCACCCACCTCAGTGAGCAGCCCTCCTCCACAGCCCACGTCCAGTATCTTGAGTCCTCCTAGGGGTCTTCCCGGCTGACACTCTCTGTGTAGGCTCATCAAATTGTCCCTGAACACAAGGGGACATGACATGGGGGTTCAATGCGTTTGCAAAGACAAGCCAGGCTAACAGGGACACTCTACATATGAAACACTATATGCAGAGGATCTCCAGTCCACAAAAACCCAGCTGCAATATTCCCTTTGGCGTCATCATTGAGCCCCAGGAACACGGCCAGCCAGTCAGAACCACTGACAAATGTACCCCCCAGCCATGTTATAGCATAATCCTTCCATCTCAGAGATCTCTTTTCCTACACTTTGCTACTCTGTTCCTCAGTCCCATGTTTCACTGTTGATTTTTCCCTTCTTCCGCTATAAATTGGAAACAGACAGGAATCTGGGATGTATGGTTCTGTTACTAATTACACCTGCTCATGCTGAATAACATTTCCCCAATTCCCACGAATATTTGAATACTGGTACTTTGATGGCAAACCTTGGATAAGACTATGTGGGATGATTTGGTGAAGGGGCTTCAGACGCTTTGGTGTTCGCCTAATAGTCACTCCACTGCCCCTGGGCACAGTCATATCTGACATGTCAACTATATGCAGACACGCAGCGACACAATATGTCACCCTGTCACCATGGAGACTCATCATCTCCAAGAAAAGTGTGGGGGATGGGGGGCCAGGGGCAGGCATGGCTAGCCTGTGTAAAGTAAAACTATAATGCAAGGGCTACATTATATCTATGCCTTTCTCAGCCAGTTGTATTGCACTGAACTACTATGACGCTTGTGTACTAAACACCTTTTCTGAACAAAGACCCTCTTTACAACGTATGGTTAACGGTTTAAGTAACGGTGCGTCAATTAGGAAAGCATTGATTTGTGCTCTACTTAAAAACACACCTTATGAAAGGTACGCGAAGGTCATTCAAGGAATGGAGAGCGGCAAATTCTCCCTGCTCATCCCACCACTTGCTGGCCAGGGCCTGGAACCGTCTCACCTCCTCTGGGTCCACGGTAGTATTGGAGGCTGACTGAGTACTACTGTGACAGAGGGAATTGGGCAAATTATTACGTTTAGGAAATTTAGAAAACATAATAGAATCACTATCGTTGCAAAGGTAGGTGGCATCTCTTAAATATATATACATATATCATTTATAATTCAAGCTGAACGAAGAATTTCGTGTTGACTTACACCACTTATATTAGAAATAAATGTGAAAGGGCAGACACGGACCTAAAGGGTCCAGCATACCCACATGAAATGTACCTCATCTGACAGAGAAGGACAGACCGTTCCGAACTCACAATCGTCGTCCTCTGCAACAACTGTTTACGGTGTTTACATGCACTTGACCAACTAAAAGGACAAGTAGCAAGCCGACGTTGGATGACACTCGAAACATTTGTGTTATGGGAATAAAACCCAAGTAAAATCCGACCAAACTTCTTTGAGTACATTTTGCGATTTGTTTGGAGTCAATGTGACCGAATCTGGCGATACATGTCCGAGTGGAAACACGGATCACGTCGTAATAGTTCCTACTTCCTGAAAGCTTTATTTGTCGATCACTACCGTCACTTTTAGAATATGGACATTTATTTTTTATAAATCATGAAAAAATATTCGAATGAGAAATTGCTATTAAATAGCAGTTCGATTTAAACTCCGAACAGCAATAAAATTAAGCATAATGGGAAAAAGATGAGTTATGGATTTTTTTGTGTATGTAAACCTATTCATGTCTCCTTCATAACTCTTTGTTACGTTAACCTTGGATACAGTAAACGTTTGGACATAATTATGATTTTTTTTACATTCATGTAGCCTGCATCACACCGTATTATGCCAGTGCCATTAGAAATAGCTTGCAGATCCACCCGGTTCCCAGGTGAACTTTCCTGTAGTTAATAAAATCTTCCTATGCTGTGCAATAACAACCACGATCAGTCAAATCAAATGAAAGGCAGATGACCCAATAAGCAGTGAGACAAGACAACGGACAATCAGTTTTATTGGACAATTAATTACATTAATGTTCAGAAAAGGGTTAATCCTCTTATCGTTTTAAAACAATACAGCTGTAAGAGTATTTCAAGTCCACTTAAGTTTTAAGCTTTGCATCATGATACAAGCAAAAATACCCAAGCATCCAAAATGTCCTTCTCTTTGTGCAGTCAGCATTTTAAAAACAATGTATTTACAGAACTGAACGGTATGGTATGTGAGTGGGTGGGGAGGAAGGGGCAAGCAGAGTTCACCTACATCGTTGCCTCTATAATGAGACAGGCCTGCTCAACGAACGGAATAAAAAAACTAAAACAAAACCCAAATATTAAAGTGCACTGATCAAGCGATACACTTATTAGCGCCTGCTCCTGCGCGAGGGGGACGTAGACCTGAAAGATAAGATAGAATAACAAGACAGGATGTTAGTATTGCACTATTTACCCCCACATAAATACACTCACTCACTCACACATACATACACACTGACAAAATCACAACCCAAACCACCTCGCATTTAATTAATGTGGTAGCATACAAGAATGCTACAACTGTTTCCATACACTCCTTAATTTCCAATCAGAAAATAACCCGTCAAGGCAGGTATACATGTTAAGTGCCTTTCAGCTGCTCATATTCTCAAGACAAAAATTATTCTCCACAATTAGCCTATGAAAAAGCAAAAAATTTAAAAAAAATCCAAAGTATGGTTAAATTAATCTCTGCCCGTAATGGAATCATCTTGTAGTACTTATAATTGAATTTTTTTATTTCTGCAAACATGGACAAAAGAAAGTGGAGTGAATCTGGAGTGAGCACTGAAAGGGGCTATTGATTTGTTTCTTCAAAATGATTGGTTGATATGTTGTCAGCAAAACCACAGTCAAACTGACAATGAAAACATTCAATAGAAAAATTAGAGAGAAAAAACGAATACTACCTTGATCGTGACTTAGACTTGTGTTTGCGGCTTGCCTTCTTACCAGACTTGTGCGATTTTTCCGTTGACCTTGAACGACTACGTTTAGATTTTTTGGATTTCTTTTCCTTGCTAACCTCAGGGGTGGGGGACTTGCTCGATTCAGAGTCCGAGTGCCTCTTGCTAGATTTTGCCGAGCCTTTCTTGTTGCCCTTGCTATCCTGCCGAGAGGGTTTGTCATCTGCATGAGAATCGCTCTCCTTCCTTTTCTTAGATTTCCCATTCTCTTCTGCACCCTTTTCCCTCTCCTTCTCCTTAGCTTTGGGCTTATCTTTCTTCCTATCGGACTCCTTCTCCTTCTTCCGCTTGTCTTTCTCATGGCTACGACTCCTCTCCTTCCTCCTCTCCCTATCCTTGCTTGAAGCCTTCTTAGCTTTGCTGCGGCTGTGGCTACTCTCCCTGTGCTCCCTGCTCCTCTTTCTCTCCCTCTCCTTCTCCTTCTCTCGCTCCCGGCTGCGGCTCTCCCTGGCCCTGGACTTCTCCTTCTCCCTCTCCCGATCCCGGGAACGGCTCCGGCGACCCCTGCGCTCCCGGGAGGCGCTGCGCTCGCTCTTGGCGCGGCGGCCGGACCGCTCCGCGCTGCTCCTCCGCCGCTCCCTGGCCTTGTCGACCCGCTCCTCGTGGCGCCGGGGCGGGCTGCGGCTGCGGCTGGGCCGGTGCGCCCGGCGGGAAGAGGAGCGACTGCGCCTCCTCTTCCTGCGCGGCGACGATGACCTGGAGGAGGTGCGCGAGGACGGCGAGGAGGAGGACGAGGAGGAGGAGGATGAAGAGCGACTGCTGGTGCGGCTGGAGCTGCTCTGGGAGCTGCTGCTGCGGCCGTTGGCGGGGGACTTGCCCCCGCCACCCCGGCCAGAGCGCTCCTTCCCACTGTGGCCCTGCGGCCGGGCCTCGCTGCCCTCCCTCTCGCTACGAGACCTACGCCTCTCCCCTGAAGACTCTGCCTCCCTCGCCTCCTGCTTGTGTAAAACCTCTGACTGACCCTCGCCATATTCCCCTCTTTCTCTGCTCAGTCTCTCCTTTGCCGCCTCATCTGCAAGAAACAAAAAAACGAAATAAGACGTTACGACGTGGGTGCTTCAATGACAGGGGTGCTGTGCTTGCTGGCTAGCCCACTCGTCCCCCACCCCTACTCCAGGAGTGCACTCAACAAGAATACTCCTTGATCCAAACGTTGAGCAGACAGTTAAAGTCTGCCCCAGTGCAGTGTGTCAAAAAAACTAAAGGCTAGGAACGCACAGGACGCGGTCCACGCGGGCGCATCCTCACCGCGTGCGAGCGACGTCTCCAGCGCCTGCCTGTCCTGGAGCTGCTGCTGGACCTCCCGCTCCTTGCGGTGGAAGGCGTCCTGCTTCTCGCGGATGCGGTGCCGCAGCTCCTCCTCGTCCGTGTCGGAGGACTCCGAGGCCCGCTCGCTGCGCTCGTCCTCGCTCTCGTCCGAGCCATAGTCGCCGAGGCCGCCTGCCGTGAACAGAACCCCCCCCGAAACTGTTGAACGCCAGCACGGCACAGCAAGAGCTAGTCTCACAGTTTGTTTCTCAACGCCCCCCCCCCCCCCCCCCCCCCCCCCACAACCCATTGTCCACTTACACATGATCTGCATACAACTCTAGCCGAAAGCCAAACATGTTGTTAAAGAGCATGCTGCTAGCAACGGTGGAATAACAGCATGAATATCCCGGAAGACTAAAGGCAGGCATAAAGTGTAGCTCTTTTGCCTCTTTGACCTTATGTATTCCCCACCCCATTTGTTCTAAACACAGCCACCACCCCCCAACCCACCCACCCACTAGCAGAAAAGGGGATACTCACTCAGACCAGTCAGAGAAGCCAATGCACTTGACTGTGCCAGCTGTTTTGCAGGAGCTTTGATTCACATCAACAACAGGAACAACATGTTAAAACACATAGAGCCACCATTTTCTCAAAGGCAAGAGTCGCTAGAGGAGGGGATGTCAAGACAACGCATTATTCACAAGAGCTGTCGTTGAAAACAAAACAAAAAGGAAACAAAAATAACAAATGGAGAAAAGAGAGAGAGTTAACAAACAGGCGTCGGCCA
Source organism: Gadus chalcogrammus (assembly GCF_026213295.1). NCBI lineage: Eukaryota > Metazoa > Chordata > Actinopteri > Gadiformes > Gadidae > Gadus > Gadus chalcogrammus. The sequence goes on from NC_079422.1 coordinate 13,938,905, forward strand.
CACAATCCAAGTCAAACTGTCAGAGTTGGGAGAGAACCGTTCTGCACTAATGCACCCACAGATATCCTGCAAGTATCTGTGGGGTTGGATTTCCACAAACTGTGGGATTTGATAAAATAATTGGAACAATAAGATTTGATTCAAATGACGTACTACACCAATTAATCCAGACTTTAAAGCCAGTGGGCAAAATATCAAATACACCAAGAGCCGCACTCTCGCCCAAAATTCCCGGCATCATTCTCTTTGGTTCCAACACATTAGTAGAGAATGGTTTAAAATGCATAGTGATACTCCCAAAAGGGTCTCATTTTAAAGCATCCTGCTTTAGAGGCAAACATCTATCCATCTTGGAAAAATCGGAATAGAGAGAGAGAACCGGTTTCTACGGAACATGTCCCATTGCCGGGCACAAGTGATGTGAGAGCTAGAAGACGATAGAAGACCTTTAGTGGCTTTGCGATGAGTCTCCCTCGCCACCTGCTGGACCTCTTCATTCGTGACCTCCAGTAGGATCTCCGTCAGTAGGGTCTTGGTGATGACCATCTGGGGAATGGGGGTGGAGTCATTAAAAAGGCTGGCATCGCCCAGGGGAGAGTGTGCGTGTACACAGGGTGGCTCCTCCGTGACACACTGAAACACTGACCAGCTGGAAGTCTCTCTCCTCCTCCGTCATCTCCGGTTCACTGTCCTCCTGAGGAGGGGATGGGCTTCGGCTGGCAAACTCCTTCTTCATGGAGGACTTCACCTCCTCTTCTTCCTCTGGTTCCTCGCCATTGCCCTCGTCGTCGCTGTCCTACCGTATCCACAACAAAGGAATAGTCGGTGTTGCGGATTGAGAAAATGCCTTTGCTCTCCAGCGGCACCCATAGTCGAGCTCAGCGATGGAAAATAATTCCTTACACTTCTTGACAGCAAAGTACTTAGATTCAATGGGGCATGATCACAAGAGGACACAACGGTCCCATTAATCGAGCATCTTCAATGAAACAACGGATGTTCACAACATTTAGTCACATTGTAGGCACAAAACCCCAACAAATACAAAGAAAGAAATACAATCCAAAAAGCGTTCTCACGGTCTACACAGCTTGGCTAAAGTGGAGATACAAATGCAAACAAACATTACATCGTTAAAATGGAGAGAAAGGGAGCTACCTCAAGGTGCAAGGACAATCTCTACAAAACGTGTTCAATTGTAAAGTAATATAGTAAAGCAGAAGGTGGTCTCTTACAAATTTGCTCTTGCGTGGTACACGAGGCCCATCGCCGGACTGCTCTGGCTCTTCCTCCTCCTCCTTGACCAGTGTAGCGCGCTCCTGCTCCATCCGCTCCCGTTCCATCTTCCTCTGCTTCTCCCGGTCCATCTTCTCCAGGCCCTCACGGATCCACGCAGGCAGCGTGCGCCTTTTCACTGCCTCTGCTTTTGTTACGAAGGGCATCAGATTGGAATGAAACGTCTTTTGCAAGATTTGATTACAACGCCTTTCTTTTGTGTAGAATGCGTTCAGAGTTCTACACATTGTGTAAAACTCAAACTGGCTGGCAATAGTGTTATTCATTTAGTTCCTTATTTTGAAGTTACGTTTCTCAAAACTAAGCATTGACCATCCAAGGTATATATGCAGTTGAGGAGGAAGTATCCAGCAAAATAGCGGGCTGTACTGTGTATTTAGGGACTTACCCAATGCTGCTGCGGTCTCTTGCTTGACGGCAAGCTGGATGGGGGACCTTGGCCTCTCTCTGAAGCCAGGGGGTCTGTTGTCTCGCCTATTCTGGGGAGGACCCTGCCAGTAGGGAGCATGGAAGCCTGGAGGCGTGGGGCCGAAGGAAGGTGCAGCCCCATGCTGTAGAGAGAAAAGCACACGCTAAAAATTAACGTTACATTAGATACAGAAACTTCTGCACTACAGTAGCTGCGTAGTAGTCGCCATATCCTTAAATATGGGGGTGGGTTGGGAGGTTGTTACCATATCACTGGAAATAACTTGCATTGACAATCTAAATAAAGAGTAAATAACTAATAAAGAAAGATGATAGCACTTTACCCCACCATGCCGGATTCGTCAACAAGCGAACATTCTCTGCACAGCATCAAGACAGCACTGACTAGAACTGCCCTAGACACCAGTACCCGGCAGTTTTCAAAACCGGATCCCGCCTTTTATACTTAGCAGGCTCACTAAAAACCAAAATGCTTTCAAACGATCCTACCGGGGCTTCTGCATACCTGATAATCAAACTGGTTCATGGCCATGGGGGCCATGGCGTAGCTGTCGGGCTGAGCCCCATACCCATGGCTGTTCTGGGGGTAAACCCCGTGGCGGGCTTCAGAGCTGAACTCCAGGCTGTCCTGGCTGTTGCTGTCCTCACTGGGGTTCACCACCTCCATCGGCCCCGAGCCGGGGGGGATCCACACTTGGTCAGGGGGCGGAGGGGGTGGAGGGGGCTGGCCCTGCATTCCCCATTCTGGGAATGAAGGGCAAGACAGAAGCGGAGGGGTCGGCCTCACTGGGATTCTGGAAACTTTAAGAAATGTACCCAAAGTCAAAGGTTATTTCACATTACCCAAGCTTGCTACTGTAACACTCCCATCAACACAACACATACAGATATAAATACTTTTCTTCTCAGTCTCAACCGCTGGCTCGGCCGCAAAAATAGTTAGGATATCATGTTTTAATTACCATTCCACCCTTACAGTTGCACTAGAGTGCCACAAGGACACTAGTTATTATGATATAATAATAATATATAATAGCCTGTTTGTTTAAGTTAGGGTGTTACCGCTTACCTACACACCATATCTAACCAGCATTTCTCCCTGTCCGACCCACACAAAAAATGCCACTGTCAATCTACCAACTCAGGTATAAAGACTGGTCCCCTATATTTACTATGATCTATATTGCAACAACAAATGTGTTTTTGGCATATTATTAAAACAAAGTAACCGTAGCCATCGTCTGCTAGTGCCACAAATAGTGAACTGTATCTTTATAAGGGCTGGGGATAACAAATAAAGTAAAATAAACATAACTTTATATTATGCATCATATGTATTTTTACCAGGTTGCCACATTCTGCCAAATGACTGGTTGCTCGGGAATGGTGGTCCATGGTTGCCCTGTGGGACGGGGTCTATGCCGGGGACCTCCTGTCCATTGGGTTGGATCGTGTTCTGCACTTCGGTTCCTGTCGAATCTTTCTGGGCTATCCATGCTTGGGCCAGGGCTGCCCAATCGACCTGACCTGCAGCACAACACAAATGGTCTGGATTTTAGGATAAATACTGACATACATGCTGCATCGTTGTCGATCAAATAATGCTCAAATTGGAAACCCCATGAGTATATGACATATTGTACTTATCCTCGGCTTTTGGCTTACTTGGATCTTGTTGGTGCTGAAAGGACTGCATCCATTGCTGCTGGCTCAGAGGCCACTGCGGCCACGGCTGTCCTCCCTGATCCCACATCTGTTTTCACGGCGTAATGCTCTGCTGCGTTCGAGTGTTCAGCAGTGGAATGATTATTCAATTATATTTGCATTTCATACAATTTTATTGATGACGCATGTAGGATTCAACATACAAGCATGTTTTTGTTTTTTTACTAGGAGAAAGATCATTAGCGATTGCTACGGATTACATTCGTCAACAGTCCATACCGCAAACTACCTGATTCAAATTGAACACGTCTGTTTAATACTCAGATATTTAAGTATATTAGAGAACAAATACCTAATTAAACTTGATATTAGGGGAAACTACGTCTGGGAGCACAAATCCCCCTGGACACAGAAGAGCTAACATTATGGGTGCTAAGCTAAACAACACCAGTATAAGTGGGAACAAGATTAGCCGTTAGCTTACTATCTAGCATCTACTTGATTTACATCGGAATATCTTTATATTAGTAGTCCTTCATGCATTAGGACCAGGAGGTGGCGATGGCATTCGGGAGCGGCGAGATTAAGCTATTCCTACCTTTTAGAAACAGGTTTTGCTGCACTGGTTAGATTGAAAATCATAGATCGAAAGCAAAATGGCTCCAACGTGGGCCAGCGCTGTCACTACCCAATCCGCTGAGCTGCCCGGTCCGCCGTACGCATGCGCAGGAAAACAGCGCCTGTGAGGAAGTGAGAGCTATGGAGCGGTGTCTGGGACTAACTGTGCTAACCGCGTTCTAAAAATAGTATAGATATATAATTTGTGGACTTCTTTATATTGTTAAGCGTAAGTATTCAGAGGATGTTATGAAACACATCCATTACCTTGGGCCAATTGTTGGATAGCCAGTTCAATATAACAGTCAACAGAATAGTGAATAAATCCCAAACATGTGTTAATTACTTTAACTTATCAAACATGCTGTAGTTACGGATACGTAAGAGGATTATATCACATGTGAAATATTGTTGATTTCTGATTTAAATTCTGACTTTAACTTAGACCTCAGAATTTGTCCCTCATCCTCTTCCGTATACAATAAAGGACTTGAATACATGTAATTCTAAAAAGTAACATATTTGAAAATCAATGGAATGAATGTCGAAAACATCAATGTGTTAAGTGTCTACAGATGTGTCTAAGCTCCATGTTTGGTGTGGTATTGTCCAAACTGGTGTCATGGTGGACACCAAAGGTTGGGGTCCATGCACGCTGAAGAGTTTGACGAGAGAATCCACAGGGTGACGTCACGGCAGAACGTTTGCCCTTGTTTCTTTGCTGGAGGCTACTCCTCCTGGCTCATCAGCGACGCCGACCTCGAGCATGGTTCATCTGGAGATAGGACGAGGCGGGAGATCAAATCACATGGGCTTCTTGAGCAGAACAACCCCAATCGAAACGAAGCACCAGCAGTGAAACGGCCCTCATTTAAAAAATAGACATTCCCGAATCAATGTTATTTTGTTGGTGGCGGCAAGTGACACCCTGATACTGCGCGCCGACAGCGTGACAACAGATTCAGCGTGGAGGTCGGACAGATCCGATGTCTTTGGACGTTGCCCTTTTCTTGATTCCACACCCACCTTCCCTTCACCAGCCGGCGACATGTCCCTAAAAACAGAGCTGCTTCGCACCTGTCACGCCGAATCGCCAGTCACCATGGACTGAATATGGCACTGTGGGATGCAGAGAGACAGCAAGGAAAAACCGCACCCAACACACGCAATCTTCTATAAAGGGCATCAGTGACATTTAGGCCAACGTTGAGGATGAGGCAGATATAGTTCCGCACAGGCTGGAGTCCAGTTATCCCCAGCCGTGGACATAAGGGTAACCTAGGGGTAGGCCTACGTGTGCAGGTTACTGGAAGAATGTTTATATCTACAGAACAAAAAATACGACATAAAATATGAATATTTGTTGAATTTCTCAAATAATAGGCTGATTGTTGCTGATCGTTAGTTAACACCAGAAAAAGAGCAATGTTTCAGCTTCTTCCTACAACTACAATAGAATGATTGCTAATTGATTATATATCATATTAGTTAAAAGGAAAACATTTGGCGTACATAGTAGTATTAGTGAAGTTGAACATCTAAATAGTTACCACAATTACCAAAAAAAATACATTTAAAATATGAAGTTCATAAATAAGATGTTTTATTTTATTGTATTCACGTGATGTGACACACAGCAACTGTTTTACAGTTACATTGAATTGAACAATCCAAAAAAAAATTGCGCATGAACGGGTACAAACCCTGCACGAGTCTGCCACCACACGTAAATGTCGGTATCTCACATTTCCTCTTTAAAATCATGGTCTTCCTTGTACCATGCATGTTTATTTAACCTGAAGCATAGGCACTGAGTTGTGGGCCATTGGGAAATAAAAGTTGACTGTTTTCTATGCATGTATTGAAGAGGTAAATCACCTAAAAAAATCGAATTTTTTGTCTATTTAAGATTAAGCAATATACATTCAATATACAATGAGCCTATGCACACAACTTTCTTTTGGTAAGGCTTCAGCTTAAATACTATTTTTTTTTTTTACAAGACATTTTTTTTACTCTGTAACCATAGTTGTGCCTGAGCTATGAACTGACATTGAGAGGAACGGCAGGCTTGCTACTTGGGATACTGATACGATCAGAGTTAAAACCTAGTGCAGACAGAAGTGCTTTGTTAGCCTGATAGAAAGGAAAATCCTTTATTTAGTGTGAACCATCATGCATCAGATGGATGCCCTTGATGGAACAACTATTAAACATGTATACCAAAAGCAATGGTTTTCTGACAGATGTTCTTATGATACAAAATCCCTTTTTGGGCAAGCTAAGTGATAGTCATACAATCATACATTCCAATGTACAAAAATCTGCAATACATTCTACCATACCTTGCAAATAACCACTTCCTTTTGCTGTACTTATACTTCTTCAAGTCAATACTCTTTTCTTTCTCAATATACACACAATTCTTTAAATAAATGTCAGAATACCTTTTGAAAACAGCTGTTATTTTGCAAACCCATGCATGTACGAGTTCTATGCAGGCCTTGGGAGCCACCTAAAAGGTGTTGCACTCTTTGCACTCCAGTTCAACACCACTTTATGTCCTGTCAGATAGAAGCATTTACAGTTCTTCAGCCGGCCAGTCCTCACTTGCATCGCAGATGAAGCGATAGTTCAATGCATTATATAGTATTTTGTAAAAAATAAAAATAATCTTTAAGTTACTCCACTTCACATTTAAAACATTGCATCACTGTTGCATCACGAAGAGACAGGTATCCACCCCTTGCTTGTAAAACTGCTGCAGGAATAGAAGAAGCCCAAAGAGTTGATTTGTAAAAAAAAAAACAAGTCCCTCCTCCTTCAATAGTCTGCCGATTAAGTACAGTAGAAGGAGCGAGTACAGGCTGTATGCTGACAACAGGTAAAAAAAGAAAGAAAAAAAGACAGACATGCAAGGAAAAAGACGAAATGGACTGGAAACGTTGCGGGTTCGTTACAGCATTTCCTCGTAGAACAGAAGGTAGGCCTGAGAGTTGAGGACCCTGGATTCTGGGACCGTCTGCACTGTGGTGTCGCTGACGTACACCCACTGGCTCTGAGAAGGGCCGGAGGCTTCTCTTGCACCTGGCCACCCACACACACCCACACAAAAACACACTTTATTATCAGGGTATGGTTAGCTAAAATACATTGTAGGATATGACATCTACAAGGTTTGAATGTAAAATGCAGGGACAGCGAAGAATCAATGCAGGGAGCTGCAGGGGACTGAGACATGCCTTGTTTCCTAGATATGGACATCTTCTACCAAAGAAAGGCGTTTGCGTGAGTGGAGGCTTTAAAAAAGGGATTTTAATGCAAGTGTTTTTCTATAATGGCAAGGCTACACAGTGTTGATTAGAAACCTTTACAGACACTTTTTTGAAGTTTACTACTAATGCTGGCCAAGTTTGTGCTTCGCTATTAGCTAGGTGCTTATAGATCCCTGCCTTCTCCAACATTATTGGTCCAAACAAATAATGAAGCGTAAAAATGTTAAACATCCAGATCCGCTAGATTGAAGATCGTCTAAATCAGATTTTAAATTAATAATCGAAAAAGATTAATTGAAAGCCCTGATTTGTGAGACTAGTGGGACCCTTACCTGACGCATTCCTGCGCTGGTGTTCAGCCCTCCTCTGGGGCGGTCGGACCCTGACGTAGGCCGTGTAGTGGCCCCCGCGCATTGACCCACTGTGCTCCACGATGCCATACAGGCTGTAGGGAACACGCTCCCCAGAACCCAGGTTCTGCCACGACACAAACCCCCACAACCACAGGAACAAAGGCAAAGATACGGAACAACAACATGATCAACAACAGTAGCCTTAATCATCAATGCTTAAATTAGTCAATAATTTCAAGGGATTTGGTAGCTGGATTAACCTCCATTTAAAACGCGTCAAATAATGTTTCTCATGTAGTGTTGTATATTGTGCTTCATTGTATTTGATTGTATGCTGCTGAAGCCTTGGCAAGGTCTGTCTCATAAAAGAGAGTAAAATAAGGTTGAAATAAAATAAATGAATAATAAACAAACAATAATTAATGCACTGTAATTCTGAATTCTCACAGTTGTGCCAACCATGTCGTATTCCTCCGATCAACTTCTTCATGCTGCAGGAGCACTTCTAATTCAAAACACATGAATGTTTTTATGTTTTAGAGTTGTAGGCTGGGGTGTGTGGTGCAGCGCATTGCATTGGGGAACCTTGCAGGTAGCAGAGCAGAAAGGAGCCAGGTCCAGCACCAGGGGGAAGTCCACGTGGCGGTTCACCTTACGCAAGTTCATTCCGGCCTTGGGAGGAGAAACACACATTACACCAAATGTCAAGCCTACTTTTAAATTGGGGATGTGGGGATGAATAGATTTAATGCTAGTATCAGGATTTTTGGACGGCTATACTTGTCAGGTTGACTCAATTTTATTTTTAAACCAGCATTGTCAACGTTTCCTGCAAATGAATGGCACAGTCCTGCAGATGGCGCTATAGTATATGGTCCTGCTGCGCACTTTACTACATTCAGTTTTGTTGTGCCATTTAAAAAACAATGACAAACACGACTGACTGTAGAATCTGAACCCCAATGTTACACCCGTAAATTAATCAACACACAAGATAAAATCACACAACAAACTAATTATGCTATCGCAATACTTACATAATCACAATATATAACCGTGTGGTTGGGATATTCCCATCCCTACTTTTAGACTGCACTAGGAATACATTGTAAATTAACCTTATTGTATTAAGAGTTAGTACGCATTCATGCACACACCACATGACAAAAATAAGCGTCTTTAGTTTGAACATCATTAATGCAGTGCGTCCTAACGCCGTCTACCTGGTGGAAGCGTTTCAGGTGTAGGGTGACCACCGGAGGCAGCGAGGAGATCAGGATGTGCTTCCTAGCGCTGGTGTAGACCTTCTCAGACCTTTTATCTGTGCAAGAACATCATTTTTACAAAGGGCAAGTCTAGTAAGTAAGCGCACAACTTCGCACATTTATATGAGAAATCACATTAATAAGCTCTTCCTGAAGATCTTAAAAGCTCTTGTGACTTGAGGAGGACCAAAACCCCTGTAAACGGAGGAACGGTGTGTCGCAACCATGCTTAATCAGCAGATAACCCTATCGGCCAATCCCAGGTTATGCATGTAGTAGCCTCTGTTTAGCCTACAGAGGGAGTCCTCTGCACAGCAAACCAATCTAAAAGGTAGCGCCGGGGTTTGGTTGTCCTTCAAAGCTCTGGGGCCTAACCCCATGACGCTCAGCGCTCTTACCGGCCGAGCCGCTCTTGCGCAGCGTCTTCTGCCTGCGCTCGGTGCAACTCTCACACAGCAGCTTGTTGTTGCCCATCAGCAGCTCCACGGAGGTGAACTGGTGCAGGCAGGACTGCACCGAGCACTCCTTGGAGCTGGGTGTGTAGCTGTGGGAGAGGGCCTGGAAAGCCCCCTGGGGGAGCGGGTGCTGCTGCTGCTGCTGATGGTGGTGGTGGTGAAGGTTGTCTCGGGCCTGGGGCGCCGCTTTCTCCACAGTGTCCTCCGCGGGAAAGCGGGCCGCCGGGGAGCCCTCCCCGGGGAAAGAGGGGCCCAGGTTCATCTTGGAGACTGCGCTGACCAGCTGCTCCACCGCCCCGCCCGGCCGGGGCAGTGCGACGGAGCCGGTGGGGGAGGGCCTCAGCGGGGGGCTCGGCGACGAGGGAGAGGGTGGCGCCGGGCCCGCGCGGCCGTACCTGGAGGGGGGCCGCGGGGTCCACTCGCTCTCAGAGGCCTCGCTGTCGGCGTCGTTGCTGCTGTCCTGGGCGCACGGGTCTTTGTCGCTGGAGTCAGAGTGGCTGCCGACCGACCCCACGCGGCTCAGGAGAGAACCGGCCCCGACCACTGGCCGCGCCGCCGCCGCCGCCGCCGCCAGGGGGGCCTCCTCCTCATCTTCGTGGGGCCGGTCGGCTCCTTCCTCCTCCACCGATCCTGAAGACCTCCTCAGCGGATGCTTCTGTTGCAGAATGATCGAGTCAAGACAATTGTAATTGAAGAGCCCTTCAACACTGTTACAGTCTCCAAGGGCTTCACAGGGCAAGGGGCAAGGAAGAACTCCTTGCACAAAGCTGAGCTAGCACCAGAGTTGCACTCATATACACGCAGCCGGGGCCACCATGAAATCCAAGTGGTGGAGGTACCTGGCTGCTGGGCTTCCTAGTGTTCCTGCTCAGGGCGGGGGCAGCAGCGTGGACTGCGTCGGACTGGAGGAAGTGGACATCCTGGTCCCGGGGGCTTTTGCTCAGCCTGCCAGGGTTGGACGGTTTGGAAATCTGACCAGCAAAAAGAGGCAGATTCAGGTCAATGGAAATGCAGACATGGCCTATCAGAAAAGTTGCATATCAAACAATGCCAAAAACAATAATCCTTTAATAAACTAAAAACTAAGCAATGCACACAATATAAGCATATCTGTGTTAGTTAATGAATGTATCCATCAATATGTATTCATTTGGTTTAATAGTTTATTAATTATTTTTATTGATGTGTATCGTAAGGCTCACCCTTTCTTCAATGATGGGAAGAGAGATGTCGATGAAGGCCTCTTTCACTGTAGAGATCTATAAAGGAACCAATCACAAAACCATTCGAGATAAGGGAATGTCTGCTTCTTATGATAGCAGGAGACATTTTGAAAAAAACACAGGATTGTACAAGCCTTGACTTTTTACAGCCCTTACCCGCCTAGATTTCAATTTATCTATCTATTTAGTTTGAGTTCAAGTTGGTCCTTGCTTTTTTCCCCAGGGTTTTTCATGGGCAATACCGCGAACACAATGACAATTATCCGTAACAATTACAATTGGATGATTCTTCATTTGAACCCATTCAAGAGTTAGAAAAATTGAAAATGGCATATGCACAATGGACAAATGAGATGCACCAAGAAGGCTTGGATAACCAAGCAGTCTGCAAAAACAGAATAGTTCTTATAGTTAATATGGTGGACGAATAAAGACGATACAAGCTTGACAATATGCTTATTTAAGGTCACAATGTGTTCGATTGAGCTCCTTCCAGTCAGTAGGCAACAGACTTTCAGAATCCTGGGTGCTCTCTTCACCCATGGAGACATTGTCATCAGGTTGAAATATTGACCTAATCTCCAAACTCGACTTACATGCCCGCATTCCTCACACATGATGGTGTTGGTTAACTCCCCCACGAAGATCCGGTCCACAAAATTCAGCTTCACACCCTCCTTTCCATACGCTGTATTGAAGAACACTTTTAGTTAGCCATCAAGCTAATTACCCCCAAAGTGATTCTATTTTCTTGAAGCAAAAAATAAAAACGAGAAGCACTTTCCATTTCAATGAATGTTTTCTGTTCTGTTTAAAATAGTCTTTCACTAACTGTGGAAACATACTGTTATTTGTGTAGTACATGTACATTACATAAATTATAAAGATGTTCCAAAAGGGGTCAATTCTGAGTTGTGTTCGCCAATACATGCCAACAGAGGGCGCTGTTGATCCAAGCTTTGGGTAGGAGAGGGGAAACACTACCTTTAACATGTCGTTTAGTCTCCTCATCTGCAGTCTTCTCTGTAGGGTTGTTAAAAGCTTTGAGGATGCTGGCCTTTACTCTCTGTGAATGCCAAACACAAAATGTACACGTGTGTTAAAAACAAGTGCTTTATAATATACGCAACATTGATGTTGGTCAAATTTGCAGAATCATTAAAACCGCAGACTTGGGATTGGGTGAGTGATTTCCATTACACCCATGAGTTACAATATCACACTAGGATTGTACTCAATTTGACAAGTACACCTAGTTAAAACCTCATTAAAAGTAAAATAAACAATGAGCATGTCCAGTAACATTAACATGCAGAGTTCTCATTTGAATGTGCATGTGTATGTAACCGTATAGGGTAGGATTAGCATTTTCTCTGTCTCTCTCTGTGTGTGTGTGTGTGTGTGTGTGTGTGTGTGTGTGTGTGTGTGTGTGTGTGTGTGTGTGTGTGTGTGTGTGTGTGTGTGTGTGTGTGTGTGTGTGTGTGTGTGTGTGTGTGTGTGTGTGTGTGTGTGTGTGTGTGTGTGTGTGTGTGTGTCGTTTGACTGGAATCCTCTTATCGGAGGAGACATGGTCAGTGAGTGTGTTGGCGAGGGAGCTGTGAAGAAGAACACAACCGCAGTGATGCACCAATCAATAGATAATTGGCCGTGGTCTGTGACCGTCGCCCCTAAACCAGTGCCCTCCCCCCTCTCCCCACTACCACCACCGCCGTCCTCCAAAACAACCCATTATGCAGGAAACCCACTCACTGGACTGGCTATTTAGGTCAAAAATGCCTTGTTAATCCGAGCCCAGCCTGCACCCCAGTCAGACAGTCAGAGGATCAGAGCGCACCCCCGCGCTAATTAATTACACCCCCCACACCCGCCCTAACTAAAGCAACAGCGGTCGCTGTCCCACGCGCTACCCAAGAGGAGGGGGCTGGGGGGGAGTGGGTTGGTGGGAGAAGGGGCAGAGGGGTGGAAACTCAAACCAAGACGGGTTAAGAAGGACCGGCCATGCCCTGAGAGAGCTAGACCCATCGTCTCAGCTAATTGGTGATAATTGACTGTGTCCAAATTAACATATTTAGATCCTCTGATACTAATGGCCAATCAACACAAACACTTAGGGGTGCACTTGGGTCGCCGACGCCCACTGGAGATCTACCGGCCACACACACACACACACACACACACACACACACACACACACACAAAGATTGTGAAACATTGTGGCCATATATTTTCACATGATAACCCATTAAATTACTTTGGTTGCTGAGTGATCAACCCAGCTAAGGCATTGCTACCTTGCAGGCTCTAAATATGTGTAAATATATCTACTTTATACAATTTCTAGAATGTTCAGAAATGTGTTATAGCGGAAGCTTTAAAACTGGTGTGGTCTGCGGTAAAGACATTCAGGACTCACATAGCCATCCGCGAGTGAATGTTCGTTGCAGTAGAATGTCTCAGTGAAGGAAGAGGGGTAGACTTCACCTCCTCCCGCTATTCCTCCTTGATGGGGTCAGGAGAGAGAGAGAGTGTGTGTGTGTGTGTGTGTGTGTGTGTGTGTGTGTGTGTGTGTGTGTGTGTGTGTGTGTGTGTGTGTGTGTGTGTGTGTGTGTGTGTGTGTGTGTGTGTGTGTGTGTGTGTGTGTGTGTGTGTGTGTGTGTGTGTGTGTGTGTGTGTGTGTGTGTCTGGGGGGAGGGGGTGAGGGCGGGCGCCTCCAGCACAATGGAAGCGGCCCTGCAGCTGTGGGTTTCCCAAGAACACACAATGGTGCCGCTTGCACCACTTGCACGTCCCCTAAGTGGCACAACTGTCAGCGTTCACAAGTTTTAATTTGTCTGCGGCCGGGCACCCCCCCCCCCCCCCCCCCCCCAAGGCACCGGGCTGACCATGCACACACCCGCCGACTTCCCATCCCGGGTTCACCCAGCCGCTGGTGGGGCCACAGAGGCCAGCTTTGCCCCTCAAAAGGAGCCCTCTGGGGGGTCCCTGGTCGGCTGGCTCACGGAGGGGCGGGGTGAGGGGTGACCAAGGGGCAGGGTTTTGCACACTTGCCAAAAACCCACAGAAGATAAAAGAAAACCTGGTACCAGGAGGGGAACGCATGAAAACATGCTGGTTGAGAATGAAGGCGTATGACTGACTGTGTGTCTGTGTGACTGTGTGTGTGTGTGTGACTGTGCGTGTGACTGTGTGACTGTGTGTCTGTGTGTGTGTCTGTGTGTGTGACTGTGTGTGACTGTGTGTGACTGTGTGTGACTGTGTGACTGTGTGTGACTGTGTGTGTGTGCGCGCGCGTGTGTGTGAGACTGTGTGTGTCTGAGTGAGTGAGTACCTTGGTCTCCTCTACTCGTATAGAGTCCAGTAGATAGTGCAGGAGCTCCTGGCTGTCCTGCTGCTGATAGCCCTTGAAGCGTGGAGCCCTGCATAGAACAATAACACACTTAAAAGCCAGGCAAACAGGAGGCCATGAAACTACATGACAAAAGATAACACAAAAACAAAATATAAAAAATGTTACGTTCATGACAAATGGATGATAGAAAACAAGGTTCTGACAGAGACAAATCGCCAGTCTAATGAGTAAGTGCGGAGCCTTCCACCTACGACCTCCACTTAATGAACAGAGAGAAAGCACACACACACACAAGGAAATCAAGCTGCATGCACAGAATGGTACAACAGGGTTAGAAAAGGCTATCATGCCACCCGCCAGGGGTGGACAGCCCGTCTTGTCAGCCTTGCGGTGCTCACACATCAGACGCTCTGCAGCCCTGAGATTCCAGCCAGGTACTGAATGTCTCGCACACAGACATCAACAGTAGTGTAGGAAAACAGCGATTTAATAAAAATAAATCAATATTAAAGTCAAAATGTCCCTTGGGACATGATTTCCTATAGGATCCCATTATATTCAGAATGTTGCTGTGCTGTTGGTTATCCAAGGTCCGACCTCCATGTTACCTACTCTTGATCCTAGTTAATCCCCAAGTAAAATTACTCAGCGGATAATTGCGGTCATGTCAAAATGACACCTGATCAACCACTATCCTTGACATGAACCCCCAGCCTAATCAAGCGGACTGCAGTCTCCTTGGCTGTCCATGGTGGACAGATGTGGGGGGCAGATGTTGGGGGCAGATGGGGCCATTACGGCTGTAGCCACGACAACCTGTTGGCCAGTGTCATCCACATAACCAGAGAACCGGTTGGGCTGACAGGCCCGACCCTTACAGAGGAGGCATGCCACTGGTTGGTGATGCCTTCAGTTAACACAGAGATTGCGCTGGAAGATTTATAGATGGTACAAAAATCCAACCATCTTCAGACAGAGCCTCACCCACCAACCAACAATGTGATTGATCTACTCATTTCATGCCAAATACCTGTTATGAGGTGGTTGTACGTATACTAACTTACAAATGTTTTTATTTCATAGTGACTCTTACTCTTACATTCTTTGAATGCATTTTGCACTCACTAGATTTATCGTGTTCATTTTGTGGGTGCATATATTCAGCGCTTTTCACAACACCCAAGGCACTTTACATACCATGGGTGTGTGTGCTTGTCAATCCACCTCATCCAACACCATTTAAAGAGCTGACACAAAACCGAGTATCCATTATAATCCAAGCCTTGTAAAAAGCCTGTCGATGCTAAACCTGCGTTCATAAGACTGGTGCATTCTCAATAGGCTGTTTACAAGGTCACTGGTAGAATTTCACGATCGTTGTTGTTTCTAGTATCATTGTTGACACGCTGAGGGTCAGGAGGTCATCAAGTCGTTAAGCGAGCAAACGTCTCCTTCCCCTCACTCAACTCATTCCATTTAAAATGAGCATGCAGAGGAATGTCTCCTTAGACTAAGTTATGGATTATTTTATGCGTTATGCGGTGGGAATGCATATTCGGTTTATTTCCCTAGTGTTGCTTTCTTGTTATATTATTATGAATTCATAAGCACAAAAAGAAACACAAAATTAGTCTTTGAGTCTAGAGAACCGCTATGGTCTGCACATGATCTGTGCACACCATTGCATGGCTCATGTCTGAGACTGGTACAACATTTGACACAGCCTCTGCATAGGCCAGTGGCAAGCGAAGTGCAGAGAGAACCAAATCCCGGACAAAGAGACAAAGAGAAGGAGCGAGAGAAGCTGAAGTGGGGCTGCTGGGAACGGAGCAGTCTGGAAGCTCATCCCAGTGGAAGGGCAGAAGCAGAAGGGCCCTGTAGCACTGTTCCCAATCTGGCCCCGGCCAACACAAACAGCTGCGCTGCTAACACAATTAATAGCCGGATGAGTTAGTACCAGACACAAGGTAACAACCCCCCGCCCCCCTCGCCAACCTCCAGCTCCCCAAACACACACACTTTCAGCCCATGCAAAGATCACAATAATTAGTGTGACAATCACTACCGATGTGATGGATACTGGCAAACATTGACAGACAAACTTCTACTTTACCGATTTTACTACTTTACCAGTCCTTTTTACCTTTTATAGATTCAATGAATGCCATTCATCCTAAGTTTTCAAGATCATGGGTAAGGATTGGAAATCTAGTCATAAAAAGGTAACATTTTCTGTCTGCCAAACTGTTTCACACGAAAACAAAGAGCCACCAAGCGATCCTCTGAACATCCTCCAAATGTCACATCTCGCATGGCAAAGAGCCATTAAGGAAAATATTTGGCAATTTCAGCACTGAAGGTCTTCAATGGAAGCTCCAACAGTTTATTGTTAGCAATAACATCATAATTTGTTTCTCTTTGAAGCACAAAACTAAACGGAATGGCCAACAAGACCAATGGCATCGGCTTGTTGATATAAAAGAAACACCAACACACAAACAGATGTATTCATTTGAAATATTATTGAATGATTAAATTATATGGAAGCCATTGACCACAGCACAGGCAGCGTTCGTTATGGAGTGTGTGCTACAGGAAATGTGCAGGCTTTAGCGCTCAACCTGAAGTAGGAGAAGCCCTTCAAACTGTGTGCTGTATGTAAGACTATTTTTCCTATATTTTTGTCGATGTATGCTCTCTTGGTCTATACAGTGTGAATACGAATAATTATTTCATCCATTGTGCTACTTTATTTTCTCATGAAAGATGTGGATATATTAAGCCTCTACAAAAACACACTACAATGAAGGAAAGAGAATGGACGTCCTTCTCTGTAGCTTAAGTAAGAAAAGGAAAGCATAGACGAAAGTGGGGGTAGAGAAAAATGTGTTGGCCCCCTTATGCATGTAATGGAGCATCGAAGAGATGCATACGAGAAGGACAAGTTGTTTTCACTATTCAATAGACCATCATTTCGCCAGACCCTTTCTCCCTCATGCCACAACTTAATAGACTTCAGTCTCCTCATTTGACTGAAGTCAAATGAGGTCTGGGTACAAGCTGGGACCCTCTCTGGCACCAGAGATTGTGTTGGTGCTGACCATACAAACCACTGGGCTTGGCATGGGTCCGAGTCCAGACCAGTCCAGCTGGCATGGAGCGAGAGGGAAAGAGAAAGAGGCCTGGCATGACCCATGGCAGCATGCAGTGGGTACCCAGCTGGTCGTGGGGGAATACATGATGTGCGTTTACTCTACATGTGAATGCAAATGCACTAAAACATGTTCACATGCTGTCACACACAGACACCCCCACCGATTCAGACCCGCACGCACACACACATGCCCTCACACAGACACACACACACACGTTCGTGGACAAACAGCTCAAACTAATGCATTCCAGCACAAACAAATGTGCGCACAAACACACACGAAAAAGGAAAACCATCCAAGGTCAGCGTGTGGGAGAGAATAGGTCCCCCAATACAACAGTAACTCTTGACCCATCTCATGAAGTGGGCATCGCAGGTCAGGGCTGGACTGTGTGTGCCATAGAGGCACATCGCTGGTCGGAGGTGGAGACCGTCTTTAAGCAAACCGTGAATGAATGGAACGATAAACACGTTTTTTACATTGCAGTTACTGCAAACATGATGAGGCAGCCCTGACTCAACGATCATGATCATACTGTACATTTATTAATGCTAACGTTTTTTTTTTAAGATTTCGTGGGTTTACAATTTTTCATGGCAGGCTTGATTAATTTTGAGGCACTTTTGAGATATGTGTATATGTCATGTATTCCCGTGTTTCGAAGTGGTTGCCTATTTACTCTTGAACATCAAGCAATCCCATTCATGGCTCTCCTTGAAGAATCGTGTTTGCCTAAGAATTGCTGGTAATGAGTTCTCAAGACTTGTATGCATTCAAATGCATGCAAGCGGAAAGGAAGAAAATAAAGCATGTGTGTACGTGAGTGAACCACGCCTTCCATCTGCATGCATGACTGGATGCAGTGTGCGCCGCAGGCTGTGGTGGTAGCAGGTGAGGTGGTAGCTGTAGAACACACACACACACACACACACACACACACACACACACACACACACACACACACACACACACACACACACACACACACACACACACACACACACACACACACACACACACACACACACACACACACACACACACACGAGTTGCAGCCGATGACTCAAATCAAAGCCGCGTTAAGAGATGAAGCCAGTCGTCCCGACAGCCAAGAGTGGGATCCAGCGACCTGCACTACTGCACAGCGCAGGTTCCATGCTCAGATAAACACATGCAAACCAAACCAGCAGTGCACCACGTTCAGAGAGGAAGCCAACCAGCCAAGCAACGCAATGCACTTTGTTCATGAAAGGGAGCCAGCCGGGTTGTCAGCCTGTAGCGGAGCGGTTAGCACTCCGGGCCGGCGTTTCTGCCTGTCACTGCGCCGCACAGAGCCTGCCGGAGATCAATCATGACACAGGTGGTGCAGCGTGGAGGTGGAGGTGGACCAAACGGTGGAAGAAAACAAACGACTAGCTGCATCCATTTGTGTGGCGCGTTAACGTTGCGGTGCGCTAACGTTGCGTGGTAGCTAGTGGTGCGTTAACGTTGCGGTGTGTTTACGTGTGTGTTGGTCCACGGCTTTGTGTCGCGAGAGGAGGACCAAGAGGAGGGCTGGCCCAGGTGCTAGGTGGGCTGCCTTGCTGCTGGTTAGAGTGGACACCAAATGGGCATGTAAGCTGCTGCCGCATGGATGAAGGCCTGCGGGATCATCCGTTTGAGGCAACCCCACCATTACCCCTTGTATACAGAGCAGCATGTGCACAATTATGCCCGTTAGTGAATTTGTTATTTCATGATTATTTTTGCCTTTTACAGGCTAGCTTCTTCCATTATTGGGGATCTTAAAATGGTCTTTAGTGTCCTCCCTCCAGTGATGAAATCATGACACACGTCATTGATATGAGACAGCCTATCCGATTATAAAAAATTAATGCACACGCTTGGGACATTATTCACCAATCAGAATCAAGCATTCAACAATGCTGCAATACAACTAATATGACGAGGCAGGCCTTGTGTGACAGGAAGAAGGTTGCACGTGGCACCATGGGACTTACTTCTGGCACAGCTGGTTGAAGAGGATCTTGGGGCTGATCGGTCCTTTCCCGGGCTCCTTCATGGTGTGAAGGAAGAGGAACATGGCCGACGTCAAGGGCTCTGGGCTGGGCAGCGTCACCGTCAGCAGACTCTGGAAACAATTGAAATACAAAAACTGGAAAATGATGATATACTTTAAATTTCAAGGAAGTTACGTTGACACACAACATGTCATGTGGTTATTCATCACACCTTGGTTAATCTTGTTTGCATAGCAATATTAATCATAGAAGTAGATGCCGAATCTGCAAATATTTATTATTTATCTGAATGCAACCGGTCATGATAAAGATTTCAGGGTTACAAACATCTAAACGTGGAAAAATAGAATAACAGGCAAAACTACCGGTAGGGGTGCAACGGATCACACAACTCACGGTTCGGATCGTGTCATGGTTTTTGAGTCACGGGTCGGATCATTTTCGGATCAACAACAACAAAAAAAGATAACCAGACAATTCGACTTTAAACAAAATCTTGAAATGTGTAAAAACAAAATAAAGTGAAAAATTAGGTATTAATTCTTGCATAGTAAATATTTTAAAAAAAATGCTTGTGTCCACATAAAATAAAAACTTAGAAAAAATAATTTAAGTGCAATCTGAGGCATTATTCCTTCTTCTTTTTAACATGGATAGTAAATAATAATAAAAAACGGTGTCCAAAGGAAGCACAGAGAACCGGGAGAAAAGACTACAGCCAAACATAAACATCATATTTCCGGTTCCGGTCCGGTTTCCGTTTCAATGGGGTTTACGAAACGACAAATAAAACATGACAGAAACTGTATTTGGCTACGATACTTGATAAGGAACATCAACGAACACCACTAACCACTCGGTGAGTTGCACATTTTTTAAAACAAACGTTTAGGGTTGTTTCAAGGACAGGTTTGTGAATGCCCAAAGCAAGCCATTCTGAAGCAGGCAGGGACGAATCGAAATGAGCCAAATATCTGAGACAGGACCAATAGTCAACATTTCGGTGTGTCAACCACAATATTTCATCCTAGACAAACCAGAACGGGGGCTCAATGTGCCAAATACCGGAATTGTCCTTTAAACATGCGCTGATCACGTAAACGCACAACTTTTTTTCTTCTTTATCAGCCGATCCGCGGATCACTTGCGTCCCGAACCGTGAGGGTTGATCCGTACGGATCCCGGCTAACCCGTGAACCGTTGCACCACTAGCAACCAGGGTATATTTTTATGATATCTTGCTAGCGCTGGCTGGTAAAGAAGGCTAAATGGGATGGTAGATTAGGTTTCACTGCCTCGGAGTGTGTACTGTACCAGGTTGCTCTCTGCAGGGGGGCAGATCCTCATTTTGTAGCCCTTCTCCTTCAGTTCTTGGATAAGGTCAATGAGCATGTGGGTCTGGGACAAGTTCTAAGGACAAGGGACAGCATTGAGTTAGTCACAATGGATTGTTTTCGTGCTGATTGCTAAATAAAATTATCAATTATAAAGCAATTATAAATAGTTCAGGACAAATGTATCGTAAGCAAACACAAGTGGAAGTCCTCTGTTGTGCAAGCCTGATCAGATATAATGCCCCAAACCAATAATTTAATAAATAACAACAATGACAATCAACTAGAAACTGCATTTCCTGCAGAAAATGCGGTGAGTGCTGTAGTACAAAGTGAGGTAAAAAAGATTGGGCGGGAAAAACCGCCCACTCTGGCATCACTGCCTGAACATCCTCATAAAGTAGCCCAATCCGGAGGGAAAAATTGCCCAATCTGGCAACACTGCTAAAAGTCTTCACGGTCCAGCGTCAACGTAAATCAATGAGACCAACCGAAAACGAAGCCGGTATGAAACTAAAACTGTGATACTGAATAAAGTATAAATGATATCGAAATTATGTTTGGATATTATTGAAGATACAAGTGTGTAGATTTGTTAAATGGTTTGAACGAAGGTATACGGTTGAAAAATGATTGAGTTACGATGTCTTAAGAAATAGGAGTGTCAGAATGGGCAGACATCTTCAATGAAAACAGATGAAAACAAAGCCAGTATGAAACTAAAGTGTGTCGATTTGTTAAATAATTTGAACAAAGATAAACGGTTGATTTAGTTACGTCTTAAACAGTTGAAGTACCAGAGGACGGCTCTGCCATCCTCCCATTAACACCCCTGTTAAAAAATATATAGTATTTTAAAAGTAGAATATGTTAAAAAGTATAAAATATTTAAATATTCTAAAAAGAAGCGAGCGATTCCAAGCTATTCTGAACATTTTAAATCTCTAGGTGAAAAATCGAGGAAGGAGATAGGTCCCAAATTTGTAGAGAATAATAAAGAGGAAATGAAGAATAAAACTTAAGAACAATAGTTTAGTGCTGCATGCAGCACTCACCTAAATAGAAAATGCATTTCCTGCAGAGAATGCGATGAGTGCTGTAGTACAAAGTGAGGTTTAAAATATTTGTAATGAAGCCACATAGATTAAGACATTAAGAAACGTTAAATGGCTTATATCATGTAAAGGGATTTGAACAGAGTTCAAAAGTCTAAATTGAGTAAACAAACATGCACAATCTGACAACGCTGCCTGAACGTTGTAAAAAGTAGTCCAATTGAGTGAGAAAAACTGCCCAATCTGGCAACACTGACTTCCCGTCCTTGCGCTCTAGCCTCAGCGTAAATCAATGAGACCAACTGAAAACAAGCCGACATGGAACTTAAACTGTGATTTTGTGATTACCTCTAAAGGAGGCCTTCCATTTAATGTGGATGCAAGTGCTAGAGATGTGAATGGAGTATCCTTGGTAGGGGTTTAGACCCAAGCAGCCATTGTCCCTTCATGTTACACAAGCATTTTCTTCCTTCCCTTCAAGCGATGTTTGTTTTTGTAGAATCGTGTTTGCCTAAGAATTGCTGGTAATGAGTTCTCAAGACTTGTATGCATTCAACAAGTCTTGAGAAACACTGAATGTGTGTGTGCGTGCAGGTCTGAATCGGTGGGGGTGTCTGTGTGTGACAGCATGTGAACATGTTTTAGTGCATGGTACAATGACACAGAGAGACAGGTCAAGCAATGTATAAAGTATGCTCACAGGAAATACAATCAAGAAGAAGACCTTGAACAAAATGGTGGGAAAAAACACCACATTGTTGCAAGCAAAGCATGCCGCCAGCACAACACAACCAGTGGGTGAATAGTGGATCCATGCTATGTGAATTCCCTGTGCGTCCAATGAGGGCCACTCGTATGTGGGCAGGTGAATGGCCTTGTTCTCAATAACTGCATCACTACCCAATACAACCATCATGAGTTTGAGCAGAAGTATCAGCTCTCTAGAAGATAATCATGGTCGGGTTTCAGGCACCATTCATAATGTTTTCCAAAATGTGCATTTAAAGTTTTTACAGCTACATTCGTCTCATTAAAAAGTGATGACAAGCAAAGTAATGCTAACAAACAACAGGACTGCCTTTTTGGAAATCATTGGAAGTCCGAAGGGACTTTTTGTGCTGAGCACACACTAAACAGGTAAATGCATGAGGATAATTTGTTCGTGACTAATGTCGTTTTTTAATTAAGTCACGTATTTGATTGCGGGTTCACCTTTACAATTTTCATCAATTCCGGGTTTAAAAATCAGGACTGGGTTGTTGAGGAGTGTAAATCGATTAGTGTGTGGTGTGCATTGTTGGCAATATTAATCTGGTGGTAAAGATCAATGTATCAATATGATTCAGTGTTTGAATAATGCCCAGAAAGTACCCTAGGCACAACCCTAATCAACAGCCGAATGCTGCCCCTGTAGCACCGACCTGCATTACGGCATTGAAGAAGCAGGTGTTTCCCAGGTTATTGATGCCTTTCACAGCAGCCAGCGTGCTGTTGAAGGCGCTGCTCTTCCCTCTGGCGGGATCGACATGGTCAGCAGCCTCCTCACGCAGCTTCAGGATTTTAGGAGGTGTGCCTGAATGAAGGAAGTAAATAACAGTTTAGTTTTAAGGAGTGACAATAATCTGAATACGATTTTTTGCTATTTTTACTGAGGGAAAGTTTTTTTTAAAACTGATACGTGTTTCCATTTTTTTTATTAATCATATGCGTAACAGAGTGGGATTACGAGATTAAACATTATTCCAGAGACGACAGCCTTTAAACCTAAGGACAGCGCTAACTATTAGTAGGGGTGTAACGATACATCGATGTAGATCGATACATCGATTGATTGGCGAACGATCCAACTGCATCGATGCAACGGCCAAACATCGATGCATATCGCAGTATTACACCCTTTTATTATTATATATCTCCTTTCGCGGGTGTTTGTGAAACTATTTCTGCGCAAAGCGCCAAGCCGCTCGTATCCATTCACCGGTTAAACGAGGCAACAGCGAGCACATGTGTGAGCGCGAGGATGTCTAGTTTCGGTTTGTGTTGCCAGATTGGGCATATGTCCCGTTTTTCCAGCCTAACGTGATTAAAAGTAGCCAAATCGGGCTGAAAAAGGTGCCCAATCTGGCAACACGGACGGCTTATCTTAACAGCCAAGATGATTCCGAGGGATGTTTTGTTTTTAGAAGAAAACTATCCACACAGATAGGTTGGGAATGGTCTACGTTCAAAATGAAAGATCATTACAGGCTCTTTAATTTAAGCCATAAAAAACCTTTGGCACTTAAATGCAATTATGTGGCACTTTACTATTTGTATTAAAAATGGATTTTTTTGTTTTAAATATCCGGAAGAGCAAAGAAATAAAATGATGAAATTATAATTAAGTTGATGTGAGTTGATGTGATTGTAAGAGGTTGTGTTAAATGGGCATATGATATCGTCTCATATCGATCGCATGCCCCTGAATCGAAATCGTATCGCGGCAGACTTTTGATATCGGCAAATATCGTATCATTGTCCAATGAATCGATATAATATCGTATCGTGATGAAACCAGAGATTTACACCCCTAACTATTAGCCTCTGCTCTGTCAGCCTGTACAGTGTTATGGATTCTTGTTTTGAGGAAACTAGCGTTAGCTATAAGTTATTGTTCCCTAATAAAGAGAGCCAACCTACTTTCTGTGTATGCTGCGTATACGGTCAAATATTATAAACAAACCCTTAAAAAAAGGAAAGAGAAATAAAAAGTGAAAACGTAAAAATAAGCTTCAAACACTGCACAACAACATTTCCGTGAAAAATGTATCCCTCTTAGAAAAAAATAGTTTACATAAAAGGCTGTCTGGTTCGGATAAGGCTGTGTAACAAGAAAACCAAAACACTCAAACTCTCACAGAAAGGCAATGGGAACGCAATGTGAACCGCAGCATTCCTTTAAATCAGAGTTAGACTATGGCTGTTGTGGCCTTCATCAGGCCGCAGACCCTAGCTTCATGACCAGGTCTCAAAGAGGTGTTGCTTGGTGTCGGATGTGCACTCCCTGTGGAGGCTGGGGCTGGGGGCCAGGGAGCAGCTAACTTTGGAGATGGAGGCCCAGAGCGGGGGGGGAACAGGCAGAGGCTGAAGGGCTGCGAGAGTGTGGTGCTGGGGTGGCAGCTGGACAGAGAGCTAGGTCATCTGGGAGAGCAGATGACAGCTGGAGGAATCTCTGCTGCTCGGCAGGGAGGGGCAGAGGTTGTAGTGGTGGATGAGAAGAGGACTCTCTGGAGCCAGCTGTTAGTCCTGAGCCCCACGTGAAACTAACCCCAAAGCAGCTAACTCTGAACTACTGATGGACTGAAACAGGGAAGCAATGGTAGATCATTATTTAAGCCACTGTCAAGGTTAGCCAAGTGTTATACTTGCACAGCTGTAACTACACTTCATTCATTAGGTGTGCGGTTAGGAATAGTATTCATATTAATTATAGCCATTACAAAATCAGTGATTGGATTATTATAGCGAACACCATGAGTCAATATTGGCAAGTACTTTAATGGATGGATATAGCCACGTTAAAATTATTAATCTATTTATTTAATCTGTCCAAATCAACAAGTTAATTCAACAAAAACATTGGCTAATCCATAGACCATCTTTATAGTCAGATAAGTATAGATAGTTAAAAAAGTGGACAATAACTACTTTGAAATTATCACATGTACACCGCCACTCAACTGAATCAACACGTCTCCTCCAAATCTAATCTACTGCATAACTAGCCAACCACAAGCACCATAGCTGCACTGTGAACAAGCTTGCCTTGGGTATGCAAACAAGGCATGGTCTGAGCCATGCAAATAAACGATTAACAAATTCACCCGGCTCATCCCTTCTAATTGAATTCTCATCAGGCCGGCTAGTCAAGGGAGAGACAAGTGGTGTTCCGTCACATTAGGCATTAATGAGCAAAACAAGTGAGAAGACCCAAGGCTGTAGGGAGATTAAGGAGACAGCACCCATCTCCCCTTTGCTCCCAACTCAGAATGCTACATTTTACACTACTTAGCATGTCTTTCATGCTCCAAGAGACTGCAAGCTGCCTAATGCGTGCTCACACCCATCCACATCTTCACCTAGAAACACTAGCCTAGCTTCGGTAGCATTAACAAATGATATGCTAATATTATGTTAATGATATGTTAATGATATGATAATACCAGAAGGTTTACAATAATAACTACCTGATTACAATGACCAGGTGGGCACCTTTAATGCGTTACTTTCATAGTTTGTGTTTAAGAGAAGGAACTAGCATTACATACTATGTCCCCATAGTATTACTATTGTAAAGTACTTGATTTACATCCATGATTACATTTGAGCTTGAATTTCATCTATTTATTTCCATTCTTAGGAACATCCTTGGTAGCTATATTCAATGCTGTATAATAACTGCATAGTTAGTAATTTTTGATGTCTTTGTTGTTTCATGGCATGTTGATGCAATAATATAGATGTCAGATGTATTTATTCAAACTTTTGCCTATAAAACAAATACTTTCTGAAAGACAAAATAATAATTTAAGAAATATTGATAAAAAGTAAATCCTACACACTCCACACCCTCTTGTGCTTTCCTTGCACCCAATGTTTTACCATTATTACTACCATTATAACCATCATATTAATACCTAGTAGCATCTCCTCAATGGGTCTCTTCACCATCATCATAATTTTTGGACAGTGTGACAAGCACAAAAGTATGTATGGCAGAGTTTCATTTCTGAATGTATATAAGCACTCCCTCATTTCCGTACACATTTAACCGAACCCGAGTACTTCTGAATGTGGAAAGGGATGTGTTGAATGGGGTTCAGCCCAGCAACACTTCAAGTACATCAACCTTTCAAGAGGGCAGGTTGGCTGTTTGCTCCCAACCCTGGACCCTTTCAGTCCCTCCACCGTTGGTAGGGTGAACCCAACACATAAAGCCATCATAATCTGCAATGTAACCCTCGTTTGCCTTTAACGTTAAAATGGCATTGACCTTTGCATGTTTTCCTTGAAAGCAAGAAACCAGCCCTCATTTACAAGACATTACACTAGAATCACCATTACTTTATCAGCAGCTCATTCCCGTACTGGCCTTTCTATTTTGAGCCTTTTCTTCTTCCTCAAGGCTGAGAAGACCTTAACAAAGTGCGTGCGTGCAATCTCTCTCACTCTCACACACACACACACACACACACACACACACACACACACACACACACACACACACACACACACACACACACACACACACACACACACACACACACACACACACACACACACACACTCTGGGTCACAGGGATTGGAAAGTGAATGCATTTAATTTGTAGATTTGTTTTCCTTTGTCAAACACCTAACCATTAACTTACTTAAGTCCAGAATCATCCAAAAAAAATCTTTATAACCATGTTGCCTTTTCTGATGTTGCCAAGGCTATGTTGAGGCCATGTGTGATCCTTGAAATAAATAACACAATAACATTTTAAACAGCATTTCCAATATTTAAGTTAGTATACATCTTATCAAGTATGGTTCATGAGCGTATTATTCAAGCTTGGAAATCTGGTTATTTTAAAGACATGTATGAAGATGGTGTCCTTGACCTTCTCACAAAATCTAAACTTTTTAAAGGTTCCATTCATTCACATGCATTTGTTGAACTAGGGGTTTTTAATTCTTCCAAGTCAATGTACTTTTTCTTCAGAACTACAGGGAAATATGGGGGTCGGCTTAGCTCAGGAGGTAGAGCAGTTGTCTTGTAACCGAAAGGTTACAAGGCTAGTTCGATCCCCAGCTCCTCTTAGCTGAGTATTGATGTGTCCCTGAGCAAGACACTTAACCCTATCTGCTCCTGACGAGCTGGCTGTCGCCTTGCATGGTTGACTCTGCCGTCGGTGTGCCATCGGTGAATTAACTGATGTAAGTCGCTTTGGATAAAAAAAACAACAACTTGCTTTTACTGGGGCACAATCGTTGCTACTGCATAACCCTAAATATGGAGTGGTGCCAAACAGGAAATAGAAGTATATTGTAGTTGCAATACTATCCAGATTAGTCAAGCATGTTCATGATCTGAAAAGGTGTAAGCATTTATCTATCCTCCTCCTACCATCTCACTCATGCATTCAATGCACGAGTTTTGCTCAATTACGCTCAAACATAAACTACAAGCCCAGCCTACTATTTGCATTTCTAATTATCGACTACCGACCGTATTGGGGACAGGCTTCTATTATTTTACACACATTTTTACCACCATCAACAAATAATAGATTACTGTGCCCCACCACTACTTACAAAATCTCTCTGAATGTTTCTCTGACATCCCGAACAAGTCTTTCAATGCCGCCAACTTTAATCGACGGGGGACACACGTCCCCTGGCAGGCCTTGTGCTCAATAACAGGACTGGGGGGGAAGGGGGGGGGGGGGGTTCAGCTTGCTGGGATGACTGGCTGTTACGGCGGTCTATCCAGTGGTGCCAAAAGCATCTGGCTCACTACACTGGCAACATCTGGGGGCCGATGTCTATCTCTTGCCAGTGCCATCAGGGAGCAACCATATGTCAACACTCACACAATGCATCGAGAACAAGCAGCACAGAGGCCGCTGCATCCAGGCTCACAACACAAACTACTGCACTCGTGAGGAGGAATCGCATGACGGTGGGTTCACTTCTGGAGACAGTCTGTGGAGGGGAAGATCCAGATAGGCGGAAATGAAAGTGCAAAGGGTTGAGGCTAGGTTGAGTCTTATCCAGCCTAGAAACTGGAAGCTTGGAAAGGGGTCCAAAGGATTCTGAGTGGGATGGGGACGCCTATGGACACACTGTGCATCTGGGACCATCACCCAAGGTAAACATTACTCTGGGCAGCCATCTGGCCTCGGAGAAGGACACGGGCAGCGAGGAGTGTGTTTGTGTATTTGTGTGTGCGCGTGTGTGTGGGTGTGTCAGTGTGGTGCCGTAACAAGCATAAGCATATGGAAACACAGATTTTTCCTCTCCCTGCAGCGTTCCAGGGCCAGGCAAATGTCAGCACGCCCTGCGTCCACCACCTGGCCCTCCTCGCTCAGCCACCCAATATGGGCTGAAGGGACACTGTGGAGCCTGTCCCTGGGGACCCGAGAAAGCATTCTGACACACATACATAAATACACACACACACACACACACACACACACACACACAAAATGGATAATAATAATTAAAGACTTCTGACGTGTTTCCCAGTGGAGCAGAGTCAGTTGGTGTGGCAGTGCATGGTGCATGATGTCCGCGTTCTCATTTACAGGGCAGCAGTTTGGAGAGCCGAGGCCAGCTCCCCGCATGCAGCACAGAGCATGCAGTCAAGAGGAAGGCCATGGATGTCTTAATAATTTGTTAATTTGTTGTGACCGTGGGGCATGAAAATCCTGTTTCCTTGCCATCTGAGGCCAAGAGATTCCGAGCGCAACGGCACCGCGATTGCACGTGCACCAGGCATGCACGGACCCTCGTGCTCACGCACGCATGCACACGCAAGGCTGCACAGAGCTCCCGCTGCCCACTAACTGGCCTACTTCTGTGTGCGGTGGTGGGGATAAAGACAAATTCACCCTTGATTACCTCTGTGAAAGCACCACCAGGGGACAGGCTTCTTAGTGACTGACAAACAGGCCCCGCTGACAGCCCACCCTCTGGTACAACCACTAGGACTAAGCTATCTGAAGAATTTGTTAGCGCATTAGTCACCATGGGCAATCTTTTCGAGAGCCAAATATGTCATACACAAAGCTTTTTCATTAGAAAGCTCATCTTCTTTAATGTGTTGTCATAGTGTCCTTGAGCACGACACCTAACCCCCCTCACTGCTTCTGAGACGCTGGTTGACGCCGACATGGGTAGCCCTGTGGAACAAGGACAGGCATAACATCCATAGCACTTAAGGCAGCCTTAGGGAGTGTTACATAGATGTGGCTCAATCCATTTAATTACACTACGAAACCATTATGATATATAAGGATGTGTTCAAACAATGCCATAAGACAATAGCAAAATATACAATATCAAAGCAATAGAAGAACCCTATACAAACCCAAATTATTAAATATCTTATGACATAAAATACAGCCAAAAGGAACTTTAAATCAGGATGGACAAATTTTATAATATAACATTAAAATAAAATAATTGAAAGATAATTGAAACAAATATTTAGAAATAGGATTGCTTGTATGTTTAAATGAATAAACAGCTTCAAGGATGGTGCAAGGACACATCTAATGTGAAACTCAATCCATGCAAAATATGATTGTTTCCTTTATAATACAGGAAACTTCACAATTTAGTACAAAACTAAAAATAATAATTTCATTAATAATTTATGAATTTTGGCAGGAAACCATTCCGGCTTCAAGTCTGATGTGTATTGCCAGACCAATAATATACTAAAAAAAATAACCTTCGAAACATCTCCTTTGTATAAAGTAAGCAAATATAGCCTTATTTTAATTTAGACACTCCAAACAGAAAAAAGGATTACGGTACTGATGAGAGCTTTTACCAGTAACCAGGTAAGAAAATTGGCAGAAGACCGCTATCGACAAGCCCCGATGCCTATTCAGACGCAATGCTTTCTTTGAGCTACACAAACACCCCAGCTGTGTTACATGCTGGAGCCTGGCTCCCAGGGGACAATTCACTTTCTACTGGGACTCCGGTACTTGAGCCGAGGCCTTGATGGTTACAGAGCATAGTAAATAGGTTTTCTTTCTTCCCTAAGCTGTTGTTGTGCCAAACTATTATGGATTCTGACGAATTCCCTGCTGTGGTTTCTTTGTGCTTGGGCAAAAAAGGAGAGCACGACAACAGCATGGGACTCAAACCTGGCCTTCAGCATGAAATGCAATTTCAAAAGCGCCTCGACATTGATGGTCCATTTTGCTACCACAATGGTCAGCCGCTTCTTCACCCAGTTCGCCGGCAGCGGCCGGTATGGTATAATCAAACAGCAGAAAAGGTGACTTTTGAGTGACTTAAAGTGGTATACAGGGTATGGCGTGGATGGTGACTGACTGGCCAAGCCAACAGACTGGCTCCATTGAGCAACCGGTTCTCTGTTGGCCTAACCTCCGGAATATCTGAACAATAGCGCTCAAAGAAATACAAACAAAAAAAACCTACAACGTCTTCAGCTATGGGGAATAATTATTTGCTTACGGCTTCAATGTTGCGGCAAGGTCACAGAGAATAAAGATTCTTAACAACCCCTCTTTATGTGCATGTAAATGGGAGTATGTGTTGTAAATTCTGCCATTTGAGCAACTAAACCCCCTCAACTTAAACCTGAATCTATAGGCCAGTTACAAGTAATTCTACTGATATTCTACTGATATTCCAGTGATAAATTTAAATATTTATCTTATGTCTGAAATAAAATAAAACAAAACAATATATTTCAAATATAAGTTTGATTTTTCACATACCTACATGAATGCCTGTGCCTCTGTGTGCGTGCATGTTTGCACATTTATGAGTGTGTGTGCACATCTATGAGTGTGTGTGTGTGTGTGTGTGTGTGTGTGTGTGTGTGTGTGTGTGTGTGTGTGTGTGTGTGTGTGTGTGTGTGTGTGTGTGTGTGTGTGTGTGTGTGTGTGTGTGTGTGTGTGTGTGTGTGTGTGTGGCACGTGTGTCAGCCTACTCCAGCTGTTAGTCTCCGGCCCCTTCTACTTGTTGAGAAACCGGAGCTCCCACAAGTGCAGCACACGGGCCCAGGGGTGGTGAGCCACACAAGAGAACAGAGAGAGGGACGGAGCAGAGGGAGCAAGGGGAAAGCAGACAGCGATGGAAGGCCAGAAAGAGACGAAGAGCTACAGAGCAGCGTGGCTGATCCCTGCCACAGCTGCTCTCGTTCTTCAGGGAACCCAGCCGCGAAGCGCCGCACTCAAGCGCCTAATTCCTCTAATGAGTGCAGCCATGCAGAGAGGAAGAGAGGGGGTGGTGGGGGTCACGGCTACTATACCGCCTGGCTGTGCGACTGATAGGTGACCAAGACCTGGTCAGGCCTGGGACAGAACACCGTTTTCATCCAGAGAAAAAAAAAGAGACAGCAAGACACGGATGCATAATGAAGAGCGAGCACAGTGATCAGACCTAAGGGGGCTTGACATGCCGGGATAGACCAGAATGCCAGCACAAAAACAGGATAGAGAGCAGGGCCTGGGGTTGGAGGGCCTTGGGTGGCCAAGGGCATCTGCTAGATGACTGGCTGGGATGGGGTAGAGGGGGGGGGGGGTTCAGGTGGCCATATTAAGGTAAAAAGCAGCAAGGCTGACAATACACCGCCAGGGTACTGTCAAAGTAGCTGCATATGGAAAAGAAACAAAATAAATGGAATCAAATCATAAAGATTTGAGGGGCTTTTCTCAGATATTTAGTTGTGATACTGTAAAAGTATTCGGCTATATTGGGCCAAACAAAACATGATTTGAGAGACTTGTGAGTGTTGAACCAAGCTCCAAGAAGAGAAACTCTCCCTTCATTGTACTACAGGATACTAGTAGATACATACAGAACAATAAACATATAACACAATAGTCTCACACAATGCAAACCTGAGATGTCCCTAGAACACAACATTAGGGGCACAAGTGGAAAGAAAGGGGGTATTCGCTTTCCCCACCAGGGGGAGTATATCTGGTCAAAATTATATCTTAACTACAGCAGGGGTTCAATTATGACCAGGGTTATTATGACTTTCTCTTCAGTGTTCATGGTTTATTTCAGCATATATTTTTATGCATTTTCTGTTCATAAATACTTGTACAATTGACAGATACCCATCTAATTGTAAATTATACGTTATTCGATTTGAAGGTCTAATATTAATATTAAAAAATACTTAACTTACCTTGTGGATGGGTTTGACAAAAAAAATGATTGGGTGCTTGATACAAAATGTATTGTGTGCGTGTATGCATGCCACCAAAAAACTATGCACAGTACCTGATGTTGCCTTGACAGAGTGCTTTTGTAGAAAGTCCAGGGTCTGAGCCAAAGCTTTCTTGTTACAGTGAGTGGAGAGCTCTTCATTGCATTCAAAACACCTGTTTAAATGACGCAGCCCCAAACAAAGCCAGAGAGGTTCCCATCAGTCAAAGACAAAGGAGACATTTAAGATTAAACCAGCACTATCTACTTTTGCACTCATGAAACTGAATAAAAAGTTACAAAATAAATTCTACCAGTGGGCAGAGACTGAAGGGAAAATATGAAAATAAAGGCTAGATTGCTGCCATTTATCATTTGGAAACCATATTCATGTGCCGATAATATGAATTAAGGAATTTCTTTGTAAACGCCCAGATTGATCCCGGTGAACACAACGCTCATAAAACTCATAGTCTGATATTTATTACAACGGATAACTCTGGGATACCCGCGACTGATTCAGCCACAATACATTTTCTACAGCTGTTTGGGCAGTCGACTCATCCACTATCGACTTCACACAAAGTGAATAAAGTGACTTAAAATAAACGCCAGTAAAACTTAAATACATTAACTTGTGTGTGAACATGACTTCTCCTTGAGACACTTCAGAATGATTTTCAGTGGCAATGGTGGCAAAAAAAAAGACAAGTCAATGTCTCATGCTACTTCACAACATCATCAAACTGTTTATTTTGTTATTGTTTTGATTGAGAGCTGCCTAGTGGGAAAAAATGATGTACTATGTCTTTAATAAATAAAAAAAATCCAGTGCCTGGTGGGTTGTATGGGAAAATGATAACCAGTATCAGCCTCTCTTGGTCTATGAATATCTGCCTTGGTCAATACATGTCATGTTGGTTCATCCCTAAAATCTTTCAGATCAAGTTTCAAGACAAGCTTCTTCTTACCAGGCCTTCCAGGTGCTGAGACTGATGGTGATGAAGTGGGACTCTGAGTGGAGAGCGTGGTGATGCTTGGTAGAGTGCTGGGTCTCTGACTGGTTACAGCCCTGTAGGTGAAATTATTAAGTATGGAAAACAGATAAGCCACAATGAGTGCTGTGAATTTCAATAAAAAAATAATTGCATTCATATTCTGTTTTGTCATTTCATACCTAGATTTACAATTGTACTCAATATATATATATTTTAGAAAGGAGCACCCTATTTTACCTGATATCCACACTTGAGGCAGACCAGGATGTCATGGGAACATGCAGGCTCCCCATCGATCAAGGCTCTCTCCCTGAGGCAGTCAGAGCACACTGACCACATGCTGGCGCTCACCATCTTCTTCACTGAGCTCAGGTCTACTGCCTTGCTCACATGCTGGCAGGTCAAACCTAAGGATCAGGTTAATTAAAAAAGATTTGAATAACATTTCACATTATATATATAAACACTCACATTATCATTGCACTGAACTTTTGTCACAAGGCAAGCCAAAGTTCTTAGTGAAGAAGGTTCCGGTAATGACCTATCGTATTATTGTCGGAACAAATCAGATGAAGAAAGGAACAAAAAAATGTGCAAGCAGTGCTTCAAAGAGATGAAAGGCACATAAGGCAACCTTGCAGAATGGCTGTTGTCTGCTGACAATAACCACAGACACAAACCAAACAGGTATGTTTGGTTTGTGCAGAATTTCTCTTGAAAATAGTACTGCAATAACCCCTACACTATCCAAAGTACTTTAATTCATCTTACATTCAAATTTTTGAAGCAAATTAGTCCTCAATGCAAAATGATGAATATAAGTTACAATAAAGACATGGCAGTATCACGAAGGGTATATTTGTTTTGCATAATGCTGCCTTTTATCCTGACAATGTATGAAACCCATCAATGTGTAAAAAAATTACATTCACAGTAATTCACGTCAGGCTCGTAGTACATTAAAGTTGCCACACGAAGTGACATAAATATCAGATTCAACACTTCTTGGCCGACCATACCGCTGACTTCATCCGATGAGTCCTCATCCCGAGGCTTCCTGGGTCGATTAGTCCGCTTGGTCATGTCGGCGGCTCTCAGGGAGAATGGGTCTTTTAGCCGCATCTGGAGCTGGGAGTATGAGGATTTATACATGATGCAATTCTACAACCAAAGACTCCTTCAGCCGCATCTGGAGCGGGGAGTATGAGGATTTATACTCGGGTCATTCTAGAACTAATACCACAGTCAAGAACCGTCAACAATATACAACTAAAACTAGCGAGATTCCAAATGGTTTGGTAAATGCATGTTTCATATCCTAATGTTGGTTGATGTGCAGCCGAGGGGTTGAAAGGTGGGCACTGGGCAGTGATCAAGGATGGTAAGTGATCTATGGAAGCTAGTAGGACATAGGGAGCAGGACACATGACACAAGGAAAGGCCTCATGTATCCGCATTAACTTCTGGAAAGCGGACAGGTATCGACTTTCCTAAGTAAAATATTGAATCAAACACATTTGTCATTGATAATACTCTGTCAACTCACCCCTTTACTCTTGCTCTGTCTTATGGGCCAATACAAGATAAGTATTTAGTTTCCAATACTTTCTTGCTAGTAGCCACACGCTAGCTCAAGGCTTGCCAGAGACAACCCACTGCGTTCATCAAGTGTTAACATTAAAATGCGGGTGTTTAGTTGGTGTATTCAGATGGTATCCTC
Source organism: Gadus chalcogrammus (assembly GCF_026213295.1). Lineage (NCBI taxonomy): Eukaryota > Metazoa > Chordata > Actinopteri > Gadiformes > Gadidae > Gadus > Gadus chalcogrammus. The sequence goes on from NC_079422.1 coordinate 13,974,063, forward strand.
ACAAAAAGCTGTTTTATTGACCACACTTTGGTTGGTTCTGGAATTTACGACACTGTTCCGGACGGCTCGAGCTGGGGCCATCAACAGTCACGTGGTCCAGACTGTCAACATGTGACGCTATACGGTGGCCCGCTTTGCCTTTACAGCGAAAGTATCGTAATTTAATCTAATACTTGTTTAGCCTAATAACAGCTACTGTCGAATCCTACGACTTCAACATCACTACGCAGTGTGTTATTACCTGCGCTATTATACTATTTGGTACTACTGTGTAATCATCAAACTATAAACCTACAGTGTAATAGCGAATGGATTTTTGCCCTTCATCTAACCGTAGTTCAACGCATGCGCATTACGTATTTTATGTGACGCCTGATTCGGTGCATTAGTGTTGTTCACGACTACAAGTCAAACTACAAGTCTTTGTAGTTTGAGGGAAAGCAGTACACATTTCTACACATATCTTATTTTTTATTGATTTCATGGCTCTCAGGGGTTGTTGGAGATACGCTGGTGTAATACCAAGGTTGTTGTTGTTGAACAGTGAGGGCGTTCATGTTGCCTGTCTCTCAACAAGACCACTGGGAAGCCTTCCTAACACTCGCTCCTCTATTTCAGGTAAATGTCCAAGGAAACGACTCAGACCGTTTGTAATGTGCTACCTGCTGTTGTCGTTTTTTAAACTGGGGAGGAATGTTTGACTGTCAACGTCTGTTTAACCCCAGATGTGCTGCCTACTAAATGGTCAATACGCAATTTGAGCTCCACAACAAACACAGATGTGAGCTACGATCAGCTCAAACAGGATCTTGCTGGTCGGACTGCTGTGGTCATAGATGTCCGGGAGCCGTGGGAGCTTAGGGAGTATGGCACCATCCCAGGGTCCATTAACGTTCCTCGTGAGTGTATATATTTATCAAACCAACTTATGATGCTCCTATTATAACATTCAGTTGTTTTGGTCCTAAGGAAGGTTGTTTCTAGGTAGGTGGGTAACGTTGGTGATTAACATGCTACTATAATTTACATTATCAGATCAATATAGGACGTGAAGCCTGTATAGATGTCTAGAAGTACTAAGGTCTGTTTTTTTTTTATATGGGCTTCAATGTTCTCCACAGTGGCCCAGGTAGATGCCGCCCTCCAACTTAACCCTGAAGACTTCAAGGAGAGGTATGGAGGTGATATGCCAGAGCCGGCTGATAAGATCGTCTTCTCCTGCCTTGCTGGCATCAGGAGCAAGAAGGCGCTAAACACGGCCACACTGCTGGGATACAAAGAGTAAGTGCAGTTTACTACGTGACTCAAATGCCAGCTTTATTGGAATCAAGGTCTAAACATTGACCCTTCGCACAGTCACTGGTACATAGAGTTGACCCTATGGGAGGTGTATATATACACTCTGTAAAAGATGAATACAATCAGATACAAATAAATAAAAAATACTCCCAAAATGGGAATTTACACACGATCTCTAATAATCTCTTATGGTAAGAAAATATTAACAAATGATGTTCTAACTTCCTTTCTTTTATCTTTTCAGTGTTCTGCATTACCCTGGTGGATGGCAAGAATGGGCACAAAATGAGCAGCTTAAACCTAATTGATAGTGCGTGAACTGCAGTGCCATATGGCAATTTCCTTCACGCATCGCTCAACAATGTTAAGGTTTAACGTGACTATGAATGTCCGTGGCCAGGACTGTCCGGGCACTTCACGAATGCCTCATCTCAGTGACTAAATTCTGCTTAAAATGCCAAGAAAATCCTGTTTCAATATGACGGAATACACTACGCCGATCAGTCTATATGTTGGTGCCTCAATACTGAAAATGAAAGCGTATTTGGCAAATTATTATTTGCTTGCAATAAAGCAGTAACGCTTATTTGATTTAATAATTTATTATACATTTTTAAACAATCTGTACTGTCAGACCAGAGGGTTCATGATCGTCGTTGAAGCTTTCGACAATGCGAACTGCTAGCTCCTTTGTCTCATATTTATCTGTACTCACTCAAAAAGCAATACTTTACAAACTTTACAAATGATTTTGTATAAGAATCTACTAGTACACAGGTTGGTCATTATTTCAGCTATTGTTTTTGTTTTGATATATCTATATTTAAGCATTCATTCTTAACCAGCAACTGCCATTTTCAGAGAATCTATGCAAATGCCTATCGCTGTAGAATTGATCTGAAATCATTAAATGTGAAATTTTGATTCAGTATATTGAGTTAACATATGAGTCCTATATTTAATTCTTAAAATTAAATATAGGACTCACAAATTCCTTGTTGCCAGTATGATTCAATAAAAAAAATTCAATTGGATGGTTTGGTTTAAATGCCTTGTTTATTTTGAATAAACAGTGACATGTATTTATTCAGGTGACTTCAACTGAAATAAAATATATAAAAATAAAAAAAAGTGTTTATTGGTTGTTTGAGAAAAGCTGGGATGATTTATTGAATTCAATAGCCATTCCTTATAGTCGCTGCATCACAGTATGAATTTGTCACTGACTTGCAATAAACAATTCCAGGTGATTAGGTCATCCTCCATGGGAATATGACAAGTCTCTTTCTAGTTGAAGCAACTGACGTGTATACACATAGGTTTCTTTGTTAGTTACTAGACTACAGCACTCTGTAACTAACAAACTGATCACCCAGTGGGAAGCATTATGAACCTATATGCTGCTAGGTGAGTAAAGGCCATTAGACCGATAGTTAATGTCATATTTAGTGACGTCTTATCAAGTTTATAGGATTGTTTATTATTATCGTCTCATATTTTAGGTAGATGATTGAGGACTAGGTAGGATTTTTCATAAACATTAATGAAAAAAGGGAGAATATCATGGAAAAAATATGCATTTGAAAGGATGATGTATTGGGAAGTAATAATAGCCAATGATGTAATTTGGATATAGCGTGTGGGAAACGCAGTTCACGTCCCTGAAACATTGAGGCTTCTCATGAGTGGCACCCTGATGCAAGAAGTGAGGTCAAAGGGAGAAAACGACAACAACAACACGTATCTGCCTTGCCTCCTTGCGTGTTGGCAGTACATTCTGATAGAGATAAACCTATGTATAGATAGCTGGATTAACTGACCCTTTGGTGGCCATGTAGGTGTCAATTAGCAGCACTCTGGAAAGACTGGACCAAAAAGGTCTCTCCTATCCCTTTCAACTGTGAAACTCCACTATGACCCTCCAACCTTCCCCATATCCATTCATTAATTTCCCACAATGAGGCCGTTAAGTTTTTTGTACATGCTTATTTTAAAAAGGACTAATGAGTACTAAGTCTTGTTAAATCTCCCCAGGGTTCTTTGTCTATACCTGACAGTGGGCTCTTCAGCACATACTGACTTTAGTGCTGAAGAGGCAATTAAGGTTCCAATCAGATTACATGACGTCACAGCCCCTGACTGCACCCTGTCTCCCTACCAGTGTATACTCTTACGATTTGGAGAACTACAACTCCTGCCATACCGTTTTGGTTGTATTGCGCTTGTCAAACGATTAAACGGGAAGCAGAGGTCAGGCATGATACCTCAAATATAGAAAAGCAGGCCCGATACCCTGTGCTACATCCCAAAATGTTTGCGTTCATCAATCTTAACACAAGATCATCACGGGTAGCTGCTAGATATCTGAATGGCATTTCGAGCTGCTGCAGAGGTAAGAGATTCCACACGCACTGGGTCATGTTCCAAGCTGGCCTTGCTGAAAGCCGCTGGGCCCGGCCTTGTTGGAAACTATAAAAGCTTGGGGTGAGGTCTGCCTAGGTTCTAAAGAGGAAGACTAAAGTTCCAGACCTAAAAGTGAACAAAATCCGCCCACATTCCCTACTGTGTACAAGGGGCCAAACGGTACAACCACCACCACCACCACCACCATGAGTCACAGTCCGGAAAGGATCTCGTCCTACCGCCGTCACTTCGAGGACAGCTCCAGCTCGTCCTACCAGGTCCGGGTGTCCAGCCCGTCCCCTACCCGGAGAAATGGCCGCACCGCTTCTGTCGGTGTGTCCCGCTGCCCTGGAGCCGGCAGCACGCGCACAGAGTCGATGGGAAGAAGGACCACCTCTGCTGCAAGAAGGACCACCCGTGTGTCTGGATCTAGGTAAGCGCGCTCAGTCCACAAAGACTCTATATCTAGGTAAGCTGGCTCAGTCTGCAAAGACAGGTGTGTCTGGATCTAGGTAAGATGGCTCAGTCCACAAAGACTATATCTGGAACTAGGTAAGCTGGCTCAGTCTGCAAAGACTTTATCTGGAACTAGGTAAAATGGCTCAGTCTGCAAAGACTTTATCTGGATCTAGGTAAGCTGGCTCAGTCTGCGAGGACCGGTGTACCTGGATCAAGGTAAGCTGGCTCAGTCCACAATGATAGGTGTGTATGGATAGTCCACAAAGACCACAAACATAGTGGGCTGCTTGGCCCTGATTGTTGTATACCAGGATTTACCTTTATGTTTGATGTAAGTTTTATGTTACTATAATATATAATCACATAAACATGAGAGAATTTGTAAATGTAATATAGGTATACTGTAAATTGTGCTTTATCAAAATAGCAAGCACAAACAGATTGTGTTTCATGAGCAATCAATACTGCACCTCTAGGTTCAACATTCTATTTCAGGACACAACACAAAATGAAATTGACATCATCATCAACCAGCCATGTAGTTTCACACACAAGTGAGCAATATCTCTTCGGATACGGATTTGATGGCTCTGACTCATGGGTCAATCTGAGTTTTGTTTACTATCTTTTTGCAGTGCTAGCATGGGCACCGTAGCATGCATAGGTTTAGACGGAGTGCCCGCCATCGACCTGGATGTGGCGTCTGCCGAGAACCAGGAGTTCCTCAGCACTCGCAACGGCGAACGCCGGGAAATGATTGTCCTCAATGACAGACTGGCTGTATACATCGACAAGGTTCGCTCCCTTTGTTTGTCAAACAGCCAGGGTTGTGGTTCATCCTATCAAGGGAACTGGATTTTGTCTCACTCATAAAATAGCATATAATGTATGTAATGAATGAAAATTAGCATCTAATCTATCTATACACTAATCGAAATAGTAAATATACACCTCAATGCACACATTGACAGGTACCTTTATGGTCACCCTAATATACTGTCCCATATCCAAGTTTCGATTGGGTTTAAAATAGCTCGTGTTTTTCGCAGGTTCGATCGCTGGAGCAGAAGAACCAGTTGCTGGAGACTGAGATCGAGGCCTACCAGAACCGGTTCCAGAAGCCGACGGGCCTGCGCCTCCTCTATGAGGAACAGCTGAAGGAGCTAAAGAAGATCGCTGAACAGATGAGAGTTCAGCGGGTGAGAGAAAATGTGTCAAGTCAGAACGTCGCTTTCATTTGTTATTTACACATTTCAAATAACTAATAGAGCGCACCGGAGGAATGTATTTGTTTCTGGCAAGGTTTACGCCTCGCAGAGCTTCAGTAGATTAACCAAGTAGCAGCACAAGAAGTCAACTTGGTGCTTTCAGGGTTCCCTGCCTGGTAACAGGCCTATTTCTGGCAGGCAAATGGAGAAGTGCCTCAGTTTGTTATGGTGCAATGGAGTACAGCTGTCTGCAGTTATGCTTTATCCATAGATTAGTTGGCTTGATTACACACACACACACACACACACACACACACACACACACACACACACACACACACACACACACACACACACACACACACACACACACACACACACACACACACACACGTAGAGACAGACACAAGCACACACAAATACAAAAAGACATACACACAAACACACACATTAGATTAGCTCAGATGAAAGAAGCTTAATACAGTAATGGCAGAGTCAGAAAAAGGGTAATCGTAACATTTCTCACACTGGTGTATTGACGGTCTCTTGATCTTCAGGACATTGCCTTGGCCTCTAAGGAGTCCACATCTGCTAACTTGGCATCATTAAAGATCAAGTATGAGGAGGCATTGGAGCTGAGGAGGAAAGCCGAGCTCGACATTGAGAACTTCCGCCCTGTAAGCTAACAGACACGGACATCCATCTCCAACCTTACTAATTACTTAATAAACCATTATACTCTGTAGAGACCTAATGACAATACTGTGCTTTCCTTAGGATGTAGACAAAGCCACATCCTCGAGGATCGCCTTGGAGAAACAGCTAGAGCAGCTGGAAGTAGAAATTGAGTTCCTGAAACGGGTCCACCAACAGGTTAGAACTTCAACCTTTCACACACACCCTTTTCCAGAGCGCAATGTAGTATATGCATGCACAGGAAATTGGGGAGTAGGTTTAGTGCTTAGTGCTCTTGGTTGATCATGGATAAGGATTTACTTCAGGGCCCTGAAGGTAAGAGGACACCCCAGCCACAAACTAGATCATTCCATTGGCTAATGGCCTCATGAATAACAGAATACCTTCACTTCTTCACCATTCCCATTATATTTCTCCACTGCCCAGGAAATTGAGGAACTTTTGAAGCAGATCTACTCAGCCCATGCATCAGCCGAGAGCGCCTTTGCCCTGCCTGACCTGGCCTCAGCCTTAAAACAAATCCAGAAGCAGTACGATGACATTGCTGCCAAGAACCTCCAGGTACAATTAGACAGATGTGCATTCAAATGTTTACATCTTGTGTACAACTATAATCGTGTTAGGTTTCATATAAGTTATGTTTCTTTTTACAGGACATGGATGCATGGTATAAAAACAAATTTGAAGACATAACCAACAAGACCACAAAGCATGTGGATAAGGTTCGCGGAATCAGAGAGGGAATAGCTGGGGCCAAGAAAGATGTGAGTCCTGAGATTACACACCCTAACCATAGTTAATCACTATTATCGGGAAAATAATAGTTACCCAAAATATTTTTCTATAATTTAATATTAATAATAATAATCCTGTATAATCTGTGAAGATCCTAAACAAAGAGAGAGACTTGGATTCCATGAAGACAAAGAATGATGGTCTTGAAGCCCAGATCCACGACGCACAAGATAGGTACAAGAAGGAACTGGAAGAATTGCAGGTGAAGAGAAGGAGTTTTACGTGTACCTTTATCAATGAGTGAATGCCCACAAGTTCATCACAAACGCAGACACACACTTCAATACATGATCAAGTGAAAACAGTTGAACAATTGACTTACGTTGCTTTTGTGGCTGTTCGCCAGGCCCGGATTGAGGCCCTGCAGCATGAGCTAAAATCCACCAAGGGGAAGATTGCGCTGCACCTGCGTGAATACCAGGACCTCCTGAATGTGAAGATGGCTCTGGAGATTGAGATCACAACATACAGGTGGGGGAGCAACCAGCGGCTACTGTATGTGGTGAATTGGTGCACAGTGTAATGTACAGACTTTTAGAAATACATACTGTAGCAGACAAATGTATCACATGTTCTTTTTCTTTCTTACAGAAAACTAATTGAAGGAGAAGATGTGCGGCTCGCTGGTATGATGCTCAATGTGTCGTTCATGAGCAGCAACTGCATGAGCGCCATTGGGGCTGGGACAAGCATGGGTGGAGAAAACATGGGCAGCACTGGCATCGGAAGCACAGGAACCAGTGGCAAAAGTATGGGGGGAGCAGGTACGGGTGGAGCAGGTATTGGTGGCGTAGCAATGGCTGGGGCTGCCCTGGGTGGAGCAGGAATCAATGAGACTGGCATGGGTGGTGCTGGCATGAGGGGAGCAAGCATGGGTAGCAATGGCATAGGTGGAGTAGGAATGGGTGGCGCAGGCATGGGCGGTGCAGGCATGGGTGAATCAGGCACTGGTAGAGTGGGAATGGGTGGGGCTGGTGGTGGAGCAGGAATCAGTGGCAGAGGCATGGGTGGTGCGGGCATGAGTGGTGCTGGCATGACTGAAGCCAGTATGGGGGGTGTAGGCATGGTGGGAGCTGGGATGGGTGGCACTGGCATGGGTGGTGTAGGAATGGGCGGTGCTGGAGCCGGTATTGGAGGTGTGGGCATGGGTGGCACTGGCATGGGTGAATCAGGCATGGGTGGTGTAGGAATGGGTGTTGCTGGAGCCGGTATGGGTGGTGTAGGCATGGGTGGTGCTGGTTCCGGCATGGGTGGGGCCGGCTTGGCTGGTTCCGGTATGGGTGGTGCAGGCATGGGTGGTGCTGGTTCCGGCATGGGTGGGGCCGGCTTGGCTGGTTCCGGTATGGGTGGTGCAGGCATGGGTGGTGCTGGTTCCGGCATGGGTGGGGCCGGCTTGGCTGGTTCCGGTATGGGTGGTGGAGGCATGGGTGGTGCCGGCATGGGAGGCACTGGCATGGCTGGTGCCGGTATGGTTGGTGCCGGCATGGCTGGTGCCGGCATGGCTGGTTCCGGTATGGGTGGTGCCGGCATGGGAGGCACTGGCATGGGTGGAGAAACAATGGGCAGTGCAGCAATCAGTGGCACAGGCATTAATGCAGGAATGGGTGGTGCTGGCATGGGAGGTGCTGTTATGGGTGGTGCCGGTATAACTGGTGCTGGTATGGGTGGAGCTGGAATGAGTGGGTTAGGCATTGGGGGTGTAGGCATGGGAAGTGGGGGGATGGGAGGAATGGGCGGAGCCGACATGACTGGCGCTGGAGGAATAGGTGGAGCCAACCTGTCTGGCGCTGGAGGAATGGGCGGAGGCATTCACGGAGTCAGGTCAAGGGGCATGGATGGAGGCCTGGACAGCAGTGCCGGGGGCGTACATTCAGGCACCGAGGGCCAAGGAGGAATGGGAGTGGGTCGGGTGGGGGGCTCGGGCCCTGAGGGGATGGGCCGTGGGAGGAGTGTAGGTGGGGGCAGGGGTACTGGCTCTGGAGGAGCTGATCTCTCAGGAGTAGCCAATGGGTACGCTAGAACCGGGGGCGTGGCGGGAGGCAGTGGAGGAATGGCTACCATGGGCGGATTGAGGAACATGTCTGGAGAGTGCCTGGATGGTGCCGGTTCAGGAGATCCTAGGAAAGCCATCGATGCCTACGCAGAGCAAGCTGTAGAGTTGACCGAGAGAAGGACCGTACTTATTAGGTATGTGACGATAACGGCTAGCCACTGCTCTCCAGAATGAATCCAGAAATAAGATGTATTAATCTCCGAAACATAACCACTGACATTATCCCACTGGTTCTTCCTCACACAGGACCGTAAAAAACGAGGACGAGGTGCTGGAAACTGACCACCATGAACAGACCTACATCATCAGCGGGGCTGCGGACGACTCTGACGATGACCAAGCGTGATTTAACCATTTGACCTTCTTTGACCATTAAAAAGCTAACCCACCCCACCCCCCTCTTTCCACTGACCACTGACCATGTCTGGAGCATGACCTTCGCCCTTTGACCTGGACATCAGGAGCATGAAAGACGCCCTCACCAGCCGAGCTGCGTCTCTTCCTATTGGGCTGCACTGTGTCCCACAAGGGACGCTCAATGTTTTCTCTACACTTTGCTTCGGTTTGCACTCCCCTTTTCTTTTTTTTCCTTCAATGAGCTGCAAATAAAGCCATCAGCATTCAATGAGGTTGTCCCATGTCCTATTTGAAATCTCATTTATACATTGCTCATTATGGATTTCAGGCAGTGATGTTATATACAGCTTGTATACAGCCAGCTTCAATCGACCAAATAAAAATAGTGTAGCGCTTGTTGGCACAGGATAGTAAGTGATGTGGCAGGGGAGGACAGAGCCAAAGAGGAGAGATCACCTGGGGCTTGAGTGGGATCTTTTAAGACTTTTTTGCGAGGGTGAACAGGCCTACGAGGCTATCCGTCTAGCCGATGGTTTCCTACGGCAATAGCGCATAGCCGTTTCCTGTCCCCATTCCATCCACATCCACACCTTTCCCTTGTACCACTGATAGGGAGAGATCAGAGCTGGCCAGCAGATGCCATCACACTCACCGGAGGGAGGCAAGGGATTCCTGAATTGTGACATGGGGTGGGGGGTGGGGGGGTGCTATGGAATGCAACCCCAATGCAAACAAAACAAGAAAAGGTTAAACATTATAGTGGCAGTGGGATGAATAAGGGTATTCTGATGTGCACTCTGGATTAATGTATTTGCGCTTCTGAACATGGGCCTGAATCTATTTTGTCAAAGGTACAAATGTATAGATATAATTATATCATTAATATAGTTAATTATATTATAGTACACATTATATATATAATATTACTCATATCTGTTTTTTATTTTGGGATATTTGTTAGAATAATAATTATCAGCATGCACATTTTTCAAGCAACCAATTAAATACATTAAAAGAGGTTATCAAAAAAGATTATCCGTCATGATGTGTCCTTTTTAATAACATACGGGAACACGAGACAAGTGCACAATACTGTCTGCATAGTGTTACGACATACGATGCTAATCTGTAACGAGATTTTAACAAATATTCAAGATAATTTAAGTGGTTATTCTTGCAGCCCTGGATTAGAATTATCAGACAACATAAACTGCATTGAAATACATTCCCGTCCACACGACAGAAAACAAGTCATAGGATTAGAAGCTGAAACAATCAATAAGCGCTCCTCCATCAAGTCCACCATCTCACCCCACCCGAACACGCAGACACAATTATTATTCAAACCTAGAAATGTCAGTCGGACGCTCTAATGAGAAGCAGCCAGACGTCCGCCTCTCGCTCTGCCCCCGGTTCATTAGATTGTACTCCGCGACCGCTGCTTATTAATGTCCATCCAGCCTAATATGCACTCAGGTCTGGCGATAATCACGAAATTTGTGAGGAAGACTACTAATCTATATAATAAGATAGGCGTCTATATCATTATAATTAACAGGCAAAGGAGCGTGAGAGTCCCCGTGTTTGACGGGAGGAGCCCTACACGGCTCAGGAGCTATCCATGGTGCTGTCATTCCTTTTCTAGTCTACCCTTTTCTCTTTTTTTTGTTTCATTGTCCAAGGCCTTTCCTTTGCGTTTATTTCTTGATTTGCGTCTCAACAAAAGATTGTGAGAAAACAAATAAATGAACAATTAAGTTTAAAAAAAACGAACGCAGGGTCAATTCCCGTCCAATTTGACCAATGCTACAATTCTTTATTTATTAAAAAAAAAAAAGGAAAATAAATAAACATATAGCCTATACAAACAATTGTAACACATTAGTGATGTTGTCACTTTAGAATATTCAATATATTTTATTTCTTTATACATAGGCCTCTTTATCTATCTATGTATAGCCTATCTATGTTCTATGTATCTGTGTATCTATGTATCCATATCTCTCAATGATTATATCGATGTATCTATATCTAAATCTCTCTCAGGCAAATGAGTTACATAGATATCTATTCTTTGCCTGACGAACTGAATTACGAATGAATGAATGTACTTTGACTATAAATTGCTTTTTTATATTTAAACAAATAAGACCATTAGAAGTCAGCAAACAATCATTCTTCTTGTAATAATAACAAACATGTTTTCTTTCAGTTAAGGTTACATGGTCCTTGGCGTGGTATGTTATAATTAAGGCTTTTTGGCAAAAACACGTTACATAGCCAATTAGGTCACTAACCTTCATCCTACGAGTTAAACCCGTTTTTACTTTGACTGAGGGAAAGTTGCTTTCCCTCGCCAAGGAGGGCAAAAGTTGTGACTCTTTCAAACCTGTGGTTTTCTGTCACTTTGTGCATGCTCTGAGGGCCTAAATCCCAATTAGGGTCGGATGACACGCTGTTCTATTCATGCCGGGCCCTTCTTGCATACATTTGCCTAGAAATGAACTTCTCAAATAGATTGCGTGTTAAATGCGTTCAGTAGCAGAAGAAATCGAATAGAGTGACAGTTTCTTTCTGAGGCAGTCGAGTGAAAAAAGGTATGAATTTATAAGGTACACCGAAACATATCAATTTAGACAACTGTGCACGCCTTTATTCCTGCCCTTTCAGCCGGAACAATTGACTTTAAGTTAGGGAAATTCGCTTAAAAGGCTGCAGCGTAAACTTCGGAGAGACTTGGAATGATGAAATGCTTGTGGCCCACCTCCGAAAGGAGAAGGCGCTGAAGATTACAACACGCATGAACTGCGTTGAATCAATCGCCGTTTAGTTGTCTTCTCTCTAATGCGACTTTGAATATTAGTCTGGGTTATCATGTCATCTGGTGGGAGTCCCATACAAGCACAATTACTATTCAAACGCGCCAGCAATGACCCACCCGCTTTACCCCGGCTGGTTTGCAGGCCTACTTAGTGCAACTTTCATCTTCCTTGACTTTTGGTTTACCACATTAAATGCAGCCGTATAGGTCCAGCTAGACATATCATGCATCCTTAACAAAAATAATTAGGATGTTAACCATAGGTCTACATACTACAAGGTTAGGAATAGCATTGCCAATACAGGCATATGGTTTCTTTAAATTACTTGTTATTGTATATAAATCCAAAGGAAATTAAATAAAGGATCGGTTATAGGTAGACCCAAAGACCCGTGAGAATAAATATAGAATCACTGCGCTTTGCATCTCCTGAAAAAGATAGTAAATTCATTTGGTCGACATAAAAGATTTGTTTTCTACTGAGCTTGAAAAGGTCTTTAATGATACCCTATTGAAACTAAAGCAGAGAGGTGGCTATGGTACCCCGAAAAAAGGGGGCTCTATAGTCGGGGGACTTGAATGGAGATCCCTGGTGGGGCATTGGTCCCTGATATTTACTGCGCTGCTGTCGGACAGGTTGCTCTATGGCTCATTAATGGCCTACCAGTTAAGTCGGATCCCCTCCATTTGGATGATAAAACCCTCCGTGCGAGGGAGGCGTTAGCCAAATGGGAATCTAGTCCGTCCCCCATAAACAACGTCTCGGTAGGCCTCTGCGCTCCTCCGATAGTCGTTCTTTAAGTTCATTAAAGAGATGAAAAGTTCACTTAAGAGAATGGAACTCTCGGAACGCTCTGATTGACTCCGCCATGGCGCTCTCGAATAAAGATCAGATCAGGTAATTAATGTGACTTTTCCAAAAAGAAGAACAATGACGACGGTCAAGCCATTTAATTTCATTTAATTTTCCATCCCATTTGCCCCGAACACTGCTTTCCCTCTGACACCAGGCTTTAGACTATCCGCCGTGCTTCATTGAGTGCATTGGAAAGGGCTCCACTCAACTAACTTTTTTTTTAACAGGGTTTGCCAACAGAAAGGAAACGTCTCCCTTTTCCCCTCTCAAGAATAATTAATTTCACTTTGTGAAATTCAGGACTTGAAGCAGTACCCATCCACGGGACGGGAGTGAGAACCGACTGTATATAAGTGGTGGTGAGGGTGACCAGGAGAAGCGATCGGGGTACCAGCGAGTGATGGCAACACGTTAATAAATAACCCTCCGCACAGCCGGTCTTTAACTCGCGCTATTGATGAGATTGTTCGCGTGTCGTTCACGCCCTTTGACTGGAGGAGCGGAGACAGGAGCAGCCTCACAAAGTGAAGCAGTTGGATACTTTTAGTAGCAGTACTATTGAGAGAAAGAGAGATATAGAGAGATAATGGAAGTATGTGTGGGTGTGCGCGACACACTCACACACACACACACACACGGCGAAAGGGCGACAGACAGAGAGAGAGAGAGCGAGAGAGAGAGGTAGAAAGAGAGCGAGAGAGCGAAAGAGAGACACACACACACACACACACACACACACACACACACACACACACACACACACACACACACACACACACACACACACACACACACACACACACACACACACACACACACACACACAAACAAAGTTAGTAAGAGAGGGGAAGAGAGTGGGAGAGAGAAATAATGAGTGAGAGGGAGAAAGAGAGTGAGAGTGAGAGTAACAGTGAGAGAGAGAGAGAGAGAGAGAGAGAGAGAGAGAGAGAGAGAGAGAGAGAGAGAGAGAGAGAGAGAGAGAGAGAGAGAGAGAGAGAGAGAGAGAGAGAGAGAGAGAGAGAGACTTTCAGAGGTTATTGAAGACATGTTCGCGGCCTCAATTTATCCCCGACAGGTTCTTGTTCTCACTTTCTCTTTTAATCCCTCGACCGCAGAACATCAAAGAAGTCAAATTCGGTGCAAGTGATTATTGTTCCATACATAAATTATCAAAAAAAAAACATGCAAGACATTTTTGTATATTAAAGATATATAAGCAAGAAATAAAGTAGACATATTCAATATATATTGCACAGTTCCACAATTCTTCTCTTAAATAGGTAGTAGATATTTGCTTTCAGTGTCGAGCCCTTTTCCTATTGACACGTGTAAATTAAAAAAAAAAAGTAACACTTTAGACATCACAAAATAGACGTGGGATCAATAAGAAGTAATCCGTTATGCATAAGAAAATATTTATATATTATGTTTAGTTGTATTATATTGAAGTTTATTATTATTTAAAACTTTAATCATTGAGGCTTGGTTACCCGTCATCAATATAGTGAAAATGTCAAGAAACCGTGCAGGAGAAATGGAAAGATGGTCCTGCTTATTTTCAAGCTGTTGCTATTTATTCTGGTGGTTCTCCCTTTGAGTACCTGCCCGATCTCAACCCGGCACACGCCGAGAGTCAATAGAAGTTAACAAGTCCACTAAACATTCCTGCTCCTTTGTCCGAGTAGGGAAACAAAGAGGAGAATAAAGTGCTTTGAAGTATATAAAACCCCAAAAAGAAGGCCAGCCAAGTAGATTTAAAGTAGCCAGTGATTTCCAAAAACTGGTTTGAAAGGGAAGAATGAAAAGAGTAAGAATTTATGGATAAATTATACAGTGGATTTGTCAGTTAAAATATCGGAACTGTCTGGCGGACAAAGCCACATGCTGAGGATTAATGATGGCTCCAGACCTTTGATTCTGAACCCCCTTTTCTCTGCCCTTGACAAATTGGATTTTGGGGATGGGAAGGTCGCTTCGTTTATTGTCTCTGGGCCGTTTAGGAGCAATTCATTATGTTCTATGGTGAGGGAAAGTCTCCATGTGACCACCTCGACCCGTTTTTACTCCTCACAGCTGTTGAAAGAGGCAAACTCTCTCACACGCTGCGCGCACTCCCGACAAGTCCCCCCGTCCCCCCCCGTTTGCGCGTCAACACGCAGAGAGGGGATACCTTGTTGCTGCGTTAGAAAAAGCCGGGTCGCATACGCCACCGCGTCACTTTGCGGGCGGAGATTGGCCTGTGCTCATCTCTCTGACTCTCCCCCTTGTCTCGTTCAGTCAACGCTCGGGCTTCATGGTTCTGATCTCGGCGCACGCACAGCCAGCCATGCAAGCATCACGAGCCTCTCCTATCAGTGTGTTTGCGGACTGCTGCATCCCGGCCGGACTCCGCATAGGACCGGTGCCGGGCATTTTCAAACTCGGGAAGTACTTGTCGGACCGTAAGGAAGTTGGACCCAAGAAAAAGGTAACAATGCAACTTTATCCCTTTCTCCATCTCTCCCCCACCCCCCCCCCCACCCGCCCCCCCTTCCATTCATTCTTGACTTATGCATTGCTTTATTGGTTTGATATATTATTTATGTGACCTACTAGGGAGCAGGTTTGTTACATTAATTCTAATTAATAAATACCCTCATTCCATTTTCCTTATTTTGTTATTAATTGACGGTTTAATATCCAAAAGGCATAAATAGCTATATGCTGAATTATAATATTAACTCCTTGATGCTCTATTCAAGGAATATGCACCAATTTAATAAGAAACTACAACGACTGTATGTGATACAATAGGCTGTAGGCCTATATAGGCCGATATAATTACACAAATGAACGCCATTTACATTGTTTAATACATCTATCATCGTCCAATGGGCATCATCTTATTAATTGGTTTTGGCTGTCAAAAAATGTGAAATAATTGCATTTTATCACTAGTCTAGGCCTAAAGCCGACTTGTCAGTTTGTCTGCTTGTAGTGAACCGTCCTAATGGGATTCTGCAGGATGTATCCATCCCTTGCTATAGAGACAGGCAAGCACTCTATTATTTCAATAACGTATTTCAGCAAACAAAAGCCACCGACACATGACCGAACTACTGGATTCCAGCTAAAACAAAAAGGGCCATTAAGACTTACATTTAATACATAAACAAACACGATGACAGGGAAGGAATTATTCGGTTACATTACATATATATATATATATATCAGCAATCTAAATTGACGAACAAAAAAGGCGAACAGTATTAACCAACGTAAAAAAAAGAAAAAAAAGATTCGTAGGCCTATAGAACCAATGATTACATAAATAAAAGTACATCGAATAAAAGGAGAATTTGCAGCCATAACTGCTTTGTAAATGCCCCGTGTTATTGTGCGGGCTGACAGCGGTGGTGATGGATGCGTCTAAATGCAAGGCCCCAGGGGCCGGGCGCGATCATCAGGTGCAATCTCTGTGTCAAATGTCACGCTTCAATCTTTCCTCTCCGTGAACAGTTTAGAAACGCTCTGACACTCCTCAAATTCGTTTCCCATATCAACTCAATTAGGCCTGCGTTATTCGCGTTAATAAATTATCAGTGTTGCCTCACGACGGTGGGATAGAGACGCAGTAGGACCTGCATGGTGAGGACCGTTAGAACATAAATGCATATCCGTTAAAAGAAAAGCAAAAATACTTTTCAGAAATAATTTGCCATATATAATAACGACAGAACCCAGCCTTGCTTTTATGATTGTAAAAGGTGAATATTTATTTCTGTATTTGTTTATTTTTTATTATTTTAGTATTAGTGGTAGGCCTATGTGTTTCCGATTCTAACGACGCCTTCTTGTCTGTGCGCATTAGATCCGCATCATACGTGGGGAGTTCGTGGAAGAGTCGGGCTGCACCGGACCAGAGTGGATCGGGTTCATACGCGCTGCGAGGAACAGCCAGGAGCAGAACCTGGAAGCGGTCTCGGATTTACCTGGCGGACAGGTGAGCGGCTTTCTGCCATGCACTGTGGTGCACTGATCGATTTGGTTCATCCTTTGAGAAATCGTAGTGACCTGATCTCTTTATTTATTTATTTTAAAGATTTTCTACCGTGTGCTGAGAGAAATACCAGCCGGTGAAGAGCTGAGTGTGTGGTACTCGAACCCGCTGGCCCAGTGTTACGACATCCCGACCACAGCCACTCCCACTCACGACGAAAAAGGTATGTTACAAGATGATCCCTGGAGCATGATGAACCTTGTTTAGAATCATTATGGCTGAACGAACAAAAAATTGCCTGTTCTTCATTTCTTGGTTACTTTTGTTGTTTTTTTAAGGCCTTAAAGGATGCCTAGAACTACAATCGACATGTTGAGAGGTCCATCGTTTCACGGTCTGGTGCGTCAATAGTGTGATGCTCGATCAATTGCATTTCAGTCTTTCGTGCTCACTTTTCTTTGGTGTGTTTCATTATGCAAATCAAAGCTTTTCGATTGAAGGCCGTTAACTGTTGAAAGTCTATATTAATGTCACAGAATATAATGCAATAGCCTATATAATGCACTACCAATATAATCATTATTATTACTATTATATAATAATAATAATTTATAATAGGCTAATTATTATAATACAAATAATAATGAAAAGAGTAGCTAATAGTTTAATCGACACATTAAATACGAAACATAAAATATGCTAAAGGATATCATGCATTATTTTTTTTAATCGGGCCAGAAGGAGTAAGTTCTTGTAAAAAATCGCATTGTTTACGTTAAATTTAATATATTTCGTTTGTAGGCCTACTTGGGTATTAACGTCTTAAATCATGATGAGCTAACATGGACACCAGCTAAAAGCCGCTTAAGTTTTTTTTTAATTAGGCCTACCAACGAACGCCTCAAACCCAACTATCAGCCATATACATATAAATACATATATATGAGAATAACATACATTTTAATTGTAATCTATACATTTATATCTATAGTTAAATATATATATATTAAACGGATATACGTTTATAGAGCGAAAATGTAAATTTATGTTATTCATTTATCCAATAGGCCCCAAAATAATAAGGGCATTGAAGAAACCCCTGGATAGACAAACATAAAGCACACATCACCCCAGAAACGAATAGCAGTCGAGCAGCAGATGAAGAAGGGGGTTAACAACTGTCCCCTCACATCATTAATATTGATGTATTCAAAAGCAAATAAATCCCCCCAAAAAACAAGTGCTTCACGCTTAATTAGCTGGGTGCGTCAGGTATTGTTGTCCCATGAATACCAACTTTTATGTGGGGTGTATATTGCTCTCCTGATTTGCGACTGAGCGCTGCTGTGCGCGCGGCCGCCCCGCTCCGCCGTGCGCTCCTCGACATACGCGCAACCATTATTTAGGCGTCAACAGATGGGACCGTCGCCATTGTTTCTGGCGACTTGCGATTTCAAGCCACAGCTGCTGTCACTTCCACGGGAATAAGCGCAGGCGCGTAGACGGATAGACGGACGGAGAAAGTCCTCTGTATTCAAAGCCTTGGATTTTACTGGGCGACAGATTGCGAAAGGGCGTTTGCTCTTTTGATGGCAAAATAATCCAAACAAAAACAAACAATGGCGTCCAATGAGGATTACAAAATCATTACATGTATATTAACCGCTCATTACTCCACGGGGGGGGGGGGGGGGGAGCAAGGTTTGCTTGATGAACCATTTATCCCTTATATCAAGCAAATAGAGGATCCCCTCCCCCCGTCCATGTTCTTAGGGAATCACTTAAAACCCTATTCCACATGTTTTCTGTGATGTTCGTATGTATTATTAACACCACTGTTTCCTTGTGTTCCACCAGGTGAGGAGCGTTATATCTGCTGGTACTGCTGGAGAATATTCAAGTACCCCAACACGCTCAAGGCCCACGTGCACTTCCACTGCGCCCTGAGCAACGGACGCGGCTTCACGGACCAGGCCCGGGGCAGGTCCCCAAAATCCGGAGACATACCCAACACCTCCACCTCACCCAGGGTCGTCCACAACAACACGTCCATCTCAGAGTCGGGACGGAGATTCGTGTCTTACTCCCCGTTCCCAAACAAAGTGGGCTTGTCCAAGAAGAGCCCCGAGGAACAGGACCGGGCTCTGGATATGAGCGTCACGTCGGCCAGGAACCACGGACACTTCCTCGGCTTCGGCGCCACTACGTCGGTGCTGAGCAGCATGGGCTTCCACCCGGGCGTGCGCTCTGCGTTCAAACCCATGGGCGTCTCCAAGGCCCCGGGCGCCGACCCCTCACGGGAGGAGTCATCCAGCGGGAAACTCAACGGACTGGGGTTCAGCAAACAAGTGGGCCACGTGAAGTCAGTGCGCAACGTCAACGAATCTTTAAACAGCAGTAGCCATCCCTCCAAGTGCGTGCCGGCCATCGAATCCATATCCCCGATGGTGCCGTGTGCCAACCCCATGCGGGGGTTTCCGCTATTGCCCCACATAGACGACACCTCTGCGTTCAAGCACGTTGACGGTCGGATGCATACGGGCCTGTCTCCCTCCCGCTACCCACAAATGGCACCGGGGCTCCATTTCGAGAGGTTCTCATTGCCCCAGTTCGACGGGGTCAAGCCGTACAACGCAGACTGCAACATCCCTCTCATGCCCTTCACGGTGTACAACGGGGAGCTGCTGTACAGCTCGCCTTATTACCCCTTAAAGTTCCACTTCAGCAACCTCCTGAAGTACCCCGAGTCCATGCCCTACTTCAGCGCGCCGTCTCTCAACCAGGACATCGGTCAGATCACCAACATCGACCGAGAGATCGCGATGCACACTCAGCAGCTGTCCGAAATCGGCGTGGAGAAGAACAGGACGAGGATCGAGTCGGGGACCGCGGGCCACTTGCAGGGCTCAACCGGCAAGCCCAAGAAGGGCCACCTGTGCCTGTACTGCGGGAAGCTGTACTCTCGGAAATACGGACTGAAGATACACATGAGGACACACACGGGCTACAAGCCCCTCAAGTGCAAGGTGTGCTTCAGGCCGTTCGGGGACCCAAGCAACCTGAATAAACACATCCGCCTGCACGCAGAGGGGAACACGCCGTACAGGTGCGAGTTCTGCGGCAAGGTGCTGGTGCGCCGGCGGGACCTGGAGCGCCACGTCAAGTCCCGGCACCCAGGGCAGACGCTGAAGAAGAACGAGGACAAGGT
This sequence comes from Gadus chalcogrammus, assembly GCF_026213295.1. NCBI lineage: Eukaryota > Metazoa > Chordata > Actinopteri > Gadiformes > Gadidae > Gadus > Gadus chalcogrammus. Next base: position 13,994,197 of record NC_079422.1, read on the forward strand.
GGACGACATGTTCGAGGAGGACGCCGAGCAGAAGAGCGACAACGACAGCGACGTGGACGTGTGCTTCACGGACGACCAGAGCGACCAGGAGTCCGGAAAACACAACGATGAGTTATGAGCGTGGCGTCCCCTCGCAACGTCCGACTCTTCCGTGTAGGCCCATTTGGGAGAATTAAAGAAAAAAAGCGATTACCATTAATCCCCCCCTTTTTGTAATTTATGTCGTCAACCCCCGTGATTAAATATTTATGATTGAAAACCCTTGAGATGTAACATGTGGTTTGCATCTGCATTCCATGAGACGAGATGTGGTTCAAGCCCATGATAGGGTCTGATTGGGTCCTAGGGTCTGGGTAGTAGGCCTGCTAGGAACACGTGGACATGCATTGTTAATATAGGCTATCTTAACGTTCACGGACCTGCAGAAGTATTCATCAGACTGCGACAGTTGCACTTTAATCCTTAGTCAGGTCTTACAGTAGTGTAGGCCTCTTTACACCAATAGGAGAGAGGGCCTCCTTCGGGAATTTATCTCGAAAACTGATCTGCTCCCTGTATTTGGACTGCACAGCATCGTACTTAAATTTGCACTTTCTTTGCGAGAAGCAGTCAGCATTCCTGTCTCATAAGTGAACGGACTGCGTGTATAGGGAGAAAGCGTGGGGCGCCTGCCCCAGAAGCCTATGTGTAAAGTGTACAGTATGATATTTACAGTTCTGTGAGAGTGCTGTATACGTTTGTTTATAAGTGATTTTCATCCTGTTTACTAAATTGTTCGTTTTTGAATAAAAAACTGTTTTAAAATACGTTCATTGGCTTCCTATTGGTTATTTTCATAGAAAGCCTACGCCATGATCCAGGTCTATTATATTGCTTCGAATATTAGATTAGGCTTTATAATATGTGTATACGTTTAGAAAACAAAGTTGATATGAGTAGGCTACCATATATTTTTTGTTTTCCCTGCAGGTTATTAACGATTAGGCCCGACACAGAAATATCTTCCAGTGTAAAATCTCTTATTAAAAAAAGACACCGCTTTATTAGTTTCCTTGTCTTTGAAGACTTTCAGACTTTCCTATCAAAAATAGTAACATAATAGCGACATAACTTACATCTCTATCGCTCACCGAATTCAGTCGTTGAACCCCCGTCGTTGCGAGCGGCCACATTTGGTGAAAAAAATTAAAAGCTCATAATAAGTGTACCTTAACATGGCTAAAGCAGCTAATTTAATTTCAACTCAATACAATATCTTAGATATAGGCATTATATATTATAATATGCATGTATTATGTTTTGTAATGATTCATGAAAATGGTAGAAAAGCCGAGGCATAATCGGAAAAGACACAATTGGAGTAAAAAAATAGGTCAGGGTTAAGGTATACAATATAAAATCCATCCTATGTAATAAAACAGAAAGTCAGCAACAGGACAAAATCTAAATATTGAATTCCAAAACATTTTCCAAACATCTCGGTTCCTAATTTAAATTCACTGCACATATTTCCCCCTATTGGAATAAAATAATGATATACTATTGTAATTATATTTCATGTTCCTTGTCACATCAAGTCCGTATACTTTCAATGGACCAGACCAGCTGAAACGCAACTTGTGCTTGGAGAAAAGTAGGCTACACTGTGCAACACAACAAGCAAAAACCCATCCAGCAGGACATAATGCATATACAACCGTTTACAACACAAGCAGTCGTTATAATTGGCCATACAATATATTTCTTTCACAAATTGATAATTCTCTCCATGAGTCTGGGATGGCCCTGTTGGGTGACTGGGAGAGAATCAGAGCATTGTGTGTTAGGAAACGGTAATTTCTTTTCATAATCACCTGTTATCCTGTGATAGCATACACTTTGTCCTCCTCTCCAGGTTTTTGTGGTAGAATATATTTAATAACCAAGCAAGATTTTTTGTACTGCCACAAAACACAACGCGGCAAATGTATTGAGTAAAAGGATATAAATGCTGGCCAGAATGCAGGTTCAGGTGTAGAAAAAAAACTATATTTCTCCTCATTAATTTTGAGTAATAATGGGACACATGTTCACGGAGGTGCAACTCACTTAGATATAAATACAGACACACAGCTTTAATTCCCCAAATGAATATATTAGCCAAACGCATGTCAGCCATGGTAAACTTTTCTAGCAGTCCAGTATATCTGTTGTGTCTCAAAGGAGATGTGAGAATAGTCTGCGAATGAGGAAGGTTATTTCTTCCCAGTATTGATTAAATAAAGGCCTATGTCTGTCAGACTCCTGCACATTATATTAACTGCACAATGACAGTAGAGGCATTGCGGCTGAGTCTGAGGTGACTTGGTTGACATGCACACACACACAAACACATGCACACACACAAATACAGACACACACACCAACAAAAACCCAAACAATAACACACTCAAAGAAAAAATCCAAACACACACACACACACACACACACACACACACACACACACACACACACACACACACACACACACACACACACACACACACACACACACAAAAACACACTCACACACACAAACACATGCACACACACAAATACAGACACACACACCAACAAAAACCCAAACAATAACACACTCAAAGAAATAATCCAAAAACACACACACACACACACACACACACACACACACACACACACACACACACACACACACACACACACACACACACACACACACACACACACACACACACACACACACACACACACACACACACACACACACAAACACCAGTATGGATATGCATGGATCCGACAAGCCTGCAGGGGTTCAGTGTTTTCAGGAATTAAGTTCTTAATATTGATTAATTTCATTTGTTGGGCATTTCATTTGAAGTTATAGATTTACTTCATTCCTCTTTTTAAAGAATTGTCTTTGCAGAATTGCAATTCATCATCATGATAAGAAACAATGCTCTATGCGTCCTATTCCATCAGCTTTAAAAATAACAATGTGGGAACTACCTTCTCGCTCCACTGAAACCATTGTGTTTGCAATGGAGATAAAATGTAAAAGTCAGATGACTCCTTGACGCATGCTATTGACTCTTTCCTTTGTTCAGCCGCGTCTACTGAAGAATTCTGATGGTTAACGAGAAGGTAGCTGACAAACAGCCTTCTAAAATAAAGAAAGAAAGCAAGGAAGATGTAAATGCGCCCAAGGCGTGTGCGTGTGTGTGTGTGTGTGTGTGTGTGTGTGTGTGTGTGTGTGTGTGTGTGTGTGTGTGTGTGTGTGTGTGTCTCTGTCTGTCTGTGTCTGTGTAAATGCCACTGTGTTCAAAGTGTGTCCGCAGATGATGGATTTTGATAGTGATTCCCTGTGATCCCCGCGAACAGAAATGACTCCCCTTTGGAAGAAGAAGTCGTTTCGTTTTAGTTCCAGGACAACCGGAACGTTCACGTCGATCACACTGTTGCGGATGTGACCGGATTACAATGAGGGGGATGTAAATGGACCCTTTCCACAGGTCGTTTATAGTAGGGTAACGCATAACTTCCTGTTCCTGTAATTGTAACATAAGGTCAGGTTTATTTATGCTCGTCACAGCACCAGCATCAATATATATGAACTTGACTGATGTTGGTCTTGGCCGGTGATCTGCCATACCTAAATCAAATGGCTACAACTGTTTCCTCCATATTGTGAAATGTATGGAAAATCTTCCTTCACAAGTAGTTTCTCAGTAAGGTTTGGGTGCACCCCCCACAGTGGCCTCCCCTGATTGCACCTAAATTACGTGTTTCCACCTAGCGGTGCGGTACGGTGCTGTGTTGTACGGTTAGGCGTGGCTTGGAGTGGGGAAAGATCGGTCATGGCTCGCATTTCCACCGCTGACAGTACCCTTATGGTAGGATGGAGTTTAAGCCGGATGGCAATAGCCGCGGCAGCTACTTCCGCCTCGTGACATCATAGTAGCGCGACACAGTGTAGCCTTCTAATAAATTCAATGAAAAAGAAGAACGAGATACATTAAAGGTCCCAAGGCATGCTAATTTATGGATGCTTTAATATAGATATGAGTAGGCCCCAAACACAGTATTTGAAGACGTTACCGAAATTCAGCCGTGGTGCCGAATTACAGCCACTATGAGCCAGTCCCACATTGAGATTTCCCCAAATGCGCCTTTTCGATGTCTGTAGCTTTAATGCAAATGAGGAGGAGATAGGTGGGTCAAGGAGGAGGGTGGGGGTGTGGCCCTGAGCAGCTTGCAGCCACGGTACCATGCGCTCTGTTTACAGTGGATGTATCGCAATGGCGAGGCGAACACAGCCTTTAACCGTGTTCTGTAAATATTCTAGAACACACAGGAGTCCTGGAGCCCTATATCTAAATAATATAAGTAAGGGATAATGCCCGACGAGGTGTCCATTATCAGGAATTAATGGAAGACGTGGAGGCGTGAACCGTCCGACGCGAAGCGGAGGACGGTTGCCTCCGCGAAGTTCCTTTCCCCCAAGTCATTCTCAACCATGGCTGAGATAACCCCCACTACGAGTCTCGTTGTGGAAATACCAGAGACGGGAGTCTGACGTGTTATCCGCCATAACCCCAACAGCAGAACGGTTATCCAAATAACAAGGAAGTGTACCACATTTGTGTTACAGTCCTGGAGCTCTATATCTTAATAATATCATATAATACATAGATATCTATACTATATAATACATATGATCACGTCCAAAAGCTGTGTGCGCCTCCAGACGATATTATGAATCACAAACGATTTCGTCGGGTTCTCCAACGTCTCTGGTTCTTCCACTTCAACATCAATCTGAAGTAGACTGAACCGCGCACTGCCGGCTGCCTGCTGACGGCTCCCCGCTGCCGGGCGGTGGTGCTTTGCGGCGGTGGTGCCTCGCGGCAACCGGCAGCAGGCAGCATGTCGCAGTTCATGTACTTCAGGGAGTCAAAGCCAAAGTTCCTTTCCCCCAATTCCTTCTCAACCATGGCTGAGATAACCCCAACTACAGTCTTGTTGTTTTAGCACTACAAAGTGGGATGTCATTAAGGACGATAATTTAAACACACGCACAGACTCGGTGATTTGCTACATCGACAAATGCATTGATGACGTCATGCCGCGGATTACTGTACGGACATTTCCCAATCAGAAGCCCTGGGTTAATGGAGAAGTTTGAGCCAAACTTACGGCACGGACTGCCGCCTACAACTCAGGTGATTTGGAGGAGTACAGCAAGTGCAGGTATGCGCTCCGGAGAGCTATTAACAGTGCTAAGAGACAATACAGGGTCAGAATGGAGTCCAACTTTGAGGGCTCCAACTCAAGACAAATGTGGACCGGACTCAGAACAATAACGGACTGTCAAGGGACAAGGAGTGTGACTGAGGAAGTGTCTCCATCCTTCCCATCCCCAAGAAGTCAAAAGCGTCCTCCAACGATTACCGCCTCCAACGAAAAAAGCGTCCTCCAACGATTAGTTGCTCCGCAACTGCCGTACCAGGCGTACAGAGGGTGGTGAAAGCTGCCCATCACATTACCAGGACGGAGTTGCCATCTATGGAGGACCTCTACACTCAGCGCTGCAGGAAGAAGACTAACCGGATGATTAAAGACCCTCACCACAGTCACACAGTAACAAACTGTTTCAGCTGCTCCCGTCTGGTAGACGCTACCGCAGCATCCGGTCTCGCACCACCAGACTCAGTGACAGTTTCTTCCCACGGGCCATAAGATTACTGAACTCATAAACTACTTATCTCACCACTATGACACTTTATAACTTGCCACTTTATACCAGTCGACATCTGGATAAACACGTCTGTTTACATTTTTCATTTATTTAGTTTTGCATTTAGGTCTCTGCTCTACTACTTGTGTTCCTCTTATACACTTACTTTTTATGTGTCTCATTGGCGGGCCAAATTCTCTGGGTGGGCAAGGCAGAGAAAGGGGAGGAGCTTAGTTCCTTTATGATGACATATGGGACCACATTCCAAAGGCGAGCAGAACACCTAGTGCTCGTTTTACACCGAACGCAAGTTTTGGCCACTGGGGGACCATATGCAGGCTAGGGAAACTCATATTTATGTTAGAAAACCTCATAAAGTGAGATTTTCATGCCATGGGACCTTTAAAATAAGAGCAACAATCGAGGACATCCAAGAAGGATGGAAAACTATTGGCCGACATTTTCTTCCATAAAAAAAGCCTTCGCCATTGTCCAAAAATACCTTGCAGATACTGCATATAAGTTGATTTGTGTTGAAGTTAGTTCAATTATGATTTTTTTTTTTATTATTCCACTGTCCATACCTGCTACCCCAATTATCTGGCCATCTGGGACCGTTCATGTTAACCGTTCACAATCTCTCTGAATAAGTTAAACTTCATCTCTAGTAGCATTCCGTATTCTGTTCGTCTGGCTTTAAGAAACATAACCTATCTCTTTGTAGTAGATCCAGGCAACTCCACAAAGGTGTATGCCTTGCTACATAAATTCATCAGAACCTCTGAGCAGCACCAGCAGGAAGCAGGGTGCTCCGTGAATGAGGCCAGCGGAGGTTAGCCTTCAAATCCCAGGACAGTACCGGTGGATTTTGTAGCAAAGGTTTGTGGTCCTGCGTTCCTTTGCATTCTCATCTGAGCAGCCAACTTGCAGGTCGATGTTGTTGGTGTTGTTTTTTCCCACACTCCCCTCCTCCCACTGTTAACACGTAGATCTGGTTCAAAGTGACCGTGATCCTGCCAGGGCACCCCTCAACTTTGACCTCAACCGGTATTCTCTATTCTCATTAAACAACCCATCTCACCACTTCCTCCACCTTGCAGAAATAGAGGTCGCCAAAGTAGAGCATTTCTAACACCTTGTGTAATTCCCTCTAATAGCATTCGGTAGACACCAATGGTTTCCTTTGACGGGTTTTATTGTAGCCATTTACTCCAACTGCACCGTGAAAACTATAGATGAATACATACACAGTACAACAGAAATCACGGCATAAGCTTTACATAAAATCCTAAATTACACGGCACACAAAGAGCCAATCAAGCAAAACTAAATACAGGGAAACAACAAAAAACATACCTCGTTGGCTGCATGCTATTTACAGGGACTTTGAAACTAGATTATTTTCGGCGACGCGTATCACAAGCTGTTCACCTTCTCTCATGCCGCATCTCTAACTGACAGAGAATCTTCTAAAACATCAGCCTTACAAGTGACGTCATTCAACAAACTATTTAAATACAATTTTAAACCCGAATAACGAACACAATTATTTAATTACTAATATAAACAAAAATGAATTTCCTTATGTCTTATAATATGAAAATAATAATTAAATTACAGAAACCTTTTAATGATAACAGTTACACCTTGTGTGTTTCCCGTTCTCAGCTAGACACACTCTATATACAGAGAACATCAAAAATCCAGATTTCTCTCGCTCGTTACTTGTGCCCTGCGGTCACAAAAAACCTCCCTCCCCTATTCCCCAAGGGGTTAATGTGTTTGTGTGTGTGGGTAGGGGGGGGGGGGCTATTGCCACATCTCCTGCCTTGAGACAAAAAGTGGGCATCTGTCCATAGTGGAGTAGGAGGTCTCCCAAAACACAGTCTTAATAGACTCTAATTAGATTGATTATTTAGTTGGCCCTCACTCCACGCCTAGTTACCTAAAGAAGATGTCACCGAGTCTCCACAATGATAGGAAGATTTCTAAGTCAAACAGGTAATTAGTGTGGGAGGGATGAAACATGGAAGGGTTTGATTGGAGAGTGCTACATTGACCTAACAGCCACTCTGTGTGATGCGGGCTCTGTGGGAGGCGGAGCCGAAACATGATATGATATCATTGGTTTGGAGCATGAGCCTGACAGGGAGCATAAGATCATGTCATCACATTAATGTTTTTACAGCCATTTCTTTGGATGGGAAATAGAAAATCGTTAATATGTGTTCCGAATATTCCTCTAGAGATGATAGAGATGGCAGCCTTGCTCACTAAATGCTTAACGTTGTGGTACTTAAGCGTCGTCATTGTTTCTTGCTGTACTGTCTTCAGCAAATACAGAGCTGCAGCAGAGCCACCAGACCAGCTTCAAGTGGTAACTGTAAGGTTTCATTGTGCCAAACATCTTTTGCTCAGACCGCTTCTACTGTGAAAGGAGCAAAGTCCTGGAACATGTCTACTTGTCTGTAAGCAATAAATGTGTTTTATTTGATCTAGTTGCATTTAGTTTATCTTATTTTTACCTTGTGCTTTATTGTATCTCCCTGTACTCAGTTGACCTTCTTTTGTGCTCACTGTTGGGTATTATCTTCTATCTTCTTTTTTTTTTGCTACCTTGTGCTTTGAAGGGACGGCTGTAAAAAATTAGCGTCCACTGAAAGAAGAATAATGCATGCATTTGACAGTCCCTATTTGCTGTATCTATCCCTATCAAATATAACACAAACCAATCATAATTTAGGTAGGCAGTGGGTTCTGACAATACTCACTGCACCTCAGCAGGACATAAGACTTCATCCCTGGGTGTTAAAGTGGACTTGAACCAGGGCTGCCGTGAGTGAATAAAGACAGACGGAATAGCATCCATCCAGTGTTTCCAAGGAGGAAATAAACAACCAGAGACCTCAGTGTAGGAGGTCAGGCTAATGATGAATATAATTCACAATTTTATATCCTCATTTGTGCCTGGAACCCTCTATTGAACAGGTTTAGTCCATTTTTGTCAGAGCACCTCTGCCCTTGATGGAAAGGTAGGTCAAGGATGAGGCTTCTTTGACAGGCAGAGGGTGTGAGGTCCCCTCTCTGGTCTGGGAATCATTCATGTTTCAAAATATATATATATATATATTGAAACATGAAAATATAATAATAGATAATTATATATATATTTATATATATATAAATGCACTGTACATCCTGCGTATACATAGAGCAGTGGGTTAAAACCCTAGTATTACCGATGGAAATCTTCCCCTGCTCTGAGCCCTGACGCCTTCCCTGAAGGAGACGGGAAGATAAAGGTCCCATCCACCTTTACTTGGTTTCTGAAGACATTTTCCCTTCAAGGCCACACTTCCCATTCTGCCTCAAACTCAATTTTAAGGATGGAAATGACATGGCAACTGGATGATAAATATCAGGTTGGGTTTTTTATAATCATTTTTAGTTTAAGCAGCACCATTTTGTACTTCACATTGATTGACTCGTTCAGCTGGGGTTTCTATTTAGAGAGCACAATGGATGGGCAGAAATAACAGGAAAGAGACCGGCAGCCAGGACCCACTGATCCTCATATCAGCAACCGCTGAATGCCCCTGATAGGAAGAGACGGGCAGCATGTTCCTCCAGAGCAGGTGAACCAGGGGATGAGGGCAGGTGATCTACCATCACACAACTGGTAGTGGACACAACAACGGTGTGTGTACGTGTGTACACGGGAAAGTACACGGTTAAGCATGCTCTCTCTCTGACACACATACTCACACACAAACGTCGCACACACACACACACACACACACACACACACACACATACCCAGCCCCCCCCGAAACACACACACACACACACACACACACACACACACACACACACACACACACACACACACACACACACACACACACACACACACACACAAAAACAGACATACACAAACCCCAACACACACACACACACATTCTAAAACTGTCTAACACACACACACACACACACACACGCACATACACACACGCACACACACACACACACACACACACACACACACACACACACACACACACACACACACACACACACACACACACACACACACACACACACACACACACACACACACACTTCACTGTTTGTCAATCTCTCCAAGTCAGTATTTGTCACCATGGATAAATGTCCTTCTAGCGAGGACCGTAACCCTGGACAACGAATCATAAGAGACTGTTGAGCTGCAGGCCAGTCGATCTCCAAGCGCACACTAAAGGGTAGTGCGCTCGCACACACACACACAACCAAGCACACACATAATACCTGCATGCAGACATTTCAGCAGGCAAACATAGCAATACAGACCATGTTCGCTAATAGAGACACATGGTTTTGGAAGTCAGAATAGAGAACAGCAAAAAGAAAAGTGTGCACCACATAATGTAATACAGAGGTCTTTTGGTAAGAGTGGACAGGTTCAGGGACCAGACAGGACTGACTTATTTTTAAACTGAACAACAAGAATCTGTGTGTGTGTGTGTGTGTGTGTGTGTGTGTGTGTGTGTGTGTGTGTGTGTGTGTGTGTGTGTGTGTGTGTGTGTGTGTGTGTGTGTGTGTGTGTGTGTGTGTGTGTGTTTATGTGTGTGTATAAAGATTACTCTACTAAGGTATGTCAAGCCATAAGGTGTATCAAATGTGAAAGTCTATGCATCCCATTTGCAATCATTAAGCTCTGTGGATAAGATTTTGCAGTACTACTAAACAAAGGGAGAGAATGAGCGAAGGAAAGAGAATACGATTTTTTCAAACTAAACTATTAGACAAAAATATCCCCCTCTGCTCCCTCCCTCCATATGTTTCTCCTAATATCGAGAAGGTTTTGCATTTCACCGCAACAGTGATTGACAGGCAAGATGGATACTCCCCACCAATCAGGGAACAGATGCCCTGATTGGTCAGAATGGAGTCAGGAGCGGTCTAAAATCTAAATTGGCCCATCAAGAGGCAGGGGTGGTCATCTTGGAACAGACAATCTCACAACACATTTCAAACACCCATTGCTGATGGATAGCTGTGACGTTTCTGCACACTGATTACTCAATGTGCAACAGGTGTGCAGCCTCACCACAGCCCCGGACTCTAATCAGACTTGGCCAGATGAGGCCGCTTAAAGCAGCCATCATCCACACACAGTCCCACAGCCATCTTTAGCTTATTTAAAATGTCCTGGTCCATCAACACAGGTACGGCCCCCTCGCCCCTCGGCCCGGACCAAAGCGTTGGGGTTGTGAATGCAGCGGTTAGTGAGACCACACTGTAGGCACACCAGCTGTGGCCTACTGGTATGCCCTCCATCTATCCATCCCTCCACCACCTCTGCAGCCCAAACACATGCTAAGCAGGCCACTGTCCCTGGTGCAACCCCCCCCCTCTCTCTCTCACATTCAGCTGCAAATTAGCCCTGGCCTCTGTGATGTTTGATGTGACACATAATGAGGATGGATTCTCATTTGCACAGGTCACTATGAGCAACTCCCAAGTGGCACACGTAAGTAATATCAATAAGATGCATATGAATCACACATTTGCACACGCACACGCACGCAAACAAACACACAATTTGTTTTGAAAAGTTGGACATCTCTCCTCAGAAACAGGTAGAACAGAACAGCCCATACTGAATCCTAGTATTTCCCAATTGTAACTGAAATTATTTTTATGAAGCTTTATTACTTTCAAGCTTCAATTATTATAACAACTCTGGTTTGGTCCCACCTAGCAAACATACAAAAATGCAATCACATACACGGTCAAGCAATAGCACACGCACACACGCACACACACACACACACACACACACATGCAGGTGAAAACACAGCATCACACACGAGACATATACGTACACACACACACACACACACACACACACACACACACACACACACACACACACACACACACACACACACACACACACACACACACACACACACACACACACACACACACACACACACACACACACACACAAGCACGCACGCACACATAAGTTAACCATAGAAACAGATAAATGGACACAAACATGGTTTAGCAGCATGCAGCAGCTGTAAACACCACCACAGAACAGGAATGTGGGCATAGTCAGGCAGAAGACAAGAAAGCCAACCCTTTTGCTTTTGAGACTCAGCTTGAGAGCCATTCGAGTTGCTACCAGGGAAACTGGCCAAACCAGTCGCCACTGGCTGCAACGAGAGCCAACAGGCACATTATCCTGGACGGAATACAGTGGGACCTGGTGCGCTTCAGTCTTTTTTTTGTTTTGGTGGCACTTAGCAACAATTCCTAGCAAGCATTCAATGAGGTTCGACTGAGCTGCCGCCGCTGGGCCCGGTTCACCACTACCTGCCGACCCGGCCCGGGCTCAACGTATCGCGGACCGGCTGGACCTCCACAGACACACGAATGAGTCCAGGGCATTACGCATTAGCGATCGTGCTTCTCATTGACCCGGCGGTCAGTTAGAGGTTTGGCTTTGATTGGATCCCACAGGGCTGCACCCAGCATCTATCGACCGCCCCTAAATGGGAACAACTACTAAACCGTTAAACACTCACACACACACACACACACACACACACACACACACACACACACACACACACACACACACACACACACACACACACACACACACACACACACACACACACACACACACACACACACAAACAATTATTCTCTGCCCCAGACGTTACGGGGTTTTGAACACACATTTGAAGATGTATTGCTTTGACTTTAGCATGCAACCTCTAAGGAGGATTTGTTAAGAAGATAACCCAGACGGAGGATACAAGTAAACGTCCAGCGCTTTCGGAGCGGTTTCCCTCTCACGCCGTGGCTAAAGAGGTGTTGACTGTGACCCATTGATGTCCTCATTAGACGCAGCCTACCGAGCACCCAGGGGACTGCTAATGCACTGGTCATTATGTGGGGGGGTGGATGGGGGGGGCACCGACGGCCAATACTTGTGTGTTACTTTTTTCCTTCGTAAAAATATCGATAGAACCACGAGGGACAACAGGCACACAAACAAAGAGCGACATGCATTTTCAATAGGAAAAGAAAATTTTTGCTGAGCCCTGTGCTGACTTTGTGTGTTGCTGAATCGGTAAACAGGAAAATGAGTTTTCTTGGTCGCAATGCGGTGATACAAGCTAAAGTCGTAGAAGACCATGGTCATTCTTTATCTGTCAGCATGAACATGTTCAAGGCCTGTTTCTTTTGACATGAGGGCGGAAATTACTTGAATTTGATGATACTTTCATATCAGTTATATATTTATTTTTTGGTGTGTGTTTTGTAATTGTTTCTTGTCAGTCGGTATCATTGCCAAGTCACCCGTCTACCTCTGGCTGATGTTTGCTTGATTGGTTCAGCACATCTTGTTCTCTATTTAAAAGGCTGTGAACGCGTGAAAAGTGAGGAGATGGCGGCCATGTTGCTACAATGCGGACGGCTCAAAGTTCCCAAGGCTATCAACTGTTTACATGTTTCAAATAAAAAGCCTTTCTTTAGCATACAATGGAAGTCACGGTAAAGACTGCGTAGACTAAGCCCAGCCAACATAATTAGTTGCCTAGGGACCTGTTGTCAGGTAGAGCTTTCTGGTTCAGACAATTCAAAAAGACTCCTCCCGCCCCCCTCCTCCCCCCGAAGCCCGTCTTTCATAGATTTCAAGGGTAGCATCCGCATGAGACAATCATTAGCAGACGTCACAAAGGAATGAATATCTAAACTCCTTGCTGCCGCTGAAAGACCACTGATACTAACTGAAGGGAAGGAGCACCGTGATGGAAGAAAGAAACAGAGAGCCCCTCCTGAAGATAGAACTGCAAACAAAGACAGAGATAGAGACCCCTGGACTAGAGAGACAGAGAGTGAGGCAGAGACAGAGAGTGAGGCAGAGACAGAGAGTGAGAGAGACAGAGAGATGGAGCGAGACAGAGAGATGGAGAGAGAGTGAGACAGAGAGAGATAGAGAGTGAGACAGAGACAGACAGACAGAGAGAGAGACCAAGAGAGAGGAGACAGAGAGACAGAGAGACAGACAGACAGACAGACAGACAGACAGACAGACAGACAGACAGACAGACAGACAGACAGACAGACAGACAGACAGAGAGAGAGAGAGAGAGAGAGAGGGAGGGAGAGGGAGAGAGAGAACGGAGAGATAGAGGAGACGGAGAACGAGAGGGCAAGAGAAAGAGAGAGACGGCGTATAAGAGAGAACAGAGACAGCGAGCCCGGAGCGAGGAAAAGGGGCCTTGGGGAAAAATAACCAGTGCAGGGGACACATTAAGGGAGAAAGGGCCCCGCGACAAGCCTCCTTTGGGGTGCAGTGGGCTGTGAGACAGGTCCATTCAGCCCCTCGTCCACGCACTGTGTCCCACCACGCCTGAGTGCCCTCACCGGGGTAGCAGCGCTGGCCACGGACCCCAGAGTTAACCAGTCGATTTCGCTGAAGCGCCAGGGGAACGGGTAGTGAGCAGAGGGGGCAGGCGGTGGCGGTGGGTGGGGTGGTGTTTGGTGGGGTGGGGGGGGGCGTGGACGGACCTGCCACACCAAAGGGATCACGCCGGCCAGCCAAGAATATTAATTGTTTTTAAATGAAGTGGAAGTCTCTTTATTGGGTGTCTGGTGTTGGTTTGTTATCTGCGCACTGAAAGGGCCCCCTCGCTCTTTGGTCTCACCGCCTTTGAAAGGAGCAACTGACTCTGGATGAGGTCATTGATCAGCAGGAGCTGCTTTCTCCCTGTGTTTTTTTTTTGTGTGTCCTGCCCCCTTTAACCGCCCCCACTATTGTGCCGCCAAATCTGTCCACAATGTGGCCGCGGTCAATAAACATATCTGCTAATGCCTTGTCCCGGGTTTGCTTAGTAGCTTCTGTTTAACAATTGAGATAATGCAATAAAGCGGCCATGTTTTTTTAACAGACTAAGCGGCTGAAGTGTACTTCATCCGGGAGGCGATCTGTCTGTGACGCTACGGTGTCATAGGCAGTAGTCTGGATCAGAGTGTGCTTAAGATGGGGGTGCTGTTACCCCCTACGGGAACGTCAGGTGAACATCATCGAGAAACATTTAATCCAAAGCACCATTTAACCACTGGATCCATTTTGCTGAACAAACTTTTTTCTTCTTATCTTTTTATGACCCAATCGATTTTGCAGAAATTTATATTTCATGGTGGAGAACAAAATTATATTTAACGAAAATGAGGGGAGGACAAGGTTTTCAACCTGTTTTCATCAATATTTTAATGTTGATGTTTCCATTCCCAGATGACACAGACTCACTTTTTGAGTTAAGATGAGAAAAGAAACCCCTACTGCTGACTTCCTACGAGTGAAAAACATCTTCGGTAATCAGGCGATTATATTTATAAGTAAAATATAAAATATCCTCTTGTGAGGAATCCTGAGCAAATGTACGTCCACCTGTACGTTCCATGACAGGCCTACAGTGACTCGTCTAGCTTAAAAGCTGGGTGCATTGTGCGTCCTTGCGTGCATTTGCCCACCCACTCCTTTGGTCTGCACTGATCACTGCACAGGCCAGGTTGGCCAGTGCGTGTGTGTGTGTGTGTGTGTGTATCTGTGTGTGTGTGTGATGGGGTGTGTGCGTGGAGGGGTGCGGTGGGGTGGGGTAGAGGAAATTATCTGTAATTTCCTCTGCTATCTCCCTTTAAAAAATGGGGGTGGTGGTGGCGATGGTGTGTGTGTGTGTGTGTGTGTGTGTGTGTGTGTGTGTGTGTGTGTGTGTGTGTGTGTGTGTGTGTGTGTGTGTGTGTGTGTGTGTGTGTGAGACAGGCTCCTAACAAAGGCCTTTTGCTAGATAGTTCACGACAGGAAGACGGTGCTAGGATTTCGTGACGCCGTGAATAAGGTAAGATATTAAGCAAGCAGAGAGAAGAAAAAGATGCTACAGGTTGCTGGCTAAGATCCCTTTGTGAGAGTATGTCTTTGTGTGATGCTGTCTAGCTCATGAATAGCCCGTCTCCCTCACACACTTCCATTGAAAAAATTGGCTTCTAAATACTGCTATTAGAATATTTGTATGGATGACTAATAAGTTATTAGTTGCAATTACTGGTCATCTATTAGTCCGGTATAATAGACTGATTAGGCAGTGGCCCTTTTAACTTCTGAAGAAGTAATTTGGGGAGGCAGCCTACCTTTGACGAGGCAAAGAAAGGGCTACCTTTATTCGGACCATATCTCGCTATTGTACTAAGAGACATGTTATAATGGGATCGCTGGGGACGGCAGCAGATTGATCAAATCAATGGCGAGCAAATCATTTTGGTGCCATTGTCTGCATAATTCACAGGAACACGAGAGGAGAGGCGGGCAAGAGGGCACTTAAAACAGGACGAATGGTGTATCATCTTGTGTGCATTATAAAACCTAAACTTGATGTAAGTCCTTTGGCGAGGGAACACGGGCGCGACAGACGGTTCCATCAGCGCTTTGTCGTCCTCGCACGAAACGAGCACATTATTAAAATGGACGCCTCATCTCAGGCATGAGATGTTCCCCAAGGTAATGTCACATCTACCATGTGGGAGACCTGGGTTTGAACCCTTGGAAATTGAAAGCACACCTTTCCAGCACAGGTAGGACTGGTCCTTTGTCAAAGACGATGACAAAGTTCACACTGAGTTTTCTCAGGGACGCGTCATTGTCCCGGAATGAGCCGACGAAGATGGGAGACTTCGCCGGTTTGTCATTAGAGAGAACTGTGCCGAACAGTGCAAACTGAGGCTATGCTAAGATGCTAGAACCCAGAGGGTTTTCATCCTATAAATAAAGACATTAAAATATGCATAGTGAGTGGGGTCCGAAACAGTGCAATATTCAGTTTAGGTTTATCAAAAGGTTAATCAGAAAGACGACCATGATATTTTGCTGTCCAATGTGTTCCATTCTGCAGTAAAACCAGGACAATGCCATGTTTA
This sequence comes from Gadus chalcogrammus, assembly GCF_026213295.1. NCBI lineage: Eukaryota > Metazoa > Chordata > Actinopteri > Gadiformes > Gadidae > Gadus > Gadus chalcogrammus. The sequence goes on from NC_079422.1 coordinate 14,010,926, forward strand.
CACAGTAGGACGGTCTCTTAACTAAATGGAATAAACAGATCAAATTGAAGAGTAACTATTGTGATGAACATCTGATCAATAGAGAACATAATATCTCAACAGATAGAGGCCATCCGACGTCTTCAAATGCCTGCTCCTTCACCTGTGGTCTCAGATAAGGGCAGAGCTTTGTCGACATGGGACATGTTTCCATGGGCGATGATGACACCTCTCTACCATCATGGGCAGACAACACATGCCGCACCCCCCTCTCTCTCTCTCTCTCTCTCTCTCTCTCTCTCTCTCTCTCTGCTCCTTTTGTTTATTCTAATGTGGTCTGGAGGGAACAGCTGGTGGTGACACAGGATTGATTATGCTGTTCCCACAGTGACATATTCAAAGGGCGGCCGAGGAAGACGCCATTGTTGCCTGTGATCTGTGGATGACAGGCCTGCCTGTTGCACCAGCTCTGCACTGGCGAGCGCATGGTGCGGAGGGGAACAGGGCACGCATTGGGGGAGGGGAGTGTGTGTGTGTGGGGGGGGGGGGATACACACGTGGACACACACACACACACACTCACGCTCGATCTGAAATGTAATAAAATACGATATGGAGAAAAGAACGACAGTCATGATTTTGATTATTTATTTATTTTAATTCTTCACAACAGGATACAGACGAAAGACCGGCTACAACGACACCATGGGATCAGCTGCCGCCCCTTGAACACATCCACCGGCAACTGCGGTAGCGCATCGCCTGGAAGGGGAGCTAAAGGTAAACAGATCCTGGCCTCAAACTGCGGGACAATAGCACCCACACAGGTAAGGAAGAAGAGGGAGGGAGGGAGACGGGGAGCGGGGGATTGAATCCCAGCCAGTCAGCTGGCCAGCCATCCCCGGCTGCTGCATCACAGGGCTCCGTTTGGATCATTTGGTGGGTAATTGCCGCGCTGCAAGTGAGCCACTCCACATGAATGGAAGCGCAGTAAAGCGGCAGTGGTCAGGATCATTGCCTGCTCTCAGGTAATAGCCTTCACCACCCTCCTGTGTCCGCGTCTGCCCCCACCCTCTCTCTCTCTCTCGCTCTCTCTCTGTGACTCTCCCTCCCTCCCTCCCCACCAGCACTCCTCCCCCCCCTCCCTTCTTGTGACTCAATGATAGGTATAAAGTATAGCCAGGATGAGTGGAGCACGGCGGGGTATGGGAGGCAAAAAGTGTGGGGGGGGTGATGTAGGCTTTCCATAATGACCTGTAATGAGATTTTTGTCTTGGGAGCATTAGATAGAAGTGTGTGTATGTGTATGTGTGTGTGTGTGTTCTTGAAGTGTTAGTGTGTGTCAGAGACCCTCAAGATCTCCCTGCCTCCCCCTCCATATGTGCATGTAATAAGTAATTGCCTGAAGTCTCCTTGAAGTAGCTCACCGCGGCGCACGCGCTGCTCCCAAAGGGGCTCATGAATGCCCACCACTCGCCTATTACCCAAAGTGATACTCCTGGAGCTCCGACATACGTCTCAATCTTCCTCTTCAATCCCCCCCTCATACCCCCACCTACTCCTTCCTCACCTCCTCCATTTCTTCTCCCTGCAATTGAGGAAACAGCTGCTGCCGTTTGATGTCTAGCCTCCCACCAGGTCACCGGGGTACGGCTGCACTCAACAGGTTAGCTGCGGCGCCCTATAGGCTATAGCGTTATGCTATTCTTCCTTAGCCAGGCTGCCACTGGTGTTCACCTTGTTCACCGTTTAACTGACCTGTTGCATGGACGGATAGCAATCAATGCCCACAGGACAAGCAGCAGCAGCAGCTGGTTACTGTTGCAGAGTCTAGGTGGAGGCTATAGTCAGCTGTTGGGTTTTGGAGTAGGGATGGTCAGCCGATGACCGTTGTTTGCCGACATTGGCACTTCTTATACAAACACAAATGGCAGTATGCATACTACGTGCCTGCACACGTATACACACACACACACACACACACACACATTCAAGGTCATTACCTATGTTGTATCCCCCCCCCCCACACACACACTGCTAAGGCTGTACACATCTACTAAACCCATCGTTTTCAATGGGATAATTAACGTACAGTATAGCGGGCGTACAAAGGTACCTGTTTGATGTATCGTTGCTTCTCTGGAGAGAGAGAGAGAGAGAGAGAGAGAGAGAGAGAGAGAGAGAGAGAGAGAGAGAGAGAGAGAGAGAGAGAGAGAGAGAGAGAGAGAGAGAGAGAGAGAGAGAGAGAGAGAGAGAGAGAGAGATAAGAGGAGGGTAGAGGATCAAAAAAGGGAATGAGAGAGAATGAGAGCGAGGAGAGAGATAGAGATATTGAGAAGGAAAGAGGAATAAATGAGAGAGGAAACAGCGAGAGAGGGGGGAAGAGAGAGTGAGGTGGAGATAGAGAAGGAGAAAGAGTAGAGAAGGTGAAAGGGGAGGATAAAGGTGGGAGAGAAAGGAGGGGAGAGAATGAGAGAGTGGGGAAAGAAGGACAGATGAATAGAAAGAAGGATAGAGAGAAGGGTAGAGGAGAGAAAGAGAGAGGAGAGAAGAAGTAAGAGGGTATGAAGAAGGATAGAGAGAAGGAGAGAGAGAAGCAGAGTTTTTTGAGATTGATGAGGGTTGCAGAAGGCACTACAGTACATACTTAGCTCTCAGGTGGGTCTTAGAATTAAGTGCTTTCAGAGTGTGTGTGTGTGTGTGTGTGTGTGTGTGTGTGTGTGTGTGTGTGTGTGTGTGTGTGTGTGTGTGCGTGCGGTCTTTGAGTGCCTGAGTCTCTCACCAGACTTTTTCACCATGGTGGAAAGTGACCCATGGTGACCACAGGCCTTATCTGACCCACACTGGCTGTGTTGTGTGCGTGTGCATGTGTGTGTGTTTGCTCGACCCTCCGTGACGCAATCTGAATTTACTACAACCGAAACACCCACTAGTCTGCTGCACACACACACACACACACAGACACACTGCACAGACACACACACACAAACAAACAGCTGTGTGTGTCGGCCATCTCATTTGTCGCGATTGTTTTTGGGAGGTGGTGGGGTTGGAGGGGGGTTAAGTTGCATAGCTGCAGCGCTCTTGAGCCATGCTGGAGAGCGAGTGCACCATGTGGATCCGTTCTCAGTGTCCATCGGGCGCAGGGACTCATTTGCATTCCTTTGTTGGGGAATAAAAGACACCTATTCTGGGGACAGAGTTTACCAGCTGCCGTCCTGGGCCCCGCTCATTACAGCCCTGCTGATCGGATGAGAACGCCAGCACATGTTCAACATGCGCTGCCTCTCACACACACCCTCACATTTACCCGCGCGCGTTCACGCACGCACACACACACACACGCACACCGGCACGAGGCCTGCGGGACCCACACGAGCATCAAAACAAAACAAACACGGGGGGGGAAGTGCATGCTCCACTCTCACCCCCCCCCCCACCCACCACCTCTCAAACACACACACACACACAATATAGCATTCATAAACAAATGATCCGTGAACAACACAAGCAGTCCAGGAAAGGGAGACATGCACGGGCAAATGCGTCTTGTGAACTGACACTTGCCATGTGTGTGTGTGTGTTCTGTGAGACGCAACAGGTCAAAGGTCGCCGTCTATTCCACCATCGATCTGTGTTTCTCGTGGCACGACACTCGTATAATAAAGCAAGCTTTGTGGGAGGAAATTTGTACACAGAACCCAGTTTTTTTTTCCCAATTTGTCCATTCATGCCCCAATCATATTGGGGAATTGAACGATCAGTTGGAAAATATTTGTGATGAAACACCGCTATAAGTATAGGTGTAACATGTTTCGTGGAAAAATGGCACACTGCTACACACAAACACACACACATAATAGGTTGTTTAAAGTCCACAAACTCACGATGCTTGCGACTGATTAAAGGTTTTAATTAAATTAAAACAGATGATTGGACACGTGGAGAAGGGCCTCATTCCATGCCTTGATATCGGGTCCTTTACAGATGTATACAAAAGTAAACACACAGCCCGCCTTCTTTAATCACCATCATGTTCAAATGAAACACTCCCTATACTCCCCATACTTCAATACAATATGTCACGGGACCGCCTCTCCCCGGCACCACCCCCCTCTTGCTTGTGTGACGGTGGGCTGCAGCAGAGGCATACATGTGAACGCATCTTTACATGTATGCATGTGTGTGTGTGATCATGAAGGGCTCGTGATATTTAGGTCCACATAATGTGATTTCCATCCACAATTACCTGGCCATTGTTCAGTCTTTAGGCTTTTCTTTTCACCAGCTCTCCTTTATCCCGTTTCTGCATTAATTGCCTCTTGCCGAGATGGTTGTGTGGTGAACAGAACGTTAGCGTAGCACAGACCCATGGAGGGGGAGCCACCACAATGACACTCCAGCGATGCTACATGCAAGCTAACACTCAAGTGCCCTTCTCAGTTGTCATTAAGTGCAGTTTTTAGTGCTTAATCAAAAATCAATTTAAAAAATAAAAGGCTATGTTAATTATATATTTTTCTTTCTTTCCCCCCCCCCCCTCTCCCTGCTCATCATTGTGGAATGAAACCTGCCCTGTTGGATAAATAGCGGGGGATAATCAAAATAATAATAATATAAAGACAAAGGCTCATGACGAGCACAGGGACACAACAGAGAACAACAATACATACTTTTTTGTAATTATAGAAAATAGAAAGGAGGCTGGAATAATATGTTTCAGTTTGTGAATCATTCAGTGACAACAAAAATATATAATTTTTTTTTTTTTATATTTTGAGAGTAGACCAGACAAGAGTTAGTCATTTTTCTTCAGCAAAATATGATATTTGTATTTGAAAAGTTTGACAGTCTTCCTAATGTGTTGTAATCACTAGTGGTCTGTTCACCTCCATGGCAGTGTTTCTTTTGCCTGTCCTTCCTTGACCAGACACTGCCCCAAGCTGGGGGTGTTGGTCTACCGTGTACCAGTACTTTCACGGTCACAAGCAGATAAAAAAATGATCATGGTTTTCTTCTCAGTTATTCCTTGCTGATTTCATTTTTTTCTTTCACCTCTGGAATTGTTCCATCCTTAAAGCAAGTTTTCTGTTTTTAAATTTGGAAATGTCGAAGAATGTTAGAACTTGACATGCTTTTTCACTCAATCATGGCCCTCACTAAAACAGTGTGACCGGTGAAAAATGTTAGACGCAAACGGAAATCAGTCAACATTTCAACATTCATCTTTCAACAGTCAAGTTGAAAAAGAAAATCAGACTTTGCTTTTTTTAAGGATACATGAAACTCACAGGTTTTCATTTCGCTGTTGGGCCATAAACCCACAAATTAATTAAATATAAATGGGACTTAGTGGGGTGGGGGTGCTGGTAGGGTACTGTCCATACCGGATTCATCAGTGAATGGGGTAGCACGGAACGGCCTGGTTAATAGGCCTTGCTTTCAGTCTTTTTTTCATCCTATTCACCATTATTGCGATTGTAGCAGACCCATAGCTGAAAGAGGAGCAATGTGATGGTTATGACCGCTGTCACAATAGAGACGGCCAAGAGCCTTGGTGAAAAATATTATTCAACCCGCTACCTCCCCCACCCTCCTCTACTGAAGCCAGAGACAAATAAAACAGGGCCCCGGCAGAATTATTTGGTCGCAACTACTAGAGCTTGTGGTAATTACTATAATGATGTCTCCAAGTCAGGGAACAGCCAGGGCAACAGGAACTGTGTGCAGAGGGGGACACAAGGCAGGCAGGGCCCAGTCAGTCCTCGAATGAACACACACAACCCTGCAGAGGGTGGAAGCGAGACACGCTTCTTAAGAACCCATCTGAAAATGAACGGAGATGATGAACGGCTCTCTTGCTCTTGCGAGCGTTTAACAAATAAGGTGAAAATAGAAAATCTGACCAGACAACCATGACACGTTTGGGTTGAGCGATAGCATCGTCTTACTGGTGTAAAAACAGATCAAGCCGTATCACAAATGGACCAAACATTTACCTTACACCTTTATATATTTCACATAGATAAACCAACAGCCGTATCCTCTTCTTAATATCTAAAGCCTCCAGGCTGCACATTGAGCACATCGCCAACCCACACCGTTTGCTCGGAGGGAAACTGCGGTTTCATTGGGGCTCTGTGATTGGCTGCCCAGGCGTACACGCAGGGCACGGTAGGATGATGATGGACACAGATGTTTCCCCTCACGTCCGCGAGCATGTGACCGCGTGGCGTACCGAACGCCCCTGCCCGGCGCCCGGCCCAGGCGCCTGCCTCTCCTCTTGGTCCTGGCGACATCATACGCGCGGCGCCACTTGACTCTGATGCGTCCTGAAAGCTGGGGGATGTACTTCGCCATAACAACATCAACGCGCTTCGCCAGGTTTTCAAGACACAGACATGTCTTATCATAATTATATTTATTTATATGCAGCCTCTTATTTTTCTTCCTTATAAACAGCCTGGCCGTACAGTCAGTTTGACTGTTCTTTTGCAATTCTCCTCCATGTACTGGTTCTCCTCAGAACAAATGGGGGGCCAAGGACCACCACAGTTGTGTTGGCAGTGGTGGTCGACGCAGTCTCAGCACGTGTGTTTGTGTGTGTGTGTGTGTGTGTGTGTGTGTGTGTGTGTGTGTGTGTGTGTGTGTGTGTGTGTGTGTGTGTGTGTGTGTGTGTGTGTGTGTGTGTGTGTGTGTGTGTGTGTGTGTGTGTGTGTGTGTAGAGGTAACAGGAAGGAAGGGAGGGGGGGGGGGGGGGGGGGGGGATCTGCGACTGCCTTATTTACGGTTGGCATCTGCATAATGAGACGACGGGCCAATGGGAGCGCGGGCTGGCGGGGGTAACCGGGTGGCACGCCTTCCGTTTTAATGGGCACGCCGGGGAAACTTTCAATCCTTCTTGACATTTCTCGTAGCGCAAAAAATAAATGCGCTCTGGGTCAGAGTGTCCATTAGGAAAATAAGAGACGAACGAGTCAATTATACTTCAATGAGCGCGGCCGGCAGCGCTCCTCATTAACGTGATGAGGGGGTCTCTGCTGCCGCGGCCCGCTGCGCTGTGTAGCTACTGATTACGCTGTGGGAGGATGACGTGGCCCGGTCGGGGGGAGGGGGGGAGACACGGGGGGAGAAAGGGAGGAAACAACCGACAACAGGCCAGACACAAATAAACAAAAGCGCGCACACGTAACCCCGTCCCGGCTGCAGAGCGTATGACGTGAACACAAAGCGCACAACATAAGCCCGACCGACCGCGACAAGACGCTTGCACCAGCACGGGGGCATGCAACCACACACGCGTTGAAAACACACACTGAACACGCACACTGCACACAAAGTGCAACAAGACCACTCACACACAAACACTTCAATGACGCATGCTGCAAAAAAAACACACACATACACTGCACAAACACAAACACACACTGCAAACATAATACACACACAGCAGAGAAGAAGTAGAAGGAGAGGCTGTGCAAGGGGTGCTGCGTCAGGGGAGGTCCTGGCTAGGGACGGGGTCATGGATAGACGTGTTGGGGCAAACATTTGTGGCAGGGAATGGTTGAGCACATCCTGGACACATTGCCTTCTGTTGCAAAGAATGGGTGCTCTCTGTGTGCGTGTGTGTGTGTGAGAGAGTTGGGGAGGGTGAGGCAGAAATCCGGGTTAAAGAAAGCACAGCCTGGGGTTTGGTGGGCAGAATGGTACATGTTATTCTCTCTCTCTCTCTCTCTCTCTCTCTCTCTCTCTCTCTCTCTCTCTCTCTCTCTCTCTCTCTCTCTCTCTCTCTCTCTCTCTCTCTCTCTCTCTCTCTCTCTCTCTCTCTCTCTCTCTCTCTCTCTCTCTCTCTCTCTCTCTCTCTCTCTCTCTCTCTCTCTCTCTCTCTCTCTGCTGGCTTGTTTGCTCGGCGCGGAGGCTGCGATCTGTTGACGTTGATGGAATGAGTGCCGACAGGGCACAGGGCGCTCGGCTTGTCTTTCCTAGTGCTTGCTGCGTCTGCTGCTGCACCCCGCCTGCACTCCAACCAGGCTCTGATTCACTCCCAGACGTGCCGAACTGGACCAGTGGGGATTGATCAGCAGTCATCTAATCAGCGACGAGAAGCGCCTTTCAGTGCTTTTGACGGAAGGAAAACAACAACCACCAACTCAACAATTAGTCGCTCATCAGTTGTATGAGATTCGACCATTTTTCCCAGATGCCAGTGCTGCCCATTCGAGATTTAGTGCATTTCTTTATGAAAATGAATTCCATGACATGATATGAAATACTTATTCACCTTAAAATCCACACATTGTGCATAACGTGTATTGAAATAGTTGCTGGTCTCTCCATTGAGGAATGCTTTTTATGGTGAACACTAGAAGGTCAATATTTTCTTTAAACCAGCATCTGACAAAACTCAAATTTTTTCTGAATATAAAAAATTATATCTTTAGATATCTAGAAAATACCAATGTGCAGTGGGACTGGACTGCAATATGCCATATAATTGTTGAATTTTTTTTATGAAGGTTGAAAATGGATTTCAGCGTATTTCTCTTAAGATGACCGTCAAAGTATTAATAAATGACCATTAATGCATAACATGTTAATATATTTAACCAACCTACACATGTGGCATCTGTTGGACCGAGATCATTCATTGCATTCAACACATTTTCCCCGAGACCAACAGAGCGAGACATGGGAGAGAATCACAGAATCACTGGCCTTTGTCCACAGGCACTCCAAGCAAAAAACAAAGGCTTCCCACATGGAAGGACCTCCGCAAATCCGCTCGCATATACCTCTGCGTTATTGCTCTGTGAAACATGCATGATTGAATTATTTGATGACAGCTTATTTCCTAAATTTGTCTCGGCACCATATGTGTCTAATACGGAGCTCCTCCTATACACGGACGGGCAGCCCTGGGGTGTGTAAGCGAGGCCCTCACAGTTCCCATACCTGGGGGGAACACTGACTCGGGAGCTCAGACATGCATTATTGTAGCGCGGCACAAAAGCGCACTGGAGCGAATCCGAGCGCATGCCGACAAAGGCTTTTTTTTTTTTTTTTTATCGCTATTCTTGACGTTGTTGATTTTTTTCTCCTTCGTTTTTATTGAAAATTAATAATGCAGCTTGAGGCTGTGAGTGCGCTTTTTGTATATTTTGTCCCCAACAAACCAAAGGAATTGAAGCAGAATAACGTCACAGGGAGGCTGCTGTCGTTATTTTCCATGTCTTCCCACAGGGGGAACTTCTTGTTAGCATAATTGGTTCCAAAGTCGAGTCTCTTCCAGGGAATCTTACAGAATGGGAACAAGCTCCGTAATCTCCACAAACTTTAAACCAGCTTTTTGCAACCTGTGTCGCGTCACTGTAATTGGTGCTTTAGTTAAGCTGACTGAAAGCAAATGACTGGCTTGATGGGTTGTGACAGATCCCTTCTTCAATTCCATGGACACAGATAACCAAATTAATTACATTTGGAACCTACTCTTCAAAGAGGACAAGATAACCAAATTGGCAAATCCAGCGATGCCATGGTAATTGAGTCAATAGCTAAATTATTAAATTCAATGAAGTTAAAATATGTTAATGATACATTATATATCAACATAATATCTTGCACATATTTGATCCTTTAATAAATATCATATCACTAATTGCAAAATGATAATTAGCAATGTAACTACTAGTGTGTCAGAAAATTTGTAATGTCGTATTAAGAAAATGTATACAACATTGCTCAATTTTAGAAGCAGAATGTTTCTAAAACGTTTTTTTCCTTTGCACAATAACAATAATAATGCTTTCCATATTCCAAGTAGTGAATAATGATAATCATCGAAGCGCTAGTTATTCTTGGGGGGGGAGGATCTGCCCCGGGGCTGGTCTGCTGGGGTCATGGGTGCCTAAGGTATCAAGGTCACGTAGGGGCAACACGTCTTTGGCATTGGGGTGATTAGGAAGATGTCCTTGCCATCTCCTCGCCCTGTTACGCGCATCCGTCACCTTGCCCCATGGCCATGCACTCTGTGTGCGAGGACGTAACCCCCGCCAGCCCTCCCCTGAGACCCTGCAGGTCAGAGTTGTTGTCAAAGGAAGTCTAGAATCTAGGCCCGGCCCCTGACGCTTCTAGGTTTGACTTGGCGAGAGGCGGGTGAAAGGAGAAATCGCGCTTGTTGCCCCTGACCTCGGCAACAGGCCTGATCCAGCAGGCCCATTCATCCCCATTGAAACACGCCTACCGGGGAAGGACTTGTATGCCTGCATGAACAAAATTGCCTCAAGGATTAAGAAATTCCAACGCAAAAAGGCAATTTTGATAATGTATTTATTGTATTTTTTTGGGGGGTGGGATTTTCTTTTTCAACAATGGAAAATATACTGGCCTTGCTAATTCTCCACTTTTAAATGAAATCCATTTAGGAGCTTTGTGGGAGGTCACACTCTGGGCCTGTGGTACAAGTCTTCCTTTATCCAAGAGAAAATAAAGCCTGCAACTGCCTCAAGGTTCGTGCCACAACATTTACAGAAAACTACAACAAGGCTTTTTTCCCACACAGACCCGTCTTATTTTATCGTTACACCTAATGGTACGCCAACCAAATTAAGTTTGTGGTTGCTATGTTTGAGCGTGTCCGTGTGTGCTATTTGTGTGTAATGTGTGTTTCTGTCTTTCTTTAAGGATTTATTTTTGCATTTGTATGCTTTATTTCTGAAGATACAGTGAGTTAGACAGGAAGCTATGGGAGAGAGAGAGGGGAGGATTCGTACCCGGGTCGCTGCCGTAAGGACTGAGCCTTAATGGTACGCACTCTACCCTGTGAGCCACCGGAGGGCCGTGTTTGTGTATTTGTTTGTGTGTGCGTGCGTTTGATTATGTATGTTTCTGCATATATAAACAGTATTTATATTATATATATATATATATATATATGTATGCATATCTGTGTGTGTGCGTCGTTTGTATTTATGTGTGCACTGGATGCATTTGTGCAAATATATATGCATGGTTGTGTGGTTGCATGTGTGGGTGTCTGTCTCATGAGTAAAGCTGGATTCTTCCTGACCATTAGCCTTAGTTAATGACCTTTCTGACCTGTCTCGCGTCTAGACACATAGCAACATGACTGACTTCCTCGGATATGAATCAGAGGCGAGACAAAAGAGAACCTCTTAATTTTATTCTGCAAGTCCATAATGCCCTTTTTGTAGAACTTGACCAAGGACCGCTCAAATGGAATCCCTTGAAAGTCCCTTGAGTGGCAAAATGTTTTATATACCAAAACACTGCAAGATCAAATCTCAAATTGTCTTTTCGTCAAGAAAAAGCTGGAACAAAGCAATTCTTGAGATTTCACAGATTGGCAGATTTTTGTATTCTTGCAGAATGTCAAGTAACCCTCAGCAGGACTTTATTCTCCACATCACTAGATGACTGAAGCCCGACTAGAAATTTGTATTAGCTTGTTTCAGCATGTCTTTGACTCAGCTATGAAGGGGTAAGATATTCATTAAAGAACTCCCTTCCGTCTTTGTTCACAGATATGTCTGCACCTTCAATAAGTAGCGCCATTGTTGAGCCGCATGCATAACTCTCTGTGGGTCTCTGTGCTAATGAATGCTCAGCAAGAAAGTTGAAAATCTGCGTGAGCAGAGAATTTCACGAGCAGTTCAAATGATACGTAGGAAAACGGTATGAGGTTTTCAGTTTAAACATACCAATTGTACCGTTATTGTGCGCACGTGAACACGCTTAGAGTTACACACCAAGTCAATGCCTATAATAACATTGATTTTTCAATCAACAGATAGCTCATTCAGAATTAGGCGTTTGATCAAATCTTTTATATTAAAAAATAGAAACAAATGGCAATAGTGAAGAAAAGTGGTTTTGGGTCGATTACATTTGGAAAACCTGTTGCAGCTGCAAATTGCGTTATAAATGTTGGGCTGGTAATCTACAGCGTACGGGAGATGAAAGTAGGGTGGGGTTAGGCATCCCAGACCCCGGCCAACACACAGCTAAGGGTGGATGGCACATCCCAGACCTGTCTGTCTACTCCAAAGGGCATTTTTCATTATGTATTTTACATGCACTCTCTCTCTCTCTGCCTTTCTCTCAGTGTCGCCATATCACACTGATCTCTAACTCTGCACAGCATAGTTTATTCTTCCGGCCCTTGGTCTCTCTCCTAACCGGGGAAAACATTAAATAGAAATACACAAGTCTACACAAAAATAACCAGAATGAAAAAAATATTTTTTGTGGGTGCAGACTTTCATTATATTGATGTCTGTGACGATTCACCAGTGCTAATTACTGTGGGGAACTGGGGCATATAATATTCAGCTCTTCAGTATTCTAGGAGCCATTCATTAAAAGCACTTGTGTGAGAAAGCCACAGCACAATGCTACAGCCTTTAATGGCGGGTAGTTTATCCTGCTCAGGACGCAAATATATGAATTTATTCCTAAATTAAAACATGATTATGAAATATTATAATTATCATTACAATTATTATGAGTTCAACTTGTGTTGTACGCATGAATCTGTAGTGGAGCTACGATAACCTGTGCGTGTGCCTGCATGAAATTGAATGGCAAGATGGATTCCCTGAACCAACCAAAATAGATGGGCCATGATTGGTCAGATAGGAGCTGGGCGCTGTTTGAAAACAACATTGTCTCGTAATTAATCAGGTCCAGTAAACCTGTACAGATATTCGCTCACAGTAATTCACTCACAATTAGCCGATGGATGGCTATGGAATTTCAAACAAATTGTACTCAAATTATAGCTCTTAAATCTTGTCAAAAGCATATTTAAGGCAAACCTAATTTAAGTAGAATTATTTCCAAAAATATATATTTGTATTACAGAACACATTCGTTGGTCCCCCACTAACAAAATGACATTTCCCGGTTACCTTCAATTCTACTTCATTATCTGTTGTTTCTTTGTGTCGATTAATTCATTGCACCTTTGAAACTTTTGTGATATGAACCTTGTGATGTCACTTCCCGATTCTTTTTACCTCATTAAAGACATTAATTATTATATTATATTTCTAATAATAATTAGTATTACACTGAAACATGGTGCATGAAACGTCTTTAACAAAGTGGAAATCTTAGCAAATTTCCATACCTTTCACAGCAATTTTTAGGAATGCTGAAGAAACCCGTTTATGTAGTCATCAGGTTGTTGACGTTGTTTTGTTAATGATGATTGAAATTCTCTTTGGAAGTGTGAGTGTGTATGAACTGTAAGACGTGTGCTCCACTGCATTCTTGAGTGAATCCACTTAGAAGAAGAAATAGGTCAGTGTAAAACCACTAATTTTGGAGCCTCAACACCCTTACCATCACTTAACACGTGCCGTTTAATTGACCATGACCGCTAAGTAAACTGGTAGCTAATTAATTTTTCATTTTCTATGTTTTGTCCCCTCCCCTTTTTATTCTAATTTCTGCTGTTTCCTCCACAAAGATAAATACCAGGCCAACGCTCCTCTTCAGAGTGTCATGTTCGATAAAGCGGCTCATGAAGGGACCCAATTAACACTGGTAGTTGAACCCTAAAACAAGAGGGGGAACTGGGAGATAAAGGGGACATGGCCTGGGGACATAATGGAACGTGACACCGGGTTTAATTTAAAAAGTGCTGCCTGCAGGCCTGACACTCCGATGCAAGTTTGTCCTGAGGGCGAAGTCTGGTAAAACTGTATTTAAACATTACACAGCATACTTTCTTTGGACCATTATTGTACCTATCGAATCTTATATTATTATTTTAAACTTGTTGCTAGCAGCTTATTATCAGAATTTAATTAGCCTTTGAACTTTGAAGAAAGACGTTGAAATTATGTTTGCAAAATGGATACAAAGTTACTTTATCCACAAAAGGAAACTACTAGTATTGTTGGTATCGTTTGCGACATTGAAGCTAATAAAGAAAGTTTACAGCCGTCATTACAAGGGCTTGTTTTTTCCCTCTTTCTACCAACTTTTGTGGGAAAACATAAGTGTCTTTGTATTGGGTTAACGCAAGAACCGCACAAAAGATAACCAACACTAGGTTTGATCAACTTTTGGGTATTAAATCCAGTCTAAAGACAAGCAGCCAATTTGTCAAGCGCCTTCATTTTGAAGACATGTAGAGTTACAGGCTGTCCTAATGATGAGGTATGCAGTAGAATTCCAGCATTACCCAGACTCTTTGTTGCAGTTTCATTCAAACTGCTCTTTATTGCCAAGCTTTGAGGCTCGGCTAATCAAGGTTAAACTCCTTTTAAGATGAGGGTATTCGGAAGGGAGTTTAACCAATGTTAAACTCCTTTCGGAATACCCTCATCCTAAAACCTCCCCCTGCTGTTTCTTCCCTATCCCCTTCTTTCTCCCTTTCTCTCTCTCTCTGTCACTATAATAGGCTAATAGCCCATCTCTTTGCTATCGTGCTGGTAGAAGTGTATCCTCACCGTGAGAGTTCAGATCACATTACCCAAGGCTAGTGCAGACCCTGAGCGCTTGAACTTGTAACCTTATGATCCTAAAGGCAAACTTAATGGGGCACCAGAGTCCCAACCCGCCCCGACCAGTCCATCGAATTAGAGCTACTCTGAACCAATAACGGCCAGGCCCGTCACAAGGGCCCCTCGTAGCAAAGAGTTGCAAATCCGAGGTGGCACTTCGGGACCAGCGACCTGCCCGGGTTTACCAATGCCCTCGGGGTCATGTGTTCATGACATCACAGGCCAGCTTAGATATACCTCCCGGGGGGTAGAAAGAGAAAGAGAGGTCGACCAACCTAGAAGACCAGCACGATTATGCCTGGTCAAGGATCTGGACCAGAAAACATCTGGACGAAGTCATGAGCATGAGAGCCCAGAGGAGTATGCTTCCCTCTCTCTCGTCTTCGTGCGGAGCTGGTTGGTAAGAGAAAGTGGGACAAGGAAGATCAGGGATGACAGCCGAAGAGGAATGTCAAGGATATTTAATGGACCAATTAAGCCGAAATGGACGTGAAACTCTTTTTTGATCGGTTGTAGATTGTGTCAGTTTGTCATTGAGCAAAGATTGTTTATGGTGTGGAAATTGCTTACCCTTCAAAGTTTTTAAGAGCATTTTGAGGTGTAAATGTGAAATTCCCTGGTTCGCCCATGTAAACAATGGTCCCCGGATCAGTCGGGCTTTTACACTATACCTTCTAATTGAAAAGAAAGAGCCACAAGAAGTTGACTGACATGAACCTACATGTTATGTGGCCAACAAACACCCGGATGAGCCCTGCTCCTCGTCTTCCCTGTCCTCTATCAGCAGAGGCCGGAGCCTCGCTGTAATCTCCTCAGTGAGCTCAAAGAAGACAGCCCCAGCAGGTCTAGCATTGAGCTCCTATGATTTCTGTGGCTAACCTGGAATAGCCCCTGAATGGTGGCGACAGCCTGGCATTCTCTGCCTCCCTGGGCTCCACCGGGAGCCCCGTCCCCCTCCAAAGGCCTGCGGCAGCAACTGCTCTGATTCCCTGAAGGACAAACGCCAGGATGAGCCTGAGAGCTTCATGGGCCTCTAGAAGGAAGCAAGTGAGCATGGCATCAAGCCTGTTACGTCTTAACAGGCTTGATGCCATGCTCACTTGCTTCTACTTTGTGAGTGATTACTTTGTGAGTGTGTGTATGTATATGAAGAAAAGAGGGAATGCTGCGAGTGGTGAACCTTTTGTTGGTCAATTCATACTGCATCAAGTGAGAAAAATACTAGATCAACCATAACGTAACGTTTTCATTCAACAGTAAGAATGCAAGTACCGCACAGCAAATACCCTGGTACTATTCATTCAGGAGATACAGCATTCAAAGTGCATTGACTTGTGGTGATATATCATGGGAAAGTAAGAACACCAGGGTCAGATGTATAAACGGTGCAGCACAGATAGCTGAAACATACATGTTCGGGATTCACACCAAATAATGGAGGCATAAAAAAACCTGAGCTGGGAATAAGTTCAATTCTAGGCACCTTAGACACTCTGCGGACGTAGTTTTGGAGATCAGCGTTATACGAGTATGTAGTGCAAAAACAAAAAGGCAGTTTACCCTCCAGTATCTTAGCTAGAATAACATAAGGCATTGTTTTCCCCATCAGTCATTCTATTGCGCATCTATTGCATGAATTCAGCAACATTACAGAAATAACAGACAGGTGAGGGATATGCCGGTCCACTCTTAGCCATGTGATGGCCGGTGTTTGGTATGGCTTTATCTACCGGACTCCACGCTACATTTGTTTTCTACACTGCCGTTTCATTTTTGCAGTGGCAACAGGTTTTTGAAATGTTATCGGCCATAGAACTTTTTTACCTACCCATTGTAGCATCAATGAATGAAACAAACGCCAATAATTCTGAATGATTCAATCTAAGCTCCCTCACAGGCGCACAATGGCTGGTCCATTGATTTGTATAAATTGGTTTGAACATCTGAGAAATCTCTGAGACAACTCCAGAGTTCTATGCATGTGGCCACAGGTTCCAAAGAACAACAATAAAAAATAAAAATAAGACACAAATCATGTTCTTTCTTTGACACATCCACCTTTGTCATCATGTGATTTCAATGACATTTAATATTAATGAATTCATTTCTTTGCTTTTACAATTCTGGATTGTTGTTCATGTCTTACGTGTTGTGGAAGAAAACAGACTATAGCATTTTCAGCTAATGCGGTCCTTAAATAAACACAAACAAATATACAGTACTGTTGTTAATAACTCATTTTAAATAAGAACCAGTCCTCTCTCCCAACACTACAGATACTCCCACTGCTACTCCCTCTCCTATCCACTTCATGCAGCCAACAATCACATCTTTTATGTGTATCTATGAAAAAGGGTTTTTCTTTTGGAAGCCCACCCTCCTATTCATTGGCTTTGTTATGATGAGATAGCCTGGTGATCCTCATCCCAGTTCTCCATTCTGTCGCTTGCTGTTTACAGGTATTGTGCTCTGGGTCGCTGGGCTAGCATGGCCCAGCCTACAGGGTATTGTTGTGCAGGACAATGGATAATGAGCAATCAGCCCTTGTTCACCAGGCAAGAGGAAACACACACATGTATGGTGCACTGGCATATACACACACACACACACACACACACACACACACACACACACACACACACACACACACACACACACACACACACACACACACACACACACACACACACACACACACACACACACACAATGATACATAAATGCACTCAAAGAATCACAGACACACAAGCAAGCAAGAGAGAACCATGGACCATGAGCTAGGCTCTTCTACTAGTAACCAAACAGAATACTAAAGGCAGTGTGAGGATGAACGTAAAGCTTTGAACTATGCCGTCTGCAATCATTTGTTGTATAAGATCAAATAACCTGGCGTGAACTTCTCCTAAGTGCATTTACATGGAGAACAGTGCTTGGTGAAGAAGAAAGACGACTGAACATTCAACCGGAGGTCAAGGACCTGATCCGCAGCCACAAGAAATGTTAAATGACCAGCCCGACAGCTGTGCATCATATTAACCTGCATGGGTTGCATGTTTGTCTGTGTTATTCATGTGCTTAGATAACAATGTTCATGTTGAAGTGATTGCAATAGTTTTCATTAGTAATTTTATGAAATAATTAAATGACATGGAAAGTGTAAGATTGAGCCGAACAGAATCCTCCTCAGTGAACCTCACCCTAACCTTGCTGTTGGTATTCCAAAGCGATGTGGTTTTCGCCATGCTACAACCTCACCTGAATAACAAGACAGCCTGTACCTTATAGTTGAGGTAATGCAGTCAAAAGCGATTAAGGAAAGAATTCGGCTTACTGAGGTCATTGCCGTTTTTTCTTTACACAATTCTTGGTTTCAATTATTTCTTAACACAATTGGTGTTCCGAGAAGTCAAGCCAAGGTCATGCGTTTTGGAATGGCCTATTATAAATGTAAACTTTGTGTACCATTCACTTGTCAGCATGACAAAAGGTAGTGGCTAGGAGAAAATTTCCTTTCATGTATTACAAAGTTTTTAACTTGTCAACAGTGGCTAACTTCCTGAACATAGGAACTCTTTATTTCACCTTCACTACCGGTGGGCACATGCCTCGGAAAAATCATGGTTAGCTAGCTTGTGCTTATTTTTAAAGGGCTGGCATTACTTTCCAGCTGAAATACGGACTAGAGGGAGCCTCATACAATTACTTTTCCCCAAAAAACAGTGTTCTCTACAACAGAGTACGGTCACAGAACCATTGTAATGAAAAAAACAAAAAATGTTGTTTGTTATTGCTTTCGCGTGGTCTGAATTAGAGAGAGGTTCCTCATGTGCAACACGGAAAAGGCTTTGCACTCAATTTTCTGAAAGCATCAGTGACATGCACGTTTGGATGATGCTTTCTCAGGTGGATCTTTTCTTCGTACACCAGCGACATTCCCGATGCCTTGTTGCCTTGTTTTTGCCCATTGCCACTGTCGTTCACTGGAAGAACATAATATTCCAAACAAGGAGGCCTGAAGGATATTGCAGGGTCCTCAAGCCCTGGCTTGTCGTTTGCGTTCAACATATTTGCTGCTGCATCACATTTGCTACTTCAGTTGCTAAGCTAGATCTCCAGGTTCTGGGTGGAAGCTTAGTTTTTACACAAGAAAATGGTGCATGTGGTGGGCGGGGTTAAACTTGGGGGTTAAACATTCATTTTTTCCTTTTCGCGTAAGTGCATGTTTTCAGTTGTAATTGTCGTTTATATTATTGTATAATTGCAATAATAAAATAAACCCAGTAAATAACCGGCCTAATAATAATTAATTTGGACCATACCGAACCGGACGTCCTGTAGCGAATGATATAGGACTGAAAAATAATGTTTTGGTCCCGTCTGAATTGTAGCATGAATAACACATGTTTTCCAAATTAAAAGTGTTGAAAAATTAGACTTTGAAAATACCTAATTAGAAAGACTAGAAACTCAAAAGTTGCGTAAGTTGTGTCACAACTTTCTTGCTCCACCTAGCTACCCACAAGAGCAGCAGGTCTTGCTCTCTTCGCCTCCCGGCTGATAAAAGCACCATGAGTCGCTAGAAAAACCCATCAGGTTAGAAACCTGTTGGTCTTGGTGAGGTATATTGTGCAACACGAGAGATGTAGTGCACTGTGCGGTTTCACACAAAACTATGTTCTACTTTATGGAATCATGAATAACTGCGACTTGTCTTGCAAAATGATCTTTGCTCCACTGACAAACATATAGCCCTACTCAAAAGGGATCAAAACAATATTTGTCTCTCGCCGTTGACCACATGTTTATTGTTTTCGGAATAAGGTTGCATGGCGGGCAGCGGAAGCGTAGGGGCTAAGGCTTTGTATAGCGAAACCGAACTACAACACAGGTGGACCCTTGAGCAGGTATCAGGGCATAACACGGCCGACAGATTTGCATGCCGTCGGTGAATGAGAGCACAGAGCCACGTCGCCCGTCGTGACCACATCAAAGAAGACCTGGCCTGTAACGAGGCTTGGAGAGCCCAGGAGGCCAACTTAACAACACACGCACTGCTTTATTATCAACCAACAACACAATCTATATGGTAGGGACCATGGCACCCTTGGGAGCACTGAGGGGCGTGAGGGCGAGAAGAAAGAAGCCCAAACTAGTGTCTAAACCCCATGCGACCAGAAGAGGTTATCATTTCTCCTCTACATTAATTAGGGCAACTTACTGAGCTCAAGAAGCAATATGCATGTTAATTGAATGGGTTCTCGATATGGTTGCGGAGGCAGAAGGGGAGGGGGGGGGGCATGCTTTGATGTGCACAATACTTGGCAGAAAATCGTCGGCCGCGGACAATCACAGAATTAATGAAGAACAGGCAAACAGCAGCAACGGTTATTGTTTCAAATGCAAGCATGCTAATGCGCCTGAAAGGCATTCATGTAGATGGGACATCAGTGATGCACTGTGTATGTATGCCTGCTCATTGTCCATGCCTGTTTGCTGGTCTTGAGGGTATGAATGATGTGTGTTGCCTGCCCTACATTCACATTCTGGTTGACCACAATGCTGAATAATGAGTTTCTTCAAACACATGCGCTCAAGATAAAGCAACACCGTGGACCATGACTAAGGAGCTCACAAGATATCAAAGAAAAGAAGAACGATTAGAAAAAAAGACAACGGGTCTATTGTGTGTCCTTCTGAAGAACCCAATCCTTCTGTATTTTACATACGTGTTCATGTTAGTAGGCCCACTTTTCTAGAATTATTGTAACCATTTTGCCTAGTATAACAATATTTTTGGTAGCATTTTGATGCACTTATCAATGCAGATCACAATTAACGATAAATGTATGTATTGTTGATGTCATGTTTGACAGACAACTTATGCTAACTCACAATAAAGTCTCACAAGTAAGGCAATGAAACAAGATGCCTCGCAATGATATTGAATTTTTTTTTTTTCAGAGTACTTCTTTTTTTTCTTTTCGATCTTCCAAATGCACTTGAAATTTTTTTTTTGCCTCTTTTAGAACTGCTTTTGAGGTCACTTGTGTTCACAATGCTGTTAATGGGACAGCCACTCTTTGTAGTTCAGATCCTCTGCCCCTCTTGTACATCATAACTTAAGTTTTGGAATACCAGACCCCGATATTTAGAAAAAAATCCTAATCCTATGTCTGCATTTCTAAAAATATGTTTGAAACAGTGCATGTGTTCAAGGTAGGCCACACTTTGTTATGTTGCATGTCTTTTGAATTGCGTTGGGCTAGAACCCATTTTTTCTCCTTACGTAGTTAAATAGATTTCATTGAGAAACGTTCTGAATACCTCTGAGAAGCACTCAGACGCCAATGCTGTATGAAAGAAACGATATAATTACAACAATCATTTCATAAACATTTTATTAGAAGGCTATTCGGGAAACTGGTATTAAATTGTCTATTGATCTCAAATGAGGCTTATCTTTTATGATTTTCTTTCTTAATTTAACAGATATTGCAGTGAGAAATGTGTAATTAACCGTTAGCCCTACTTAATTCTCAATTGTTTGTAAATCCTTTGCAATGACTGTTTCAAATGGAAATACCATTGACTATGGATCTCTGGGAATTATTTTACGAAATAACAGGAATTATCCAATCCAGCATTGCCCAAATTTTCTGAAGGACAGGACGTGTTTGCATGGTGGAGCAGAAGTGATGTATTGAGGTCAAATGTAAATGTCTTACTTGTCATATTTTCAGCATGTGTTGATCCATCTGGAGCTGGCAACAGAATAATGAGCACGGGCACGGCTTGCATGTGAAGCTATTCAGGAGGCGGGAGGGAACCAGGGGTGACACGTGCTGGCTCTGGATAACATGCTAATACAAATAATCTCTTGAGAAAAACAATAGTTCTACATAAGGCGATTGGCCTTAGACCTGCGTGCTAATCAACATGCTAGCCTCCAATGTTGCCTGCATGTTCCCTCGAAATGGGCTATAGGCCTTCATTAGCAAATACATATAGACAGGTTTTCACTTGATGATGGGGGGGGCCGGGGGGCTGTTGTCAGCCTGCTACACTTGTAGCAACATTAATTAAATAAGATTTGGGCCGTGTTCACACGTGTCACCTAGCATTTTAGCGCTGAATCCCACGCAGGGCGCGAAGCCGCATCTAATTACAGAATAAGTTGTCAGGACGTTCACACGCTCGCGCTGGGTATCGGCGCGTGGTACCCGCCCGCAAAACAACAGGCTGTCGCAAAACCTGCACCCGGCTCAGCCTCGCGGGCTGCAACCTGTGCTGAATGCGGTCCTCCCCTAGTCCGATGTCTTAGTCGATTAGTCACAGCACCGCTCAAAACACCCGTCTGGGGTGCAGGCTGTGAGCAGGGTGCTGAAAAAAAATGGACTTGGAAGAAGAAAAATCTGGACAGAGACTCGTAACCAGTTCAGCGTCACTAAATAATGGAGGTTATTCAGTTCACGTTCAGTTCTCTCACTGGATGGATGGATGGATGGATGGATGGATGGATGGATGGATGGATGGATGGATGGATGGATGGATGGATGGATGGATGGATGGATGGATGGATGGATGGATGGATGCAAACACACGCACATACACACAGCAAATTACTTCAAATGGGATAAATTAGATCAAATGAAATTTGACACCTAATAATCAGTATCTGTATATCTCCACTAAATGATATTCAATCATCATACTGGCGTTGGCCACTATTGAAGTCCTCATTCTATTTACTTGCAGTCTCTTGTAGTCACCAGGTATTAGGAGAAGGCTTACCAAGTGCGAAGTGAGAAGGCTTCCTATGAGTCCTCCAATGGAAACTCTATGCTCCCTCGCCCAGCTGCTGAGGACACTCACACACTCAACAACACCTCAGAATGTAAGGGTATTGTTACTTCTTGGTGAAGACATGGTTTAGAGCCCATCCTACAGGATTTAAGAGCCTCACAATTGTTGGTCTGGTCAACATAGACCACAATGGGATAAACACCCCTGATTTGGCCATAGATGACCTCGACCCTTAATGACCCTTAATGCAAAGCATTGACGAGTAGAACTGCCATATTGGATCTTCCACTTTTGAAATTGTCAATATTTATTGATCAACATAGATGTTAGAGGACTGTTGTTATTAGGCTATTATTTAAAAAAAACATTTTTGTGGAAAGGGAACATTCCCACTTCTGCATCTGCCTATAAAGATAATTACTAAATGTGGAAATGTATTTTCTGATAATAAACTGTATGGATATAGATATAATATATATTTACGTACCAGCTGCCCAACCGTTCGGTTCACCAGTCTCCCGCTCACCGAGCTTGTTGGCCTTCGAGGCCTCTCAGACATCGCCATCTGCTGTTCACAAAGGATTCCGGCCAACTCTCGTGTGGGGATGTATTTTATATGAAGGAGATGGAGAGAGATGTAAAGGTGATCTCCCAAGACATATGGACAAGCGAATGTAAACAACAAGGTCACAACGATGTTTGGGTACAGCTGTGTGCATCCCTCAGTGAGAGTGCGAGTCAGGATTGGGAAGACCAAAGGTTGGGGCAAATAGTTGTCATTGTTCATCAAGGTCCTCAGGGTCCACAGACAGAATCTAAATTAGCTTTTCGTTTTCCAATTTATTTTTATATGCTGGCTTATGGCACTTTATCCATTGCTTTAATTTATTGTTTAATTGGTACATAGGCCTATTGTAAAACCAAACTCTATGTCGGTGTACTTAATGTGATTTCTGCATTTGTCCGATGCAATCTGTAAATTTGCAGCACTTTGATACAAATCTGGTTTCTTTAATAGACTCCTTACCTACGATATTGTTGAAGTAGAGGTCTATGCAGCACCAGTGCTGAGCGGGGGAGGTCATAAGACGAAGACTATCAAAGTCATCCTGTAAAAGGTGATTTTGTCGAACAAGGATACTATTTTGGCTTTAATTCTAATGCAATTTCCTTCTCAAACATTACAAGACTGTTCAACTCACGGTTATCAGGAAGATCTTCCTATCTGTTTCATTGTGGCCCTATCAAAAATGATATAGGTCTACCAAGTAAAAAAAAAAGCAAAGCAATAATGGACCTTGTGCAGGCTGCAACTAAAATAAAATACATGTCTGTATCTAAATATTGGCTGGTTGGTGAACTCGTCTAAATCCTGTAAAAAAACTATTTCAGCTTGATGTATCACGCGAAAACAACTTGCCTGGTTGTCTTAAATGGCGTGACGCCATCAGAAGGGGCCGCCGTGTCTTGGTGTAATTCCACACCTGAACAACAGGGGTCAACAAAGCTCTGAAAGTAGGCATTCATCAGAGTCCAATAATTTGCCAATAGTTAGGTGAGTGCTAGCCTGGTCCTCCTTCAACTACTTCAGACTTCGTAACTTGTTACATTTTTAACCATTAAATTTTTTCAAACGTTTAACAAATCAACACACTTGTGTCTTCAATTATATCTAAACAGAATCTTGACATAATTTGTATTTTTTTCAGAATCTGTTAAATTTGGTATATTTTCAGTTGAACTTCGGTTAAGTCTAGAGCGTGATGACGTCAAACTTCACACGCTCTAGCTTCGGCTAGAGCGGATCACAGCTTTTGTTGTTCCAGAGCCTAAAAACGTCAATAGGCCTATTTAACTTAGAAACACTATGTCAAGCTTAAATAGTTATGTTATGTCTTGTTACACTGGCGCAAAGATGATTAATCGATTGGAAATATTATTGTTATATATTTTCAACCTCACATTGCACTACAGTAGGCCTACTAACCGCATTTCTACAGGAAATGCATTTTCTAGTTAGTTAGTTGTTGATACAAAGATTCGGCAGTATTGATCCAAACAAATGAAATAAAATACTATAGTAATACAATAATGATAACATAATAACAATATATACTATTTTACTGTTACCCTGTACTCTGTTAATAGCTAATAACAGAAAATAATCACAATGAAATTATACCACCCACAAAGGGAAAAAATATTATTATACCATGGTCTGGGGGAATGTTCGATTCTGATTGGCTGCAGGATGTGCATTAACCCCTGATATACGGACACCTGAAAGCCCCGATGTCACCGCTGCATCGTGTTGACATTGAGACATATTGATCACTGAGTGTGTGTGTGTGTGTGTGTTTTTTTTTTGGGGGGGGGGTCCCCCGAACTCCTGACCTGAGGCATAGCTCCACAACATGTCTGGTCTGGCTGCCTTGATATTGATCACATGATTTGCTCTGGGCCACTGCCCTTGAGAGAAGATGAGATCCGACCAGCCAGAGTCAACCAGCCGTTCGGCCACAGCTAACCAGAGAAACACTGGCCAGCAGCCAGTCTAGACGGGTGCTTGGTTACCAGGAGAAAAAAAAAATCCATGAAGCGATTGACCCGTTGATTGGAATATTTTATTCTTCAGAGATTTTCTGGGTCAGCTTCATTCATCTGCTGGAGAAAAGTTTAAGTAGCCTATCAACAAAATCAATTTGGTGAATCATAAATAATGATAAATTGAATCATATAATTCAGAATGATTCATAATACACGTATTCATAAGCGCTGTAACACTTTTTCATTTTGCATGAAATGCATTTCTTGCAATGTTTACAATTTGACTCTAGGGGGCCCCATAACACCATGAGATACATTCAACAGATAATATCAGTCTTTCATGGTACCGAGTAGCACATTTGAAAAGTTGTAACTAAAAACTATTTACATACGAAAATAAGTAGACTATTCGTTATGTCTTTATCTGTTACGGGCGACGTATATATATATATATATATATATATATATATATATATATATATATATATATATATATATGCAGTGGGTTGCATAGTACTGCTATAGAGGGATCCTGATCCAAACTTGACTGAAATGCACAAAGGTTTAAAAACATAGTATAGGCTACAATATAAATATCGACTCAAATGGCGCTCTAAGGGTAACACGTGTGCTATTGCATGCACCCTGTTACTGATCTGCTGCAAACGGGACTTGCTTGTGCAAGAGAGCGAATGACTGATGAGCAATATTGCCCCGCCCCTTCAATTAAAAAGAAAGTCAATTAAAAAGTCGGGAACGCAACAAAACAATAACATGCGGGGTCTAGCTCAAACAAAAGGGGGAGGGGGGGCTGGCTTTCACGCGTAGCTTGAGTGCGGTGTGTGGGCATGCCACGTGCGCTCTTTCTCGACGGCGCTTCGTCCGCCGGGGATGCGGGGCCCGGTCAGCCGACGCCTGAAGTGTCCGCTAAGCAGGATGTAGATGAAGGGGTTGATGCTGCTGGCGGCGTAGCTCAGACACACGGACAGGTAGTAGCAGGTGTGGTAGGCCAGCGAGGGCCTCCGCACCGTCAGGTTGACCAGCTGCAGGATGTGGTAGGGCCCCACGCTCAGCAGGAACACCCCCACCAGAACCAGCACCATCTTGGTCAGGCGGATGGCCCGGGCGCGGGGCAAGTTGCTGCTGTAGCTGTAACATTTGTAAAATTGTTACAACAGGTAAGATTCTATGTGAATTAATGGGGCCCGCGGCTATTTATGCCGCTTTTCCACCGCACATGTAGCTCGACTCGACTCGACTCGACTCGACACGGTAGCAGCACGGGTCGTTTTCCACCGCAAATAGTACCTCCTGGACGTGGGCGGGGTCGGCTGCGCGAAAGGGCTGTGACGTATTTTTGTACGCGACTCAAACAACACCTACGCAACCCAGCTGTGTTCGAAATCGTTCCCTATCATGGATGTAGTGCACTAAATAGGGTGCACGCCATTTTGTAGGGTGTTCGAATTCTCAGTGGTCCACTATATAGGGCACTATATAGTGGACTTAAAGGCACCCAGTGCAACTTTCGAGGCTTAAAAATAAACATTCAATTTCTAGTCTTTTTTACACGTAGTAAGTTTCAATAACTCCATACCATTACATACCGACATTCAAGCAGCAAAGATGAGACGTCGTTGTGTGGTGAGAACTGATAGAAAATCGATAACAACAACAATGCCGCCATTTTCTTTATTTTTTGTAACCTACAATAAATAAAGCAGGCTTCCAGTCAATGGAAAAATGGCTTCTCCCCGCCGGCGATTGTTGTTGTTTACGATTTTCTATCAGTTCTCACCACACAGCGACGTCTCATCTTTGCTCCTTGAATGTCGATATGTAATGGTATGGAGTTATTGAAACTTACTACGTGTAAAAAAGACTAGAAATTGAATGTTTATTTTTCATTGAATGTTTACATAAAGTTGCACTGGGTGCCTTTAAAATAGGGTACATACGATGTACCCTACATGTTACTCCCGTATACCACAATGCAATGCGGTCGTGTTTTTCCGGAGGAGAAGAAGAAGCTGAATAACCGCGAAAACGAATCCATTTAATGATGGAGTCTCCGGCTTTCGTATAGAAATGTCAACAATTTATTTGGGATTTAACATAGAAAATGTAACATTCAGAATTAGTTAAAAAAAACTTGAACAAGGAAATGTAACATTCAACATCAATACAACCTCCAGCTTTCTCGTGAGTGCCCGGTTTGTTTACATGATGTGGGCGCATCTGTCTGCGTCACACAAATACCCGGCGCATTTACTGACGCAAATGACGTTTAGAAATGTTCAGCGTAGCGTCCAAATTCTCGTTCCCTATTCCCTATATAGTGCACTATATCATGTACACTATATAGGGAATAGGGAACGAGTGTATAGGGAACGATTTCGAACACAGCTCACAGAACCCACCTAACAACAATGGAGGACATCGATAACATTACTATTATTAGCTGGCATGTTGAAGAAGTTGAAGAAGTGGAATATGTTGGCTGCGGCGCTGCTATGGCTGTTACCAGCATGGTTGCCATGTCGCTCTCGTGACTTCGTCACACTCTCTGGCCAATCAGTGGCCGGCCGTCTGCCGACGTCACCTTTTAGCATCGGCTCAGCCGCTTGGAACCTAGAGCGAGGCGGTACTAGAAAAAGCAGCCACTTCAGGTACCAGATACCATGTTTTCGCGGTGGAAACGCAAAAAATGCGAGCTGAGTCGAGTCGAGTCGAGTCGTGTCGAGCTGGTACCATGCAGTGGAAAAGCGGCATAATTAGAGAGCGTGCCCGAGCTTGAGTTAGCGTGACGCCCCTGATCCAATGACCCAATGGGTCAATTCAATCTCCTAGGTGGGATTACCCGATTATATATGGAAGTAAATCTGTGCCATTGGAATTCGAAAAATAAAAAGCCATTGAATTATGCACTGAATATTTATGCATTGAAAAAACGTAGGATTTTGCCTCATAATATAACTTTACATTTTCAACCAAACATTTTCACCTTTATTTTTCAAAGTTAAAAAATTCAACGTTAAAAAATTCAACTTAAATATTTTCAACGTCCCAAAATTCAAAATGCCAGTCACCTGCAAAATTCAATGTATGAAATTCAGCGTAAACATCCGGGGACCCAGGGAAGAGCAATCTATCCTAGATGCTCTATCGCGGTCAAGCAAGGACAGCGGGAATAAGAGCGTCACTCGCTGGTTCTTTCATTCTTGATACAACGTTAATTCTAAACAGCATTTTACACAATAGCCTATAATAGGAGATGCTGAAAGGTAAATCATTAAACACTGACTGTAGTTTTCTATGGGGAGAGAAGCAACGGTGGTGGACCTTATTAAACGCCCTATCCATTGTATCGGTCTGTTAAATGCTAATGAAATCTATGTCCTTATTCATCACATTTAATGTCAAGGTGAGTGGGGGGGTGGGGGGGTCTTATCTTTTATTTATGTTTTTGTTATAATGCACACCGTTTTTCTTTTTTAACACCCACTCACTCGCTCTCCTTGCTTGACCACGATCTAGCATCAAGGATCGATTGCTCTTACTTGGGTCCCCCGATGTTAACGCTGAATTTCATACATTGAATTTTGCAGCTGACTTTGACATGTTTTTTTTTTTTTTTTTTTTTTTTTCACAAGCTAACATTCATATTTGAAACGCGAATTCATGAATGAACAGGCCTGAATCACAAAAAATGTAATAAACACTTCATCTAGCTAGCATGTGGGTGTATTGCTTCATCTTACAACTTTCAAAGGAAGCAATGTGTCGACCATGCCCACTATGAAGGTGGTGCAGCAGCAGCAGCCTCACTTTCAACAGGCTAGGGCTTTCATTATGTCATGGATACACGCCTGTAAAGAGCTGAGGCTGGCTCACCGCTGGGCCTGCTTGTTCTTCATGTACATCCTCCAGGTGTGAACCACGATGAGGATGTAGCAGGTCAGAATGAGGGGCAGAGGCAGAAAGAACGACGTAATGGTCTGATATAAAGTGTACCTGTGCAGTAGAGAGAGACAGATGGACAGTGATAAAGAGTGACAGAGATACAGAGAGAGAGAGATTATAAACTCTACAGAGTCATTGCCATATTGTCATTGCCCAATGAACAAATTGAGCATATAGCTAAAATAAATTGATGTGTGAAATGCGCTGTGATAAAATCAATTTCAAGTTGATTGCCCACTGACTCGTGCATTTTATAAGGTAAGGATTCTGAACAGCACACTGGCTGGGTGATAGTGGAGAGACATAATCCTTGGCTCTCCTATGCTTATGAGGGACATAAGTGTGCAAGTGTTTAATTACCTAACATCACCAATTGCAATCATTTAATGTGCCTTCATCTCTCCTACGCCCTTCACTTATAGGCACCATCCAGGGGTGTCAGAAAACAAGGTACACTGGGAGACAAGCACTTGCTTTAACTCACTCACACACACCCACACGCATAGGCTTAGTATCCGGGGGGGACAGGGACTGGGATGCAGGGGATACGTAGCCAGGAGACCCATGTAACTTAGACAGAATTTTCAGTGCTTTCATGCCTGAATTTGCACCTCTAGCACAGAGTGGACTGGAGAAGATCCGGGAATCAACACCCTTATGTACTGAATCGAGAATCTACTTTGAATCGGGAATAATTTTGAATATAGAATCGACGATCTATATTCAACGATCAATATCGAATCCCAATCAAAGCACCCCATTACATGTAAAATGTTGGGAGAGGGGAACGTGTGGGAAGAGGACTCCCTGATCTCACCAGAGGACCGCGCTGGGGGAGACCAGGTTAATGCTGCAGCTCTCCAGGCCATCAGGGAAGCGGATGACCTTGGAGTGGAGCCAGACCGGCACCACCAGCAGCACGGAGACCCCCCACACCAGCAGGTTGAGACCCATGGTCCTGGATTTGGTCCTCAAAGCCAGCAGGCGAAACGGATGGACAACGGCACAGTACCTCAGAGAAGAAAAAAATAAGACATCGAATAACAATGACTCACAAGGGAAGATTAAGGCTTAATATATGCCTGACACAACAAAGGGAGTGATGTTATGGTGAGCAAAGACTTTGTTAAGCAAACCTTAAAGGGGAACCAGTTAGAACAGGGATTCTTCTTAGAGAATATATTTCGATTGAAATCATGAAAATCAGTCAGTACTATTCCTAAATTCTTAAATCCGATGATTTGTCTGACAAATAAATTATATAAATTGATGTGACTATGTACTTCAGAGCTCAGATGTACTTTTGAAAGAACTTAGGATGTCAGCTTTCCTGTACCATTTGTAAACCATAACTAGCAATGTGCTAAACCATAACATGATGCAGATTTTACGTAACTCGTTGTCTATTACAGGGATGACCAAAAGTCATCTTTATGTGGCTCACACCAAATGAAAGTACTATAAACTCAGATTGTTACCGAGACATGCACACACACACCCTCTTTATTATAAAGTTTACCTTATAATCTAAAGCAGGCCACTAAAAAAGGTTTCCAAGGAACTTGTGTGTTTAGGGGTTTTGTGTTGTCAATTTTAACCTCTGTAACTGTAGCACCAGTATTTGCTGCACCAGTGTAACAACAGTATTTATAACATTACAACAGTTCCTTAACACGATAAGATTGAGACATAAGCCAAATTCCTAATCCCAAAGGAAATGCATGTGGCTGGCTGCCACACATGTCATCCAGCTCTTTCAACACAGGTAACCATGGTTAGTTTGTATGCTTGCTATAACAAGATTGGCAGCCAGATGGTGAGTGAGGGCCGCCTGTGAGGAGAATGGAGGACAATTGAATCTAAAATGGTTTATGCTCAGAATTTCTTTGCATCTTACATAGCTGGAGGAGGGATTGCCCTTTCCACTTATCAAGAATGAGTCTAGGCTAAATGTGGTATCACACAAAAAAAAAAGTATGTTAAGATTGCACATAGACTGGTGAGATATCCAAATCAAGGTTGTCCAACATCAAGGGCTGACTTTGTGCTGGTGTAGAGTATGACAGCCACTGGTTAGAAGAAAATGGGTGTGGGTGACAGGAACAATAAATTCCTACAATTGTGCACTGTAGTACTCATGTTTTCATTGTGAGAACAAGCAGGTCTGAGGTGCCCAGCCCTACAATTACTACTTAATGGCCTGTGGGCATCTGTGTAACCTTTCTGCTTCTCGATGTCAGGCAAGAAGAGTGGGCTGAGTCTGACTCTATTCCACATGGTGCAGCATATATTGTGGTCCCCCACGCACAAGATAAGCCATTTGATGGTCTTGTAAGCTGTCAGTTTGGAGGTTCATGTTAATGCAGATACAGGTGGTGCGTTAGCCTGAACCTTTTATTAGCCCCCGCCCTCTCCAGTAACTTTAGAGTCTTTGGGCTCTAAAGTTCTATCTTATCTTATCTTATTAGATAAAAGATGATTGTCCGTATGAGTGACTACAATGAATCCCAGTCCTAAAACATACACAATCTGCACCTGGAGGATCAAGGAGGACTCCAAAACAAAACACTCCCTTGCAGTCCATGTGGCGCTGGAGTTTCTTTGGGCTTTTGCTTGAAAGTAAATTGTTCGCTCATAATCTTAAATCTAGGCAGTTGAGTCTCTTAGGAAGGAAAGTTAATATATAATGAGGTCAAAGACTGTGTCTTAGCCTTTCTTCCATTTTAAACTTTTGCTCCTTTAAAGGTTCTGCATGGTAAGATTTGTGAGTTCTGTAGAGAAAGAACAGAAAAGAGTTTCTCTGCTATTGGGAAGTGTTGCAAAATCGAAATAGGCTCTTTACAGAGTTAGGGGCCGTCAACCCGTACTAGATATTCTCTTCATTCTCTTTATATTTCTTTCACATTAAAAGCTTACAGATGAGATGGCTACGGCATTTCAAACGAAAGGTAGCTCTTCATATCCACAGCACCTGAAGTGACTGCCACTGCAGGACTCACCTGTCCACACTGACAGCGGTCATCACCGCTGCACACGCCACCTGGTTGCAGTTGTCCAGGGAGGTGATGACGCGGCACAGCGTACTGCCAAAGACCCAATGGCCACCGCGCGCCCACTGGTGGATGAGGAAGGGCATGACGGTCACATGGACCACGTCGGCCACCGCCAGGTTACAGATGTACACGTCCGGCACCGTCTTCTTCACTGCCCTGCCCACCACAACAAAACATTGGCCGGTTCCATGCCCCTTGGATGATTCATGTTTGAATTTAACTCTCTAAACTCTGACTTTTCCTTAATCTGTTGTCAAAAAAGTGACAATAGTCAACAAACTCATGGTGACATTATGCATTGTTTGATTTTAAAGTTTGAGCCGCAGGATTTAAATACGTTAAATAACCGTCACCTATCACATCGAGGGGTGTAGCCACTACACGTTTTCTTGACCGGAAAATGTCAAAAAGTATGTTTATATACGTCTTGATGTCAGCTATTTAAATAACTCTTGAAAAGACCGCGGATTATATCCTTGTATGTATGCTGTCTGAGCTGGAAGCTATTAAATATATCATGGAAGACATTTGGGGCACCACCAGCAACACATTGTGGCTGCACTCTCAGAATAATTCCCCAGGTAGGATCAAAAACAGGCAAACACTTTCTTGGCTCTCCAGTCTGTCCTTTGCCCAGCTCTTTCGGAGGTCAGGACTCCTTTCACGAGGAGCCTAATGGCCATGCTGCCTGTTTACTATTCCAGGGGATGGGCCTCGATTTATAGATACAAAAGGAGAAAAGCCTATAGCCTACCATGGCTCTCTGGTTTCACCATTTGTATAATTTCTGAATATGTTTCTATAATGTTATTTGTTTTTCTGTTTGCTGTGGAGAAGGTTGAGACAGTGTGGTAGCTTACCTTGAGCTAAGGTAAGTGATTAAACCCTGGATGACTTATCCCTGAGACCACAGCTTATTTTGTCACCGCAGCATTTAAGCATTGAGAATTCAAGCCCTTCAAGGGACCACCAAAATGTGGTGTATGTATGAATGTAGAAAATATCAAACAAAACAGCCTTAAGGGAATTCCCTCACAGGCTGATTTAAGATAGAAATTCCTTGTTCTGTCAGTTTGTAAGCATCTACTTAGTAGATGCTATTAATCCAAAGCTCATTATGATGATTTCTTTGGATTCTATAATTAAAAGGCCCAGGCAGGGGTTAATAGGCAGCAGTTTCTACAACAACTTTTCTACACTAACCACTTACTGCCATTCAGAAGACACAGCAAGTGAAGAGATGTCTGTGTGGGGGGGCATTAATAGCTGATGTTTCCAATGTTGGATCCACCTCTTTAAGCATTACAACTGTGATGTACCACCTTAAATGTGTGGTCTTCAAGAACCTGTGGCACCAAGTCTGAGTGATGCACCACAAGCCCAATTCGTAGAGACAACAGTTAGAAAAATCAACAGGACGGCTGCAGAAGCTCTGTCAAAAGTGCTGTTTTTGAGGACATTAATTACATTATGACTCGGAATGACAGGAATTTTAACAAGCAGCCAATGCAGCTATCCAATCAAATCACAGGTGGCAGTGAAGCCTGTGTGAAGGAAGACAGCGTTCTACCCAGATGATTTGCATCCTATTTTACAACAGCAATCTAGTAGGTTTATTCTGCATTGAACAGATGATTTCTAGCAGACCTTGCGTGGGTCGGGCTAATCACAACCGGTTAATTAAAAAGGGGGTAGGTTTGATTGCTACTGGAGGAGAGCCCTATGCGCCATTTAGGCATTTTCATAAACAACCACGATGGCTGCTTCTGAAGTGTCATGCGTTCCGGGTCCGTTGCCTTGATTGGTATTTGGTCCATTCAATCACGTCCAGGCGCATTTTTGTCTGCACATTGATTACACCCCTTGAGGATTAGAAATTACCTGAGAGGTTCCAGACTAATCTACATTTGCTAATTGCTCTGGCAAGGTGAGGCAAGCTGATGTATTGTTTGCCTTTTTTGTTGCTTTCATAGTTAAACTGATAAACACGATATGTGTGCTTCCTGATGTGTGTCGAAAGACTACTTGTTTTCAAGTTAGTGCTTTTTTACATTAACTTTGTCGTTATTCCCATTAGACTCCAGCCTCACAGAAGTCTGTGACTGTGACTCAAAGTGCTGACATGTGAGAAGATCAACACTGAGCAGTTTGTTTCCCACTATTTGCCATAAGCCTCATTTTGAAAGTGATAACGTATATGATGGGCCCCTGATCCTAAGTCAGTCATCCTGATGACGGCCTCGGCTGGCATTAATTAATGGTGTAGCTTTGCACCGTGAAGTGTGAAATCCTCTAGCCTCTAGCCTTTAAAGTTGCTGTAACATTCTCCTTTGATCACCGTACACTGTCTCCAATATGTGAATACCGAGTGTGTATAGGTTAGGGCCCCCGGATGAGGCAGCCAACCAGAAACATCGTGTGGACAGCCATCTCTTATCTAACTGCAGAGTGAGAAAGCTATGCCTACTACTATAATGAGTGTATAATGAGTGTGAATAAGTGTAATTTCTCTCCAACATGTACTCACAATAGAGCCAAGCATTAGAAACATATGAAATGTCCATGATTTTATAGAAGGAGGCTTAACATCTCAGTATGATATTGACAGTAATTGTAAAAAAAGAAAGAAAAAGAAAAAACGTTAATAACCATGCTACATTCTGCTTTGTATACGTGTAGCTGTAGTGTAGGCGTAGCTATATGTTTATGTGTGTTAGCTATGTGTATGTATGTATACACACACACACACACACACACACACACACACACACACACACACACACACACACCACACACACACACACACACACGCACGCACACACACACACACACACACACACACACACACACACACACACACACACACACACACACACACACACACACACACACACACACACACACACACACACACACACACACACAAACGCAGCAAATATATCCATGTATCATATATATCTTTATGAATAAGGCTGCTTATGATTGTATTTTTATTAAAAAATCCTTGCATGCGTGAAGCTTTGCCGACACATGACACGCAGAAATTAATGATTATTCCATCACATATTTCATACTTAATAAAAGAAAAGCACTAGACTGTCTTATGCCATGTGAAGATTTGATGTTATGTTGTTAATTTGCTCGTTTGATGATCCCTTATATCCCAAAGTAAATATATAAAAACGACATTCATATAAAATCAAAAACTTGGGAACTTACCTAAGAATGGTCACTAAGACGAGCACGTTGCCAATAAGCCCAGTAGTACACAGTAATCCGATCAAAGAGGGTAGGATGGTGGTCTCCGTAAAATAGACGAAATTGAACGATTTCGAAATGTTTTGGCTCCAAGACTGATTGTGGTGCTGAGAAGAGCGGTTCGAAAAGGTGCTTATCGTATCGTTCATTGTGGCACGAAGTTAGTGTTTAAACACATCAATCATAACACAACTATTTGTAAAATATTGTGTATGATAATATCCATCTTCAAATCGAGTTTCTGTACCGTGACTGTTAACATATTCTGCTCACCGGCGCACCTGCAGCAATGGCGCGCACGTCACTGGCGACTCCAAGGTTTATTACGCACCAGAAAAAGACACGCTTGGACCGCATAGCTTGATATCAACCAAGCTTACGCGGAATCAGTAGACTATTTGGCATCATGCCATACGCCAAATAGTATTATAATAATTGAGAGGATGGGGGTTGGAAGTTGCAAGTATTTTGTGTTTTTTTACAATTAACGGTTTTTTGCTTGTCAAAGTAAGTGTTTAACATATCAGGTATAATGACTGCTGTGTCAAAGCAAATTTATTTTAATAATACTTTAATTTCAGTTTTTCCAAAATATTGGCTGTGGGGCAAAGTGAGCGACATGCTGTGGGGTAAATTGAGTTAGTCGTTCAACTTACAACCATGATGCACTGAAGTTTAGTTAAGTCTCTAAAGTATAAATTATATTACAATGTAGTATTACACAACTGATTGATTTTTTCCTATTTTAAACATTGTAGAAAAGCTATCATGCCAAGAAAGAGACGGGTTTTATATTGCTTAAGGTTACTTTAAAAATTATACTTCTATATAAGATTATATGGAAAAGGAAAATGCATTCAACTTCAAAAAGGAAATTGTTAAATTTACCCCCAGATTGCTCAATTTACCCCTAAACTGGGACAAGTTGAGCCACAGCACCACTGTTTTTTTTAGAAGTCATATTTACCCAGACCTATGTCATATATGGCCTTTGGAAGAAACTGCCGCCTTCCATCAGAGACACTCTTTCCGTCACCAGTTTTAAATCTAGGCTCAAAACACACCTCTTCTTCCTGGCCTTTCTTCCCCTTTAATGACATGTCTATACTGTAGGTATATGTAAAAGTATCTGGGTTCTTTAATATGCCTTTTTGCATCATGTACGGCCTTTGGCCAGTGATAACTTTATTTAGATGTTTAAATGCCTTATAAAGATATGTTAGGCCTACTTACCTACTTACTTACTTACTTACTTACTTACTTACTTACTTACTTACTATATGCATTGTTATCATTTTGATTGACACAGGACATCCTGAAATAAAGGTAAATGTTTTCATTGAGGACAACATGAGTAAAAATCGGTTATTCTTACCCCACCCACGGGGACGGGACGGGACGGGGACTTAAGTGCACTGCTGCTCCTTTACTATATTGGAATCTTTTTCCAATATAGTAATGTAGGTACACACTTTAAGGCACTGCACTACATGTATTTACTGAAAAGGGCATCTTTTGGGTCACTGTCATGTGTCAGTGGCATAGAGGGCACCTCATAACGCTTTATCGTGCTCCAACCGGAAATGTATGTAGCCTGATACAGAAATTACAAGAAGAACAACACCAGTAACCGTGTGTTAATGTCCAGGATTTATGTAAAAATTGTTGGGTGTAGATTTTTTATAAACTGAGAATATCCCACCAAGTCAGAAGTAAAAAGCTCGAACCACTGGCGTAAAATGATTCTGATATCTATCTTTGGAGTGGACAGGAATGATAGAAACAACTTTTACCATCATTTTTACAATTACCATACAGGGGCATTCCCGATGGCTGGTTTTATCATCCTCACCTGGGCGAGTCTGGTTGGACTCTGGGCTGGGTGAGGTTGCACATCTGTTGCACATTAAGTAATCAGAGTGCACAGGTTAAACCAGCCATCACCATCAACCACATCACACTCCAATCCATTTCTTATGGGGTCAGATCGGACTCTATCCTGAGATAAGCATCTCAATGGCTTGAGTACCAGAATGGCCGAACTATAAACGATCAATTCATTTCTAATTCCTCGGTTCGATTAAAAGGGGATAGAGATTACTTTTCTAAGGAGCTGTAAAGACATCAATTGTGCAGAGCTTTAAAAAACAAGCAATGGCTTGTTTTTTAAAACAAGCCATTGTTTTATCAAAAAGAGAAACATGAATGATAATGTTCTCAGATTTGGCACAGTTTGGTCTCATCCAACTCAATTCAAAGTGTTCAATTCAAAAATAATTTTAGACTCAAATTTCTGTCCCCATCTTTTATTAATAAACCTAATCTCAGTGGAGCCTTGGCCACGATAGAAGCAATACCATGATTCAAAGCAAACATTAAGCAGCCCACAAAGTACTATGCCTAAACATATAGAAAGGTGGAAATAAGGAAGCAATTAAAGAGCATTTGAGTTTGTCCCCAAACCCTTCCCTGACCTTGAGGTAAACACACACAGGTAAGAGGGGAGACGACCGGGTATGGACTTATAATCAATATGAACTGATTGAAGGGACTTGTGGATTGAAGAATCTTCAAGTGTGCACATTTTTGCCATAGATGTAGAACGATTTTGCAACGAAATATGATTTTAATGTCATTGCACCAAACTCATTATCTCGTGCTGTAGTCAATGACTGACGATGTGCTGGTTAGGTCTTATAGCATCATCAAAGTGATAGGAAACACAAACTAGCTAGCTAACCAGCCGATTAAAGGAACCCAACCAAAAGTATGGGACAAAGAAAACCAATTACACACAAATAAACTTTAGTTAAAGAACAAGCCTTTCCACGCTAGCTTTCATGTGGGACAGATGAAAAACCACAAGGTGATGAAGCAGAAAAATATTTTTTAATGTTTATTTCACTATATTAAAAGATTTTATAGTTGGCAGTTCAAAAAAGGTTTCTTGACATTATGAATGAATGTGCCCTGTCAATATTAAGATTCTACCGATGCAATTTCAGAAATAATATGCAATATCATGCATTTCAAGTACATCACAGCCCCCGAGAGAAGCTGTCTTTTGGATATATATTGCCCAAGTTTCACCATTCGATTCAATGATACCATTCCAGCATACCTGTGTACTGGGGCCGCAGAGAATAACGTTACAGCGTGGCAAAATGAAAAAGCATTAAACGAATCACTGCTGGTAATCATGGATTTTTTTTTTTTTACCTTTTATAACCATACCAAATGTATCATCACCCCTATAATCCTCCCAACAACATTATATAAGCGGCCACTAAAATGATCCTCAAAAACACAAAGCTAGACAAGAAAACTCCAGCATGGCGATCATATTGCACAGTTGTATTAAATGACACAGTCATCTGCCTCCTCTTCCACTCCCACCCTCACTCTTCTCTTCTCTTCTCTGCGTCCCCCCCTCCCTCCCTCTCGTCTCCCCCACTCCGCTGTGAATCTGGGGGTCAGGTTCACAGCTTGCAGCTCTGGAAGGCCATGGCGGGCTCGGGCCAGCGGTAGGTGTCCACCGAGAACTCGTGGTATTCGGTGCCGTAGACCAACGAGCGGACGAACGCCTCCTTGTCGGCCGGCTCGGGGCGCAGCGTCGCCGTGCCGTTGGCATACCCCTGCTCCAAGATCTACAGGCAGGCGGGGGTGGGGGGCAGCGATCAGGCCTACCTGTCTATCTACCTACGTACCGGGCTACCTGCGTGGCACTGTGCCCATGCCCATGAACACGGTCTTCCACAGGGCTGGACAGACCTATTGATGAAGCTGGCGCACTAGTGAGCAGTTTTAGGGGTGGCTTTGAATTAGGACTGAAGGGATTTTCATAAGATAGCTCAATCTGGCTGGTTCCCGCAACTTGACTACTGCTTTAATGAGCCGAGAAACGTGTACGTTAATTGATTGATCTTCAGTGTCATAGGTTTGAGTGCTCCACCTTTACAAATGCAAATCCACCTTCTCTGTCCACTGTGTGTGGCTGTCGCCTTTCATGGTTGACTCTGCCGTCGGTGTGTCAATGTGTGTATTAACCGATGTAAGCTAAATGCTAAATGCCCTAATGATGTGTGTGTGTGTGTGTGTGTGTGTGTGTGTGTGTGTGTGTGTGTGTGTGTGTGTGTGTGTGTGTGTGTGTGTGTGTGTGTGTGTGCTGGACATTTCCTGTCTTCACTGATTTTTAATGCTACCTGCCACTGATTTTAGCCCTTAGGGATACTGAGGAACCTTTAGGGATTCAGGAAGGAGGGTGAGCTCACCTTAACAGCCAGTTTGAGGGAGACATCCCTGATGGAGCTGAGCGGAGGGTAGAGTCTTCCTTCGGCCAGGTCCTTCTCAGTCACCAGCTCAGCGATGGTCTGTTATACAGAGGACACCATTTTAGGAAATACACATACTTTTCAAACGCAGAGGCTTTGACACACGGCTATTGCTGACCCAATTAGGAGAGCTTGGTCTAGATCCTGCCCATATTGTTGGGCAGGATGATGTAGGCTATAGGTCTTTTTACACTGCCAAGCCGGTTCAGTCGCAGCTTGGCACGCCCGGTGATTTCACATTCTTATCTCAAGTTTCCTGTGTAAAACCGAGGGGGTAAAATCCCCCGTTTGTCATGGCACAGGCTTTCTTGGTTCACTGGAGAAGGCGGGGCTGCTTGCGGAGTCTAGACCTCTTT
Organism: Gadus chalcogrammus; assembly: GCF_026213295.1. Taxonomy (NCBI): domain Eukaryota; kingdom Metazoa; phylum Chordata; class Actinopteri; order Gadiformes; family Gadidae; genus Gadus; species Gadus chalcogrammus. The sequence continues at coordinate 14,050,747 of NC_079422.1, forward strand.
AGAATAATTTGCATTAGCCTATTGCATACTCCCGAACGTTTACATTTTTTTATGAATGAAGACACCCGCATGCAATAACGAGTTCACATGAGTGTAGAGTGCAGACTAGTTCACATGAGTGGAGACTACAAACGCGATTAACTATGGTCAGGGATGTTCGTTACTGTCTAGACACGGTCTAATAAATAGTGAACTCCATCACAGCCTAACCGAAGCTCTTACAGTGCTTAATTCAAACAATCGCAACAAAAAACGCCTGCAGAAATTCTCCAACACCCGCTGGTCTCAGCATGATTCATGTCCACAGTAGCCTATGTCTTCTGTCATTGATCAATATGAGGACATTTTAACCACGATGGTTGAATTAAATCAGAGGGAGACAGCAAGTGCAGCTCAAAAGCGACCTCCCACACAAGAGCTATGGAATCATTTGATTTTATTATATGCCTTGTGACGTGGCGTTTGATCGGTATATTTTGGCTGCGCACATATTTTTGGAATTTTAAATTGCTGCAATCATTTATGTTGTTGTTGACATAGTAATGTCTCTATCTTTGCTGTTTAAATCTAACAGTAGTCTATGAGTAATATATCAGCGGAAACCACTGTTTTTGGTTGCGAAATTGCGCCAGCTGGGCATTCCGTGGTATTGGATGTGTCTGAATAAAACACATCCAATACACAGAATGTCCGCTGGTGACGCCACTGAGGCTATAGTAGGCTAGTGATGCTCTTAGCATCCTACGAGTACCCCTGGAGTCCTCGTTAGCTACGAGCGTTTTCTCGACGTTCGTTACCAACGATGCTTTCGGGAAACGGTGTGAAAACTGTACGATGCTCGTACGACGCACTTCACGATCCACTTAGGCTAACGATGCTTTTGGGAAACTGGGCCCAGTTGTCTTCGAAAGTTAGGTTACTGGCATTGGCATCCTCACATCTGCTGGGCCACGCAGGGTGAAACGTCTTGCTTTTATTTTTTATTCACTATTATTAGTGAATGTTTTCATTACATGGTCTTGTTGGCGAATGTTTTCAGTACATGGTGCTGTTGGTGAATGTTTTTCACTACATGGTGTTGTTGGAGAATGTTTCAATACATGGTGTTGTTGACAGATGTATACCTTTCAGGAACGCATACATTGATGATGGGATTCTGCTAGAGGCTAGAGAAGCGAAGGGAGCTGGAGAATGAGCAGTCTGATAGGAGAAATATCTAAGGGCAGAATCCCTCTATCTTTGACAGGGTCTCTGTGGCACTCTGGGTCTCATAACTCCACAACTATTGGTGAGGAAGTACTGTGTGTGTGTGTGTGTGTGTGTGTGTGTGTGTGTGTGTGTGTGTGTGTGTGTGTGTGTGTGTGTGTGTGTGTGTGTGTGTGCGTGTGCGTGTGTGCGTGTGCGTATATAACATCACAAGCACCAGCAAGAACCTTGAGATAAATTCATAAAAGTCATTTCTATTACTTTCTTGGAGACAAAAGCAATCGAGGAAGAAGGTACTGTTGCCCTTTGGGCAAATTATATTATGGCAAAAAGATTGACATTGGAGTGAAACAAATCCCAACTTTGCAAAGAGAGATACTCTTGAATACCAACTCATACTCATCAGTCATATATGTATATATATATATATATATATATATATATATATATATATATGGTAAGATGTGGAATGAACCCAATCAGCTGACCTCTGCGGTGATGAGGAACACTTCGTCGGGGATGTGGCGGAGGAGACAAGCGGTGACGCCCAGCCCCACCCCTGGGAACACGTAGGCGTTGTTTCCCTGGCCGGGGAAGAACTTCCTGCCGTCCTCCAGGGTCACGGGGTCAAACGGACTGCCACTGGCGAAGATGCCCCGACCCTAATAGCACAATATCATTTTTTTAATAATGGCACTGGTATAAAATGGTTTGATTGTCTACCATGAGCTCAAGTGAACACAATATTAATACATATATTTTAATGAATTGCTCAAACAGGTAAGAAGCTGACTTTAACCCACCCGCCTGCAAATCACCTGCAAATCACCTCCATGTTATCAATGCTGATTTGTAACCAGGTACAACTGTGCTCCAAGTCAGGTCACGCTGGCCAATTATTCAATCTGCAAAACTCTAATAACTTCCCTTCATTCTACCTGTGTTTTAGGAACTGTGAATGAAAGTTGGTTGTGGGGGGGAATATGAAAGTATAACCACAAGAAAACAGGGTGCCTACTGACAAACACCGGTACATGACGTACGTGTGTGTGTGGTTGTGTGTGCGTGTCTGTGTGCGTGTAGGGCAGTGAGGCCAGCCTAGCATGGTCTCTACCTCTGTGAGGGTGTAACACTGCTCAGCCGTGCACTCCGCTTTACTGGTGGGGTTACTGAGGGCGAAGATGATGGGCCGTTGGTTGAAGGAAGCCATGTCCATGATGATCTGCTCTGTGAAGGCCCCTGGGATCGCCGCCACACCTACCAGAAGGGGACCATCATCATTGAATTATAATGCAAGTAATAATCGAATCAAAAGTAAGGCTGCTGGTTCGATCTCCGGCTCCTCCTAGCTCAGTGTCGAGGTGCCCCTGAGCAAGACACCTCGTGATAACTGCTCACGACGAGCTGGCTGTTGCCTTGCATGCTTGACCGCGCCGTCTGTGTGTCAATGTGTGTATGAATGGGTGAATGTGAGGCACAAACTTCAAAACACTTTGAGTTGCCACAGGCTACAAAAGCGCTTTTTAAAAATCAGTTCATGGCCGTAGCCAGCTATGTGGTTATATATGTTATTTAAATTAAAATATATATCATATTTTTTTGTCTACAATTTATAAAAATTATAAATTACTAATCATGCCTGTATAAACGGAACACAGGTTGACAACTCATCTTCAGGGGTAGTATCATTCTATAATATATTAATGTTTCTCAAACTTTGTCCTGTAAAACATGAAAAATAAAAACCACGCAAGAAGGCTACTTATAAAATCTACCTACGGGTAATTAGGCTACTTCAGTCCAACCTTTTTTAGATTTGCGCCGGGCACAAGAGTCATTTATGCGCCGGTAAAATAGCAACATCGCCATAGAACCGCTCGCAAAGCGACTTGCGCTTGGCGCTTCTCACTTGCGTTTCAGACCGTTAAAATAGGGTCCATTGAGTTCATAAATCGCCAATATTTGCATGCATTTACTAAGATGGATGTGTTTTGGATGATTTGTACAGAAAGTATGATGTACTTTCTCTCCAGACTGTTAATGGTCACAATGTAAAAATATTATGTATACATTATTATTATTATATAAATCTATTACAGCTAACTACACAAAGCCTGTAGACAGGAGAAAAACATGAACGCTTAAGGGGCTGTTATCAAGGATGTCCCTGGCAGATGAATGAGACGGTCCCTGCCTTGACGGTCAAAATAGACTACTAACTATGTTTATAGGCAAACATGTCCTACACAATGCCCCCATCACTGAAAGCACTAGAAAGGGGTAAGGCTGCTTCTCAATTAAACTCAGCAGAGAACCAGGTGTCCCTGATAGAGGAATTACACAGGTCCCAGCTTTATCCCTTCGCTTGAAATTTGGTGCCTTTCACCAACAAAACTCACCATTGAAATCTTTGTTGCCCTTTTGAAGGATTCTGGTAAGACAAATGTCTCTCTTCTTAAAATTATTGGTTCATTAAAAAAAAGGGTGCTTTCCTTACTAAATGTCCTTCTACATTCTTCACTTCCCCCAATCCTCACAAGACCGTCTTTTGGCTCTACAGAATAATGGAAAGGAAACGTGTTACCTACCGATGATGGCCGTGGGTTTTAGCTCCTTCACCACCTCCTCCAGTCTCCTCATTTGGGGATGTTCATGAGCAAACCTCAGCTTTTCATGGGTCAGGCTATCTCGTCCCTAACGCACAGAGACAAAGACAGAGACAAACACAGAGGCAGTGACAGAGACATAGTCAGAGAACAGGAAGGATTTGCATATGTGTAAAGACGACTGGTGAATGGAAAGAGTGGGTGAGTGAAGAAGTGAGTTATTGATTGTTTGTGTGAGTGAGAGAGTGAGTGTGCAAACGTTCAAAGGCTTAGGCTGTGAGAGGTGTAAAAAAGGCAATGTCAACAACTTGCAAACAATTTATGTGTGCAAGATTAAACTCTAAAGTCACACCAATGTAAGGGTGCTAATGAAAAATATATAAAAATCAACGTTTGATTAAATTGTTTCATCTTCGAAAGAGGGTTTTCACTCAACTGACTTTCCCAAATCGTGCCCACACAATGGTCGGGTTGACATTAAGAATGAAAGAACATTAAAGTCCAATCCATGACTTCATATTATCTGATATCCTGCTCCACACCGCAAACCTTTCTGGAGATGACTGATATAGACCTTTGGTTGGTATTATACATAACATGTTCACCGTTCAATGGAAGACCGAAGATCAGCGTCCGGGCTCATGGGCTCAACACAGAACCCCACATTCAACTTTGTCTCAGCTAATTCGGCGGGAAGCTCAGCTTCAGCATATGAGTTAATGCATTTCTAATCCTTTTTTTATGTAACAGACGGGCAGGGTCTGGCTCTCTTCTCTTGCACTCTGCTTTCCTCCCGATATATTTCCCTTAGCTTGTGCCACCTGCTACTCATTTTGGTTGACTGCATATTGTACGCAGCAACCCAATACTTGATAGAGTGAGACTGCCATAAAACATTAATGTGACAAATTCAATACAGCTCTTTAGCTCTCCATGCTCAAGAATCTAATAATAAGAGTATGGAGGTGGTGCAATTTTCCATCAAAAGGTTTATTCAAACGTCAAATGTGTACGTAACGGGAGAGAGGGATTGGTTGGTTAAGTGTGTGCATGTGTATGCGTGTGTGTCTGCAAACTCTGCATGCACAGAACCATAGAGTCAGACTACCTTCACAATGAGCCCCTTGGAGTCCACCATCCAGATCTTTTTCAGACAAAGCTCCTTGGCAAGTCCTTCCTTTTCCATCGCCATGGTGATGAGGTCAGCGATTCCCATGGCTGCCTAGGTAAAGAATGCAAGTGAGTTTGTCCACTGCTGACCGTATCTATATAAGAGATATACCGTGACACTGGATATAACACACAATGTAATACTCAACATTGGTCAACTGACCAGGCTTTTATAGGAAAGACAAGCTCCAACAAAGGTTTCAACATGTACCAGTAGCACAGAGTAAGCACAAATGTATAAATATATATATTTTTAATGCATTAGCATTTGTCAACAACAAATGCTAATGCACAATGTTCTATTATTCTAATACCTCCCATTCAACATTGCTTTTTGCTCTGACAAAGGTTTCAACACGTTCCATTAGCACAGAGTGAGCACACTTATACTGTAAATGTATATTTATATTTTAGAGCACATTGTATGGGTTCAGCTAACTAAACTTTTAGTATTTTTTTTTAAAATATCTTTGGGAACTTTCAGACGGTTCAATATCTCCGAGTTGGGCAAAGCTGATTGACTCAAAATGGCGTCACAAACTATTTCTCAGATGGGGCAAGCCTTCCTTTATATTTATATTTCTTTTTATACCTTTTTTTTACTGTGGTTAATTGTTCAATTCATAGAAAAGTCATTATGTTAACAAAAGCGATTCAACAAGGAAGCCCAAATATATAAGCCCCCTTCCCAGCCATACGTGTTTTGCCGGATGACCGATAGTTTCAACAAGGTCGTACAACGTTACCGTTATCGTACAACGTTACCGTTATCGTACAACGTTACCGTTATCGAACAACGTTACCGTTATCGCACAACATTACCGTTATCGTACAACGTTACCATTATAGTACAATCTCACCGTTATCGTACAACGTCACCTTCCGAAGTGTCTCATCTGCGTTGATGCGCGAACGCGTTCAAGTTGGAGCAACAGAAACTCTTCCCACTTCCCCTTTTTCTCCAACTTAACGCAAACACGGCAATTACTGTCATTATTATTCCCACAATGAGGTCAGAGCTGAGTACCGCAGCTCGGTTGCATTTGATTGAAGTGTGAGACAAGCATTTCCCTATACACATCAAAAAATACCCGTTGACCCAATCTCAGAACGATCAGCGGCAGTAAATCATCAGCGAGATACTGCGGGACTGAACCGCCGTAGATAGGATCACATCTTGACATTGATGAGTCTGCTCCGGATTATCACTGGGTGAGATGTCATAATAGCTCTTGCGTCTGAGCAGCCTGTGCATCCCTTCCTATGCGTCCTTATCAGGACGCCTTCCACCCGCGGGACAGCTCTCATACCTCCCCGGCTCCCTGGAAGACGATGGTGTGATCGCCCATCTTGCTCTTGGTGATGCGCAGGGCGGCCAGGAGGCCGGCCACGGCCACGGCAGCGGTGCCTGCAGGACAACATTAATCTCCATTAACGTTAACATGAGGAATATTAGTCTGTGAAAACACAGACGAAACAATGGAGGCGTTATTGGAGGGAGTGGCGGACAGCGTGATGCTCATTTTAAGACCTTCTTGGTTATTGAAAAGATTGAGGATGAGGAATGAGGACGGTGGATATTACGGCTTGTGTTTGGGTCGATTGTCAGTACCACAATGCTGTGGGTGACATTGAACAGGAGCAGAACAAATAAAAACCTGTGTTGGTGGGCTTTCAGAGGCATAATGAGATGCCATGTGAGACGCTTTTTTGTGTCCAGCTCAACAATGGAAGCAAAACATTGAGAATAAAAGCATTTGAGGAGAACAGTACAGGAATGAATGGTGGTAGATAGACCACAGGTGGCAGATGAATAGATTGTTTGGCAAAATGGATGAATGACCGGACAACAACAAATACATGGATCTGTACAAGGAACGATGATGTCTGTGGGTATGCAGATACAGGGTTGCATTTGAGGAATAGCTGCCTCTCAGCTTGATCCTGTGTGCACAAGAGTGTGTGTGTACCTTGAATGTCGTCGTTGAACGTGCAATACTGGTCCCGGTACTTGTTGAGCAGACGGAATGCGTTGACATTGGCAAAGTCTTCAAACTGAATGAGGCAGTCCATGCCGTACCTTTTGGTCATTAGAGATGCAGCACAGAAGAAAAAAACAAAATGCATATCCGATGGATATTAGAGCCTTGGCTTTCAAACAGCATGTCCCTCTTAAATGTACTAATTTACATACAATTATCTTGCCAACTACCAACCAGGGATTAATGGAACATAAATATATAAACATGGAACACCCAATCGCCCCCCACACACCCCCACACACACACAGACACACACAAACACATACAAACACTCATCCCCCCCACCTCCACACACACACACACACACACACACACACACACACACACACACACACACACACACACACACACACACACACACACACACACACACACACACACACACACACACACACACACAAACACACACACACACACACACACACACACACACACACACACACACACACACAAAGTTTAAGTTGTGTTATTTGACTCGTTTAGATTGAATGGGAGGCAGGTTGTGCCTGGTCTCCGAGGACATAGTGGGGTTTTAAATCACTTGAGTGCTCCGTCCTGCGGGGGGCGCCCTCCCACGGCCCTAAAGATCCCCGGAGCAGCAGAGAACCAAAGGTTGTGTGAGGAGGTCACCTTTGACGCTGCAGCGCGCCACGGCCCACGGACGCGCAGCAGGGACACTTCAATACAACTCAATTTAGATTTAACAGGCGGACACCTGCTCGCCTGGCTTTATGTTAGCACCTGATAATGGCTGTTGACCGAGACAGAGGTCAGTGCTTTATCTCCCTCATTGGCAGAACCTCCCCCCCCCCCCACACACATACACACAAACACACTCGCAGAACTCTCCTATACCTCATAGAGGACATGGAACAATACTGAGCCCACCCAGTGGCCTGTTTAAACCAGCAGGGTGCTGCCTTTACCGTCCGCTCTCACGGATAACCTACCACTCACATCCCAACGCAGAGTCACAGCAGCAATGCTGAGGTGCTCGCGTGTGAGCATGAGTGTGTTTGTGTGCTTGTGTGTGTGCCACGCAAAGTGTTGTCAAACAGAAACAAGCACAGCTTTGTTAGACTGTAAAAGGGTATATTCCAGACAGCGAAGCAGCATCTTCCACAGATGTCATCTTTATAGGACAGATGTGGAACTGTTCTGTACATTCATGGTGTGCGTTGTGTCATGGATTTTAAAGAATCATTGAATTAATCAGTTTATTGTCGGGCAGTGGCCTTGTACAATACCACTTTACTGTATTTTGACTATTATTGCACCACTTGGACTATGTGTACGAAAGCTCTTTGGTTCGTATAGAGCATTTGTGGATGATGAAATCCCCTTCAATGCTCTACTGAAGCCCTTACATTCCTCCCGAATAGCGTTAAAATGCTCTGGCCGTTGCCCTAATGCACTGTAAATCTCAAAGCAACAAAACAGGTAGTAAAACCTTTATGGCAGTCAAAGCCCAGTATTAAAGCGACGACAGAAGAAACTCTTTGAGCTGTAAAACAGCCTTTTCAGTGGCCAAGTGAATGAGAAAGTTGGAACCGAGCCAGGCTAATACCGGTAGATCAACAGCCTTCGGTAGCGCTACAGCCAGGTGCAGGCCTGTCAATCAAACGAGTACAGGGGTGCAGAAGCAAAAGCCATCAAGTGCAGAAATGGCTTTCACACGTCACACAGTCCCTCATGGGTCAGTCTCTGTGTGTTAGTAACGGGCACCGCAGGGGGCCCGCACCGCCGAGAGGCTGCCCAGCTGCCCACGGTCGAGTTAAATGTGTCTCCCATCGGGGCTGAGAGAAGTCAGGAACGGGCGGTGAAGGGCTGCATGCGTGGAGACCAAACAATGGAGCCCAGAGCGGAGGCATAATGTTTTCATGAGCTTTTGGGGACCGGCGACGGTGTGGGGGGCCGGCGGTACCGCTCGCCCTGCGTTGCCATGGCGCCGGCCCACTCATCACAGCGCCCCCTAGTGTGTGGATCTACCCCTGCACCACAGGGGTCATCTCGGTTCGGCAGCAGGGGGACATGTTTCCCCGCGTCCACGGGCCAACGCGGCAGTCGCGGAACAAAACCCGGCGACTGCTCTGTCATCTGCGGGGCGAATGACAGCGATGATGTCACGCCTCTTCCAGCTGTCAAGGGCTGGAGTTTGAGGCTTGGACATCGAACGGGGAAAAGAGAAAATAGATATTGCGGGATTTACTGTTTATTTTCGCATCGACTCTCGCTGGGGTGAAATGCAGAGAGAGAGAGAGAGAGAAAGAGAGACAGAGAGAAACTTTTTCTCACGTTCCCAAAGCCGTCACTTTTTCCCCTGTCTGAATGGAACCGGCAACCTCACAGAACCCCACAGAGGACAAAGCCGAGACACTCATTGATTTGTAACTTTAACCATGAGAGAATAGTAGGAAGAGAAAGAAGGAACGGTTCACTTCTTTCTCTCTGCCTCATATTGTTTAGAAAGAAAATAAGAAAGAAATAAGTAAAGAAGTTCAAGTGCTACCTGTCTGATAAGAGAAGGGATATATTGGAATTAACTCTGTACAACTCTCCTCTTCCATGGCCTTTGTGGAAAGCGATCTCATATTTATAAGTAACTATATAACTGACTATATTGGTCGAACACATTTTGGTTTGGAAAGAAGAAGTATTATTATCTACCCAAGACAGATTACAGATTCAGAACTTCTACATTCTCCTCTTCCAGTGTAATGTCAACAGCTATATATTCTGGCCCTGCCAGCAGGCCAGGACAACACAACTAGGGAACGACCTTCGGTCCGGCATTTGGATGAGAATAACCCCCCTGCACCGGTAAGGTACAAAGCCAATCTAAAACATGAGAAACTGACCTCCCCTCTGCTTTTGTTTTGCTAGTAGATGTTGTAATGGAAAATCCCTTAGCCTATTCTGGATCATTAAATATTAAAGGCTGGTAGAGTTCTCATTGCTCACTCGACCAGAGAGGAGACTGGTGTATGCAAAAATCCAAACAGGGTTATCCATGGTTATCCATGCTTCTTTGCATTTAGGAGTCTGTCCTAGACCCAATATCTCGTAAAGAATCACCATGACGACTAGGATGAAGAAAGAGTTCCCCAGCCCTTGTGGATGCAATGAATGAGAGACCAGAGAAGGTGGTGTTCAGGGACCTTAAAGGTGCCGGACCCTCGTCATGGAAAAAAGACCACAAAGGGCCAAACAGAGGGCCACACGGGACGAGAACACTCCAACCACGGCACTAGATGCCTTGTAGCTGCTCTGGTGCAACCTCGGGTTATTATGGTATACTGTTGGGATGGGATTATTAGCATCGGAGACTGTGCCAAGTCAATGAGTCGGCACGCGCAGACAGGTCCCGTATGAGAAGTCCTTTAACGCGTGACCCAGAAACCTGGAGGAAACTCGTCGGGCTCCGTTGGAGGTTTTAATGAAACCCGAGCCGGGGTCTGGGGGATCGCCATGGTAGCCCCATATACCCCCGAGGCTCACGGGGGAGGACCAGAAGAAGAGTGTGCGTGTTGGCGGGGGAAGGAATGAGCGAGGAGGAAGGCCCTCCACACACACACACACACACACACAGAAGGTCAAAGACAAGGGCACCTCTGTGCAAACACAGCTGTCCGACCGGTGTGTCTGTGTGTGTATGTGTGTGTGCATATACTAGCGGGCTGCATTGGCCGGTTCTTAATAAATCCTCCGTCCAACTTCGTGGTCTCCAGAGAACCCACGTCTCTCAGCACACGTTATTTCTCAAATCCCGCCGCTGTCATTATGGACGCAAATACTGCTGCATTCTTTCCCCTTGCCCCGCATCGGTCATCATTGATCTTCAATACAGCTAGGAAGCAAGGAATGTTTGATCGATGGGAACGGATATCATCAAAAGTCCGGGTCATGGCTCCGTTTTTTAACAGACAGTTTTTGAACTACGACAAAAACCCACAAAAACAACAACGGCATATATCGGTAAAAAAACTAATTTGGTCCAAGTTTCGGTATTTCTGCTTTCTGACAGGACGGTAGCGACCCCTGAACTCAGTGAGACCAGAGGAGCCTGTTGTCTCCCTCCTAGTAGAACCAATACTTATATTGTCCCCTTTCACTTTCAATGGGTGAAGAAAATAACAATTCCCGAGCTGTCACTGTGAATGGCAGCAGACACCATGCTGAAGAACAACAACCACAGACCTCTGCTTGTACAGGTGAGAAAAAATAAAGAACGATTTATGTTCTCAATAGGAGGACTGGTTAGCAGACCTTAAAGACGTTTCAAGAACTTCAATACAAAAGCATGTATCTTCAAGGTGGCCTTTTGTTGGACAAAATGGTCCTATGCTCATTGCTGATGAGCTGTGGGGCTTCAAATTACCTGAACTCTTTCCCCCGGTTTCTTAGAAAGCCAAACATACAAATGTTTTTCTGAGGGACAGTAATTATTCATTGAAATCGAACCCTATCATTATTTATTTTCAACCAATGCGTCGTCTTTTCGGGAAAAACCATTGCACCTCCCTATAGTTTGAAAAGGCGACCCGGTTATTAAAGAGTGGCGGCTGGTTCTTCTGAAGCCAGCTGGAGAGGCCCCAGACCAAGAGTCTCTCTCTCTCTTTCTCTCTCTCAGTCCCTCTTTCTCTCAGTCTATCTTGCTCTTATTCTCAGTCTCTCTCTCTCTCTCCCTTTATTTCACTTTCACTTACTTTTCTCTTACTCTCTGAGCGAGAGGTGGCATCTGAGCGAGAGAGGCGCCATGCAGGATAAAACACATCAACACCAACAGAGACCAACAAAAACGACCATTGGGCCAGGGTGCTCTATAGGGTACCAGACGCGTTGGTGGTGGCCGGCTGATTCTTGTTAGCAAAGGTGTTGAACTGGTGTTGTCCAACACTGCAGCAAGCACCTTCTTCATGTGCCTCAATATATTTCTCGAACCCTTTCGAATTCCGATGGAGTTCATTTGATTTATGTAATTCAGGTCATTGCTCTGTGCGGATCAAGTGCAAGGGATCCATTATTTGATGAGAGGGACCAGACAGGCCATGATCCGTTGGTCGAGACCAGGTCATCGCTCGTCTGGACCAACTCATCTATCAAATATGCTCTGCATAACCTGTTGATCCCCGTACAGCTGTAAGTTGAATCAGTATCGGTGACAGCAGCAGACATCATCGGAGGAGTTATACGAGGTAATATGTGTGTGGAAGGAGGGAGGGAGGGGGGGAGAAAGAGGGGAGAGGGGGGAGTGCAGTGCAACTCCCACCTGTCGGTCACAGCCTTCATGAACTCGTCCAGCAGGTCATCGTAGGCCTGGCCCCGCACTCGCTTGTGTCTCAGCCCGATGTACAGAGGGTCCTTCAGCAGCTCCTGCAGAACACACACACACACACACACACACACACACACACACACACACACACACACACACACACACACACACACACACACACACACACACACACACACACACACACACACACACACACACACACACACACACACACACACACACACACACACACACACAGAGTGGTGTAGTGAGGGCATGAAAAGAGGAAGGTGACAAAGGCAGAGATGAGACCGACAGAGATGACGAGAGGTAGCAGCGACGGGTGGAAATCAACCCACGTGAAACAAACTACTTGGAGGAGGTTGGAGGAGAGAGGAGCAGAACTGAGCTGCTCCTCCCGTTTTGGTATTCTACCAGCACATCATTGAGGTCACGCGCCTCCGAGGAGGGAACAGTAAAAGCTCATTCGTCCCACGCCTGAGACGTAGACGGCTACAACAGCATCGTTACCATGTATCCTTCCCACTTATTAAAAGTGGTTTGCTGTAATTTACACTCTGTACATATCATGCTTTTCTCTACTTATTTTTGACCACACCCCAATATTTTTCCAAAGTCTGGGATCTCTGGCACCTAACCAAAGAGGGGGGAGGATTAACACTCCCTTGGCTGTTAGATTCAGCACACTACTCCTAAGGCTCAGCTGATGAGGAGCAGACAGATGTGAGGCCAAAATAAACATACTCTTTAAAGAATTATCGTTTAAGATGACAGGAACGCCTGACTGAAAAGGAATAATAGACTTGAAGCCCTTCCATGCTGGGACCCCAGCTCTATTCCTGTCTTCAACTCTAACCCAAGGATCATTCGGAGGAACACCCCCTGTTGCTTCCACTTCAAAGAAGGCCCATTGCTTACCATGTGTTGTGGACGGCATGCACACACAACTACTAACTAATGACCTGCGTGGGTTCTCCTCTGGTCCATGCTCATACCATGCATGGTATGCAAATTGGTATGCATATTTTTCACCATCTCTATGCATGAATTCATAACTCTTTGTTAAAATGCAATAGGTAGTACGCATTTTTGTCCGAGTCCAACACCTCACCACCCCATGGCTCCCCAACACCATAGACGTACTCTAACCAAGCCCATCTGGTGCAGTGAATACGTTCGGAGAGGCTGTAGATGGTACGCAATTTTGCATTTGTACATTTGCATTTTGGGAGGGGGGAGATTAAACTCCTTATGCACGTAAACCCCAGCCGAGTTGGAAACAGAAGTAAGACAAAGAAGAAGAGAAACGGGGGACAACTTATTTTAATACCAAGAACCTTTCAGTGGATAGGAGAGGTAGGCAGTAGATATTAATGGTTTTAAGGTAAGTGTTTTGTGTGTGCAAACGTGTGTGTTTGTGTGGGTGTGTACAGACGCATGCGCGTGTGTATGATTGTGTGGTTGCATGACATGTATTTATGGGAGAAAAAATAAACAGTGGAAGAGACACAGAGATAGAAATGAATAGACAGAGAGAGCGAGTGTGAGAGCAAGAGAGACACATTTGGACAAAGAGTGTTTAGTAAAACTGCACCGTAATTAGCTGAGACAGCCGAGACAGCTTCGTTTCCCTCCGTACGGTATGCGGTCAGCTCTGGAAGACACAGCCGACCCAAACACATCTCACCGTTTCAAAATACGCTCCGAATGTAAGAGCCAAGCGGGACCCTATCATTACAGCCTCAGTGATTTCTTTCTTACACCCCACAGTCAACGTAAACACACAGCGTTGTCCAACCCCTACCCGAGGGTCTGTACACATACAGGGCCCCTTCCCCTCTGTGATCTCATGAGCAAAAGGGGTGAGCGTGCCATTGCTTGGCTCTCTGATAAGCCTGTTTTGGTGCTCGCTGCGCCTGAAGCCAAACGCAATCAACACCGCCTGTTTAAAGGTGAAGAGGGGCATAGGTCCCTCTGTGGAATGTGGATTGAAACTGAAAACCTTTGTATCAAAAGACCCGAGGCGGGGGGGCCATGGCTCCGCAGGCAGCCACCTCTGTCAAGCAATACTTTTTACCCTGAGAATGGGCTACGTCACACACCGGCGAGAGAGGGATGTGTGGAAATGTCTTCTGACAGCTGGAAAGCACAACAGAAAACATGGCGTGCCTCTGGTGCCTCTGGAGATGATGGGTATCTGTTTCTCACCCTCCCTCTCGCTTTCTGTTTCTCTGTCTCTCTCTCCCTCTCTCCCTCTCCCTAATAGGGGCTAGGGTGGGGAATAGGGGCTAGAACGTTGAATAGTTACTAGAGTGGGGAATAGGGGCTACAACATTGAATAGTTGCTAGAGTGGTGAATAGGGGCTAGAACAGTGAATAGGGGCTAGAGCGGTGAATAGGGGCTAGAGCGGTGAATAGGGGCTAGAGCGGTGAATAATTACTAGAGTCTTGAACAGGGGCTAGAGTGGTTTATAGGGGCAAGAGTGGTGAAAATTGGCTATAGCGGTGAATAGGGGCTAGAGTGATGAAAAGGGGCTATAGTGGGGAATAGTGGCTAGAGTAGTAAATGGGGGCTAGAGTGGTGAATAGTGAATAGAACGTTGAATGGCTAGAGAGGTATTCGTTTTCGTATATGGTCGTTCATGTTCTGTTGAATCAGATTGATTGGTTACTAATTCAACACAAAGGGTTAATTTGTGGCTGGGAACCTTTACAGCGGACCTTTACATCACCACTGTAAAGGTGAGTGTCACAGTGCTCTGGACTCGGGCAGGCCCACCCAGCAGCACTCACACAACAAGCACATTGTCCAGGATGATATCATCAGGCTCTCATTTCAGTGGGTGCTTTTGTGTGTGAGTGTGGTGTGAGTGCTTGGGGTTTCTGTGTGTGTGTGTGTGTGTGTGTGTGTGTGTGTGTGTGTGTGTGTGTGCGTGTGTGTGTGCGTGCGTGCGTGCGTGCGTGCGTGCGTGCGTGCGTGCGTGCGTGCGTGCGTGCGTGCGTGCGTGCGTGCGTGCGTGCGTGCGTGCGTGCGTGCGTGCGTGCGTGCGTGCGTGCGTGCGTGCGTGCGTGCGTGCGTGCGTGCGTGCGTGTGATATTTGTGTACGTGTGAGTGCACCCTCTGTCCATCCCCATCAGGGGGTTCAGCTCACACTTATATTTCCAATTTCAAATTTCAAATAAATTACTAATAATTACACCAAATCCAACCAGTTTTTTTCGCATAAAATATGGACGTAGCGTCTGTGACGTCGCTCATTGATTCACAGACAATCGTTACGAAGCCATAAATTACACATTGTGGGGGCCACCATTGCTTGATATTAATTGCAACCAGGAGTGAAACCAGTCCATTTTTGGCTCAATGAGGGCTGGAATTTAATGGCTGCCTCACAGTGGTCTAAGTTCAAAACTCATTACTACTTATCTCTTTAATGAATTAAAGCTGACAACGGGACCTTTTCAAAATAGATAAGTTGGAGATGAACTAGCCGCAGGAGATTCTAACCGAATGAAGAAAGAAGAAAGTTAACTTTTAACTTTCTGCGTTATATTTTGGAAAGGTCCTGTTGACAGCTTTGAGTCACAATTTTCCAGTTGAATGGTATTTTTGCAGCCAACCACAGCATGCCACCAATAGGCCATTAGATGAACTGCACGTTAGTATCTACAGTGAGACACCTATAGGCCGTTAGATGAACTATACGTTAGTATCTACAGTGAGACACCTATAGGCCTTTAGATTAATTACAAGACAGTGAGCCACTTATAGGTCATTAGATGAATTACACGTTAGTGGCATTCGCTTGGTTTCCACCATTAAGCTTGTTGTGTTGAAACTGGACAATGATGCCTTTTCACTGTCACTAGGACTTTTTGCCACATCATGCCAACTTGTTTTGGAGAGCAAATCCATTTGAGAGCTGCAACATTTGGCATCATTTGACACAAAAGTCATCACCGCAGGTTGGAAAAAAAGTTTGATTAAAAGTAATGGTAGACAAAAGATAGAAATGGAATAGAGGCGGGCTGGGCAGGTGTTAAAAAAAAGAAAGGTAAATTCAATCCACAGAAAAATTATGTTTTATATAGCCGCCCACTTGCTTGTCGCCTTCAGATAACTACAAATTGCTTCCTTCAAAAAACTGAATAAAAACGACAGAAGATCTGGCGTTCTAGCAGCAATTATTTATTTTATGATGAATTGGATTTCAGTAATGGCTTAGAAAACCACATTTCCACGGTTGAACACATTCAGAGATCCTGTTGGACATACAAGTCTTCTGAAATGTCTAGACCCAACTCATGTTTATTTTCTTCCAGCTCACTGTGTGAAGAGAATATAACAAACCATACAGTGCCAACAGTTAAAAAACAATGTCTTCCTGAAGTCTGCTGGCAGTTCCCTGATTTCTCCTTATGCAAGATTTCCCCATTAGTCACAAGACATCCTCTCTCTCTCTCTCTCTCTCTCTCTCTCTCTCTCTCTCTCTCTCTCTCTCTCTCTCTCTCTCTCTCTCTCTCTCTCTCTCTCTCTCTCTCTCTCTCTCTCTCTCTCTCTCTCTCTCTCTCTCTCTCTCTCTCTCTCTCTCTCTCTCTCTCTCTCTCTCTCTCTCTCTCTCTCTCTCTCTCTCTCTCTCTCTCTCTCTCTCTCTCTCTCTCTCTCTCTCTCTCTCTCTCTCTCAACTCTCGTTCATAATTACCAATCTGTCTCTGGCCCCCAGTGTACCTGGGTCATGCCCCCGAGAATGCTTCCTAGCACAGTGAGATTCCGGCAGCGGACAACAACAGCCGGCCAGGGGATCTCAATGTGAAGCCGTTCCAGAGGAACACAACAATGTTCGAAAACACACAGCCGCTCTATTCAGCCAATTACAACTCATTCACCCTGTCGTCTCCTCAGAATAATGGACCAGTGAAAGATGCCCGGAAAACAGAGTTACCGTAAAATCCCTCTTACAGTTGGATGCCAAATAGCCATTAGACACTCAGTTACCCATACACATGCACACACAACTATTTTTAGAAATATTTATATTCTATGTTCTATATATAAAATATAAACACACATTCCATGTATTTTATGTCTGAACACTAAAATAGTAATCCTTATATGGAAATAGTAAAGATTTCCATGTGAATAAATGTCTGCTAAGTCACTGTATCGCTGGGTGAGGTAACGCAATGGTGATTGAGCCTATGGCCCACGCATGAACGCCTTTGTTATTGCAGTATTATGAAGGTTACTAACTGTCTGTGGCAACTCTATTGGTAACTATCTGAACAATAACTGCTAATCGCCAAAGTTGTCGCCAAAGAGAACGAAAAGGAACTTTATATGGTTTAAACTTAACAGGCTAATGATGATTCTACAGATACATATAGCTTTAGTCCTGCTGGGGCTTGAAGTCAACCCCTTACCGGTAGTGACTATATCATCATATCATATCATCAAAATGTTCAAGTACTGTAAGTAATGAAGGAGGGAAGCTGCTTGTTGGGTCTCATTCAAAGAAGACTTCTGCTCACGGTGAAACCCCTGGGCCTGGTTTACACAAAACCAGGGCTGCATTAGCATATCATTTTTAGGCTTTCAGTTCAATATTCAACTGTATCTGCAAGAGAACCAAAACACTTTTACTGAACACTGGTATAATTCTGTCTGTCACGCAGTAATGCACCACTGTTGTGGGGTTTGCATTCATTATGGGTCTGTTTAAGGTCCATTGTCGGTTATGATTTTGTTATTCTGCCCCTTTTACTTTTGGTTTCTCCCACTCACACTGCCAGCAACATCTGCCTGTTCTCCATCTAACCCTGCACGGTGCTTTGGAAGGCACGCTCAACCAGAATGTGAAACGATGCTAAAGACTCACAATGAAGCCTGCAGACCATTGATGAAATACATACAGAGAATACAAAGCGTGAAGTAGAATAGGGGATAAGGAGGAGGACCTGGCAGCAGGACTGAACCGTGTGAATCATAACACCAGATCCAGTTTCACCAGCTGGAACAACGTAGACATGCTATACTTTTTATGGGCCTTGATATAATTGAATAATACTTTGTGTTTTTGTTGAAGATGGACGGGATTGAAGAGGTTTGATGACACACACACACACACACACACACACACACACACACACACACACACACACACACACACACACACACACACACACACACACACACACACACACACACACACACACACACACACACACACACACACACACACACACACACACGCACACAAACTCTCTCTCGGTCTGCAAAATATCTCCTTACTCCCGTCTGCATCTCTGCTCTCCACCCCTGGTCATGTGCACCAGACGGCTCCTTGGACTACTAGCTCCTCTGTTAGGTCATCTGACAACAGGAGAGGTTGTTTAGGAAAACAGACCGCCGCCACGCTGAAGAGAGCCGGTGCCTCAGCAACATTTATTTGGGGATTTCCACCACACCCTAGGCCAGAGCTCGGATGACATTGAGGAGCACAATATGCCTTATATTACTAGTCCCCATATTCCCCACATACATTGTATCTGTGGCAGTGTGTGTGTGTGTCTGTCACACAAAGGTTGTGCAGCTATTAATAGATAGATATTAAGCATACACAACAGAGACCCAATAGATATTGAGTAGAACCAATAGGGAAACAATAGATATTTAGCAGGCAGTGGTCAGAAGACTGAGAAATGCAATCCGATCTGGCAGGTTGCACTACCTCCCCACTCCTGTTGAAATGTTTGCAGAATGTAAATGGAATTCGTTGCGTTACTCCTGATGATAAGTTTGCAGGATCTAAACTCTTCCCAAAACTCCCCTGTTCAACCTTTCCTACTGCCAGTGACCCCCCCCTCTTGTTCGTCTGCTCGTCTCCTTGCGTAATATTTGATTATGTTTTTTTCGATTTCTATGTTAAATTAAATGTGTTATTATCATTAAAAGGTGCCAATTTCTTTTTGTTTCATTTGAAATTCTCTGCACTTCTAATATTATAATATATTTTGTGGCACTTGTTTAATTTTTGCTTCTAGAAATAAAGTAATTGAAGTGTGGAGGTACCTTTTTTAGGCAACACACAGCATGAAATTTGGCCCATGACTGAAAACCGCTGCAACTCTTTAGCCTCCTTGTACATGGGCAAAGCATTAAATAACCTGCCAGTTTTGACTGACCTGCCACACCTGTATAGGCAGGATCACTGGGCATTTTGGCATCTGCAAGTGTCTTCCCTGCAAAGAATTTCTACTTTCTCTTTTTGGGGGGTTTATCCTCTTTATTTTAAAGTTTTGAAGGATACTTTCTGATTTAAGAAATGTTCAATAGATTTCCCCCAAAAGGCTGCTGGTGCGGTAGTCGTGCCTACCTCGTTGTCTGTGCCCACGTCCAGCATGACCGGCAGGCACTGCATGGGTGGCATGCCCCCACAGGCCGTGTAGAGAGCCAGCTTCCCCACCGGGATACCCATGCCGTAGCAGCCCAGGTCCCCCAGCCCCAGGATCCTCTCTCCGTCCGTCACGCACACGGCCTGTGAACAATCCCATCCGTCAATATCACCGTTCTCTCTTTCAACAACAACTGTTTGTTTTGCATACTGATTGAATGATATACTCAACAGAACACAACAGATGGGACGCTTTGCCCACAATGACCTACTCAATGTGGTGCTAAAACCTGTAAACATGTGCTTCTGTATTCCATTCGCTTGGGAGAGCATCCCGCATTTTTGGCACCCTTTCCCTGCTGCCCAACCTTGGAAAACATTTCCAAGGTTGACGCTTTCCGCTCTCCCGGCGATGTATTCACAATAACAGCAAAGATGTTGTTCCTCTGAGGGTTTTCAGTGAGTAAAAGCAATCAATTGTGCCACACTTTATATTGTTAGCAGACGGCATTGGTTCATAGTGTTCCGCCCCAACACCAGCAGGCTTATTCTTGTGATTAGTGACGCAGATGATGAATAGGCCAACCTTTTTTTAACGAGATCATTAGCGTGGCAATTTCAACATCTGTTCAGATTCCATTGGTTTGTTTGTTTGTTTCCACTCAAAGCACATTAGGCCGAGTCAGTGTATGGATGGAATAATAACATAATAACGGTATAGTGCAACACTTGCATGTCGATAATTACAGTGAAGCGACCCACAGTGACCGTATACCGCAACAACATCTGACCCTGGTCACCCTGTCTTTCGCCCTCCTGTTTTTGTCTGGGGTTGAAATGCCATCGTGTGTAGGTCATATTAGCCTGAGTCTCTGATAAGACTTTATTTCCAGATTAAGTGGGGAGCGGAGAGCACCGAGACAGCGCCGGGGTAAATGCCTACCTGTTGACAGCAGTTAGCAGGTGGCTCACGCTGCAGGTATGCCCGGCATGTCAGGTGTACCCGCAGCGAGGCTCAGCTGCATGCCATGAAAAAATGTACACCTTCGGGACTCATCATAGGGTTAATACTTATACATACTGATAATACAGCCAGCTCTGTGGAACGCCCGACTCCTGGTGCATAAGGGTCTTACCTAACATTAATGCCGGATGAATGTTTGTGTTGCTCTGCCATAAGCGTCTGGCTGCCCTCCCGATCAGACAGATTTCGGGCAGACCTGGTCCAGGTCAGGGTGATTACAACCGTTTATTTAATATGGGGCGGGTTGATAATATGACGGAGGAATGCTCCAATCGGAGCGATATTGAGGCATTTTCATGAACTACCAAGATGGCTGAAGACGTATGTCACACGTTTCGCTGCTCCGATTGGTTGTTAGTCTATCAAATTGCGCCCAGAGGCATTTCGGTCCCATCATCCATATTCAGTTCCCCCCCCCACCCAGCTATGGGTTAGAACCAAGATGGCCGCTAGGTGAATAAGGCCCGTACCATGTTGTTGCTGGAGCTATGTCTTGGGTCATCGGCTGGAACGTGAGCGAGTTGAAACCCAGTCGAGTTGCGGCTGTTAACGTGCACGCGGTGAGGTTTGCTTACCCGGATGTCTTTCTCTGGCCAGCTCTGGAGCACGTTGGCGATGTGGCCGCGGTCATGAATAGTGATGAACAGGCCCCTATGGAAACAAAACCAAGATCGCTTTGGTGAAGGGTCCCCCATTTTATTAAACACAAACCTGGTATTTTCACAAAAGCCACCTTGAATCAAACATTCAAAAGCTTTCATTGAATACTTTGAAGTTTGTTTACTTGTATGCTACCTTTCTGCATCGCCCCTTTTCTCAATCAACAAAAGCAATTGAAATAACAGTTGGGCGTGCATTTTGGACATCAAGGCTGGACATAAGGCCTACCTATAAGAATCAATGAGTGTCCCCCAAATTCTCAAAAAAACAGGTGGAGGTGCCCTTAACTGTAGGATGAAAGAGGGAAGCATGTGTGGGAGGTCTGACACTACCCACCAAACCCATCTGGTGACTGGGCCCCATGGCGACATGTCGACAACATAAACAGCACCTTTGTACAAGTAACAGCTTTTAAGGTGCATCTACTGAGCCATTCGCGGGCTATGCTGGTGGTGAAAAAAAAAACTTCAAATACACATTTGAAAAGAGGCTGGTATGTAGAAAGAATAGATAAATACAACGGGAAAAATAGAGACGCCTTAGATTAGACTTTTCCCGTCAGATCCGAAAAATAGACATCAAACACTTTATTGTTGTTTACTTTAATTTATTGAATTGAAGGAATTGAATAGGCCTGAGCTCCAGAAAAACAATTATTTTATATGCGTTAGGGCAGCCTTTCTTGATCCACACACAGGATGTGTACCCAGATCTTCCAGCGGGCTTCACATTGTTGTTGACCAAAAATCGAAAGCAATCAATTACAGGGTTATGAGTGATTCTGATGGAAATGGAGGTGCTGGAGCTGAAGGATCGGCTGGTGACCCAACAACCTGATGGTCAGGAAATGTCTCTTTGAGGAAGATCAATGCAGATCTTGTTATCCCTCTATTCATCATGCCAAAATATACAAGAAGCAACATTTTTACTCGTCGTTACTCCTTGCGAAGCAACATTTATTGGGGCCATCAGGAGAACTGCCATCGGGGGAACCATTTATCTTTTTACCCTTGACAGCCCAGAGGAAAATGGGGAGGCAAAGCAGAGATGATAAGAGGATGGGAGGAGGGGGTTTGGAATGTCAGTGACACATTCCAGTGTTTGCGTCATGAAAAACCCTAAAGTGCATATAGACACACACACTGTTAACAATGTCTAATATTGTAATCATCTGGTCTAATATGCCAGCAGGGAAGATCCTTAAATACATGTATCTGTGAATGCATCATTACTGTGGCTACTCTGTCCTCTATACTGGACAAGCTTGAACAATAAATCATTGTATAAAGTCTGAAAAACATCAGGGCCCTTTCTTATGCTGGGTTCACACTACAGGATAATTAGCCAGATTTGGTCAATTCCGGCCAGCAAAGCCCTAATTTCTTAATGGTTCTCCCGATTTTCTTGCCAGATTACCCTGTGGTGTGGAGTATGTTAAGAGTGTCCTTTAAAGATCTAAGCCCTCTGTTGGGGAAACAGTGGCAACTGTGTGAGTGCTCAAACGTGGGAATGCCGGCAACCTTGCAAAGCCATGTAGCAGCCAGCCAGGGGCCAGAGCAACACCCAGCACTGTGACCCAAGAACCGCTTCCTGGCCAAACAAAGACACTTGGGCCCCGAGTGCTGACCCATGTCTATGGCGGGGGGAGGAGTGGCCCTCAACCCACAACACAGTCTCACACCCCGCCAAACCAGCGCCGGGCATGGAAACCTCTCAGGCCCTGTTTGCAAGATGCAAGATCACAAATGACGTTTGCTGACAGAATGGGCACAGATTACCCAAACGGTGACGGGGGGACTGTGGAAATATCTGCAAAAAAGTGTCGTAAATCTAGGTAAGCGAGATTAAGAAACCCCTCAGGGAAGATATTTTGACAAATCCCCAAAGGTGCTGCAGTGTTGTCTGTTGGCTGTCCGTCATAATGCAGCATAATGAACAGATTTAGAAAAATGTGTATCGCTGGAAATACAGATTGGCCTGTTTTCTGCCCATTACCAAAGGGAATAGTTATGAAATGGAACCCTACAGTGAAAAAAACATTACACATCAAATTGGTGAGCACTGGCAACATGGGAGCCAGTATAGAAAATAATTTCGTAAGGCTGTTCCCTGTTTCAGGAATTCATACAATTCAATCCAAGCCCACAACTATAAATTGTGAAAGCAGATATTTCCCACAGAACATTCTGGGTGATATTTTAATTTTCAATCTAATTGGAAGTAGTGAGAGAGTAACTTCCCACGTCCAGAATAAACCGGGACCTCTCCAGCAACCATCAGCCACCTGCCCCACACAGTCATCTTTCCCCAACAGCTGTTCCCGCCACACTAATTATTTCCATTAAGCTGGAAACTGCCCACCAATGTCCTAATACTGGACATCCAGCCAGGTCGCCCAGAGAAAGCACTCACAGCCCTGCGTCTGTTGGACGGGTAACATGATGTAACTCCACACCAATAGTGTAGATAGAGACATGTAGCACCCTGACTTTGATCCTATCCGATGCTGCTGTCATTGCTTTGGCCAATTGTATGCTTGGACAATGTCATGGATCCTGTTTGAGTTTGAGCTGGACAAAAGTATGTTTTTGAGTGAGTGAGAGGGTTAGCAGGCTCCGACATGCAATTCAGATTTCTGTACACACAGCAAAAGAATGGAAAAGAATGTTCCGATGCTGTCACCACAGAAACAATAAACAATTAAACTGCACAGTTCTTTTGATTTTAGTTCAGTCTGAGGCTTCATACTGTAATTGGAAAAAGCACAAATGTAATCCGAGAAATCACCACCCTTTGTCCAAAAAAGTTTACTAAAAAGAAGATGGGATAGGTCATTTTCCATGTTGAGCTCTTTGACTTTGTAGGAGCTTTACTCCAACATTAACACAGTGGATTCCCAGACCAGTCTGAAATAACATTTTATTACAGCTAGGCCATTCGACAATTGAACACACCAGAAGGAAGAGGGGAGAGAAAATAAATGTCAGACAGTTCCGAGAAAACGTATCTTAAACTATAACACATTCTGCAAATTGGTATCTGATCTAGGTCAGTGACGATGGTGCTGCACCTCTCTGAAAGAGACTTATCTTACAGAGCATCTCCAAAGAAGAACAACTCACACTACTGACATAGTGTGCTAATGTACCATTGGCCACTGATGAAAAGTGAACTTTTCTTAAGACACTTCTGTTTGATGGAACATGAACAGAGAAACAAAAGGGTGCAAAGGGTGCACCGTCCCGTCGACATACAACGTTCTATACATTCAAAACCATTATTTTCAATGAGAGCCCTCACATCACGATAGAACCAACTATAATAAGAGAAATCTATAAATGTATGTATCACTGTCCTCGATTTCTTTACTGTCCTCGATTACTAACTGTATTTGATATTTTTTCCAATACAGAGATCCAGCAAACCATCTAAACACATTACCCACCCGTCACACCACACACACACACACACACACACACACACACACACACACACACACACACACACACACACACACACACACACACACACACACACACACACACACACACACACACACACAAAAAGGATCTGCAAAGAATCTCCTCTTGGGCCGGATGCGGTGGCTGACCGGCCGCGCAGAAGGACTGACGGCACGGTATTTCAGACGTGAGGTTAGGGGACTCACATTTCTCCCCAGCGTCTCGGAGTGCCTGAGTGCAACTTAATAATATAATGGCCTCAGCAGAGCATAGTTAAAGTCTGCCTAATATGCCAATGCAGACCAACTCTCCCCCTGTGAAGGGCTGTGTGCACAGTTAAAGACGGAAAGAAAGAGGCCTGTAAATCGTTGCTCTGCTTGCCAATCGAGACAAGTTAAAGGGCGGGATGCTGTTATTACGGGCTTCCGCTATCACCCCGCTAAGATTTTACAAACTGGAGGTAAAACTAATAAGCAACACCCCAATGCTCTTTGCACCTCTTCTGAGACAGATCCAGGAGGTTTGGCTTCCAGGCCATTTCTTTTACGGACCAGGGGACATTTAATAGTGCAGCTGTTGCAACACATTCAGGGTAAACTATGCCTAAAGTAAGTAAAACTAAGTTCGATTGTTAAAGTGAACCCAACGTGGGTGAGAGAGAGAGACAGAACGGGTCAGTCCTCATAACAGAGCTCAAAATGGAGACACCCAATCAAATGCTATTCAAGAACTTAAAAATAGCTAATTACAAGGCAACTGTACTGCAACATAATCAAGAAAAGGTCACAGAGGGGATGGGGGCCTAATGGAAAGTGGGAAACAAAACATAGGAGAAAAGAAACCACATATTTATTTATTTCCAAATCTGTGAGAGCAGAAGGACCCACAGCTGTTTCCACATCAGAATACTGAGCAAACAATCTGCAGTAAAAATGAAATGCAAATATAACAATCCCATTGCATTGCAAATGGGAGCGAACAGACGTATGATGGATAGATCAGCCTTGAAGCTGATCTACCATCATATAATCAGGGTGGGCACTGGCTGTAGCAGCTTATCACACAGCTTGGGGTAAAATATGGGTCCTTTCAAGGATACGAACCAAGGCACTTTGAGAATGCAATGCATTGGGGTTCCTCCTCTGCTTCAATTCAGAGGAAGACAATAGAGAATTGAGAAAGGAAATACAGGCATCCAGGACTGCATGTGGATGCCCACATGCTTTCTGGGCAAACCTTACTTAAAACAAGGAAAAATCCCCATTGCCTGAGAGATTCCTGTTGAAGAAATTAAGCCCGGCTGAACCTGGGGAACTAGATGAGAATCAGCCGTGTTGAGTTTTCCATTCACTTGCTCCTTCTCCTCCACCCCACACACACACACACACACACACACACACACACACACACACACACACACACACACACACACACACACACACACACACACACACACACACACACACACACACACACACACACACACACACACACACACACACACACACACACACACAGTTAGGCAAAATTAGGTTTTTGTGTGGGCTGCTGAGTCACATTTAATGTCACATTCCTAGAAGAGGGGTTTATTCAGGGACTTTGGGGCTTGCGTGCCAGCCGTTGTGCCAGGACTGACTGCAGAAAGGTTTATTGGTGAAGGTTGTTTAATTTTAGCAACCATGGTGGTGATGGGCCGGTAAAGGGCAGGAATAGGAAAAAAATGCTATTAGCAGTAAATAAATAAATAAAATAGTCACTCATATCAGAAAGACAATGGAAAGCTGTTTTCCCATCAAATTAATATCAAATAATAATTTTACAGAAACAATGGTTTGGGGCTCAAAAGTCTCAGTAGCTCATGTTATGAAAGCGGATTCAATGATTTGCGGTTGTCTGGGAAGATTGTATGGAAGATACTGCTAGGTCTGATTTAAAACAGAAGGGTAAAATTGAATTTTTCCTTTTGAACATTTGGCAAAACATTTGCACTCATCGATAATGACTCATCATGCCTCATTTTCCATTCAAGAATTATTTTATGAATTCCATACTCCATAGGCTTACTGATTAACAAATTGAGCGCTATGGCATTAGGTATAGCTAGGCTATACCTTTCAGTCAAAGCAATAGAATCTAAGATTGAGTAGAAGGACTTTAAACTCATTGATATAGTATCACATCAATATAATCAATCTAGGATAATCAGTTGGGGTATGTCACTGACTGTAAACAGAAACCAGAATATTAGGAAAACAAATAGTATGCATAAATATACAGGGATATGTAAAAGATAACCAATTTCTTTTAACATAATCCATTTCAACCTATAGCAATGGGAAGCCAATTAACATTGCAAAATACCCATCACTGGTGTCACTTTTATGTCACAGCTACTTCATGCAACCCAAATAATAAATTGTGGAATAGAGAGACTGATTAGTTTCAACGTTTCTTTCCATACAATTTATTTCACCCAGAAAAATGTGCACTGACAAATATATCACCATGGGTGGTCATATTCAACCCCAAGTCCACAGAATTGATGCCTGTGGACTCAATCGTTCTCGGTGTCTATTAAACAGTGTACTTAACAACTTCATAAAACCTGACCTTTGACCTCTATAGCATCCTTGGCTAACTGAAAAAGAGATCAGACTAAGCTTAATATAATACATTTTTTAAGAACTTCTATTCCCATGGAGCAGTTTAGAATTAACTTGAACTCTTAAGAACAAATGTAAAAGCAGTTTGTGTGTTGTAAAACATCGAGGAGGTTCTAATTATAACACAGGTCTGATCCAGGGACTTACTCAGTTCACTCTGTGTTCCCATAGTTTATAGGGACCTTGGGAGGTGAGGTCATGTTAACCTGTTCAATTTATAGTCCATTTGAAATAAGGTTTTGGCTGTTGTGGTTTTCCACCATCAAGTACGAGTCATTGGCGTGTTTACATTGAGAAAACTTTAAACCCTGTCATAAAACCTGCACAGGAACTTACATGGACAGGTCGAGCAGGGTGCAGGGAGATGGCCCGCCTCCAGGCCCGCTGAAACCCATTTCCAACAGCCCTGCCAGCCATGAAACCAACTATGGGTTGACTGACGAGAAATGCATTAAATAGGTTTTGATCAAATAAACAACTGCATTGTTGACACTGTCCCAATAAAAGAGCATTGTAAATCAACGTCAGGGTTAGTGTTGCTGGGAAGGTCTCACGTAAACAGTGCTGCTCTCTCTGCATAGTGTGTGTGAATTGTGGCGAGTGTGGGGTATTGAGTCTGACCGTAGCATTTGATAAATGTCTAAATTGTTTGTAGTGTTTCAGAAAGGTCCACAAATTGAATTGGTTGCTCTTGAGTCAATACAATTCCAGTCAGGATTGAATGTCAAAACCAAGAAATTTGGTTTTCAACCTCTTTTGTGCAAGCCATTGGACGGAGATCAATGCTACCTGGAAGGAGGTAAGAATATGCCAAGTGCTAAGCATGGATATCAAATATATCTTATTAGTTAATGATTACAGAAATATTGTCATATCTCCAAAGGTGTTTATCTAAGGGCCGATTATAGTGGTTGCATCTGGTGGCCTCAGTGTTATCAGTAGTGAGGAGGGCCCCGCAGAGGTTTGGAATCTGAATTGCGTCACTTCGCAGTATATCAATAAGAGCAATGAGTTCAGATCTTGACTATCTTCAGTTCACACAGACAGGCTAAACGACGCACAATCATACAACCATAGACCCAAACATAAAACATTAACCGCTCCTGAGCAGACTGTGAAATCATCTCCATGACAGTGGAGGCTAGTCACAGAAGAGTTTTTGCAGACCTGTGGAGGAATTTACTTTCTGTCACGAGGCCGGTGCTAAGTATTGGTAATAGAATAAAAAGTTTTACCGGAAAAAGCCTAGCCAGTCCAGTAAATCTATGGACAGTTGGATTGTGTGACTGTCTGTCTTTCAGCTCGCATTATCCTCACTACATAGGTCAAACTTCTCATAACAACCATGGCTTCTAAACTTCCCTCTACCACTACCACCACTGTTCTCTGTAAAGGTGTCATGGAAGCAAGACCTCAGACGGAATGGAGAGCAACAGGCACATTTGTAAAGAGCCACTTAGATGTTGTATTTTAAACAACAGATTCGGCAGGGACAACATTAAACCGTTGAAGCACAAATTAAACACAAAGCCAGAAATTGCAAGTTACTGGGGTGAGTTTTTCCACCAATTTTCATGGTTGGGAAACAATACTTCATTCAACATGTTTCCAAAGCCTGGCATGACAAAATGGACTAGTCACTCATACCAAATACTTCCACATAACAAATTTCATGTAAAAAAATCACTGCTAACAGCTGCACACTTCATAGTAGTACATTGAATAAAAAAAATGTTTTCAATTGTTTTTACTGATTATGAGATCAATCAGATTTGGTTTCATACACACAGCAAATTACTTTTGAATCTGGAAATGTGTCTTAGAATGTTTATTTCGGATTGTTAAGTATAATCCAGCTGTTTAAATTCATTGCCCTTTTCAGTTTTATCGATACGGAGTGAGGAGCTGCGTGGTGCTCAAAACAGGTCCTCTGTAATCATAATGAAGCGCTTATCTCAGACACTTGCCTCCATGTAGGCTTGAGCCTGATTACTCTGCGTTAACAACCCTATTGTTAAGCTTATTATCAGCAAGGCCACACTTGACTCCACACGCCACTATCAAAGTGCCCATGCACTTTGGTAGTGATCTACCTTTCGTTAGATATTAATAATGGCCTGCATCTCACCAACAGAAGGTTAGATGATCCGCATGGCTATCAATAGATGTTTACAATGACCTGAATCTCCTCTGGCCCTCAATAGAAGGCAAAATCGTCTGCATGGCTGATAAGGCAAAATCATGTTTTTCTTTGTTTAAAGTGTGTCTTATATGATCGTGAATAGGTTAGTTAATGCCATTTACCTTAAAAAAGTTTCTCCTATTCTTTCTACTGTGCTCCGAACTCAGGTCCCGTCGTGCATTTCATATACAACATTGCTCAAAGCCTCCTCAAGAAAGTGTACAAGCTTAAAAGAAAGTATCACAAAGTTGCTTTGGGCAGTAGCCATCTGGATAACACCGCCCCCTCCTTCCTTGAACTCTCAGCCCAAAACACTTAATTTTTTCTTCATAGTATTCACAGGGGTTTACTTACACATTTTCACATTCTTGCGATTTTACCTGATAGTAGCCATTACCAGCAGCTGATCTGTAGCGCTGCCGTTAAGCGATACAAAGGCACGATGGAAATAAATAAAATAATTTATAAATTAAGAATGAAAAAAACAATTAGATTTTGAATTGAATTGAATTTGGATCTGTGCCGCTAAGCAACTGTGTTCAAATAGCCTGTCCCAGGCTACCCTGATTTCTCTAGCTAGCCTATACTTGTATCTGGTTGTCTTGGGAACTTGGTTGGCAAGCAACTAGAGGTTAGGCATCTTCCCAAAGGATCTGACTGCGGGCATTAGACTAGGACATTGAGAATCAAACCCAGCACCTTTCAGAAGCCTGTCAAATCCCCTACCCCACCAATCTATCCTGCAGCTATAATAATGACACTCAAATTGATTCAAGATGCGACCACTCGGAAGCTGTGACCGGCCACAATGTATAAGTTATAACCTATTCAGTACCTTGCATCACAATGGTGTACTAACCAATGCCTCCAAGGGAACAGAGACCCCATTTATGCTCAGAACAGACATTGACACACAACATAATTTGTGCAATGAAGTCAAAATGACTTAGGTAAGTATTTTTGACTGTGTAAACCCATTAGCCCCTAAACCAATTAAAAGCAATACCCATGTCCACTAATCGCATGACGATATGAATGTATTTCTTTCACAGATTCAATTTTCCTTGTAACCCTGCCTCGCGCCCATCGGGATCAGTGAATCAAGCATCTTTTAACGCTTAATGACACTTGAACTTTTTCCTTGGAGCCTGGCATTTGAGTGTTTAGTCTGCAAGGGACAGATGAAAGCGTGCAGTAGTCAGGTTCACCAGAAAGAGGGTGTCTCGCACACAAAGCGTCCTTTATACCCACGAGCCAGCGATTAGAGTGGTCTGATCTGAGAAGTAAGACCTCTGTTCTCTGGTGTATGCGTGCGTGTGCGCATACGTGCACGCATGTATGCATGCACTCAAACACAGCTGGTCCAACATACAATATCAATGGAGGAACATTTGAATTTTCTCTTCTTTTCCCAATACCATGACAGTACGGCAGCCACGTTATTGCTCAGTTGTCAGAAGATAAGTGTTTTGAACCCATTCAAAGTATCTGCAGGAAAGGTTTTAGTGTACGGCTGACATCATCTCAAGCTAGCCACATATACCAATTCCCCCTCAGCCCTAATGATTTATAGTGTGTATTATTAGATTGCAACATTTCTGGAAAACAATTAGGAGGACATGGCCAGCATTTTTACCAGTAAATTAAAGATGGACAACCTTATTAAATAATGCACATGACATGAACATTTGAAGCACACTTAGTAATTATGCCTACATTTAAATTGATTCATGGATGAAACTAAGATACATGAACCCTGTCTTGATACGAGCAATCCCTCCTCTTATTATGAATGCTCAAGAACCACATGTTACGACCAACTCTCCCATCACTCCAAGGGCTTTCAAGCTGTGCCAGATCAGATTTGTTCATACATCTGCTAACTCTACACACAGGTTATCACAATCAGAGCATCTGAACATTCTTTTTTTTTTTATCACATCCTGAATGATTTCCCAGCCTTATCCGGTCTTCAGGAGTTGGAACCTCATCAATTCTTGTAGTGGTTATAAAAATCGGAAGGAAATAGGTCCCTTTTACATGGGTAGTGTCTCCACATCAACCATGCAAACAAACACTATTCAAATTACTGAAACTAAACTTGTGTTCACAGCAAGATTTACACTCAGAGTAAATATAAATATTTGTTTGTCTCTTGTTTGTCCCCATTAACGTTATTGATTCTGTAGTGTTATATATAGGCTGGCTATCCTCTTTGCCTTAATGTACTGTACCCCCGCATCCCAATTTGTCTCTGTAGCATATCTTCATGCATATTGTCTTTATATGTGTGAGGTATTCTCGGTCTCCCATTGAATGAAGTTGTCTGCACTTCTGACAGTCCTATCCTCTCGCCTGCCTCCCCCACACTCATGCCAGCATTCCTTCTCCTTGTTAGTGCTTCCCTCTCTGTTCATGGAAGCGTTCTCTTGTCCATCAGGAGGCTTAGGAGAGGCTGTCAGATGTAGGAATGTACAGCCTGTTTGAAATTTTATGTAAAGGAAAAGGGCTACACATAATAAAATACTAAAATAATATCAGCTTGTCTTTTTTTAATGAGGCTCAAAGAGCTTTGACAATTTTTTCAGGGAAAAGATCAACATTGAAATGAGTGGAGACACTTAACCGAGCCCTTGAGACTGATGAACTACTACCCTTGCTAATAGTCCATATGTATACGATTTCTACACAGGGTAGTAAAGGGGCGAACGGTTGTCACTAACCAACAAATCAACTTTCACTCCTCCTCCGTCTCTTTCCACAGGGCCCCCGCATGAGAAGAGTACTGCGTATTGGCTCCGAACCGGCCGCTGGAGCCAGCGAGGCCTGTGTTGTTTTCTCGCTGGTGTGCTGTTCACCGAGCCCCCTAGATGCCTGATACCCAGAGTCCTAACCTTCCAGCCCACGCACCCTGGCAGTGGCTGCTGGCGTGCTGCTCTTCAAGCCGAGGGGGGAGAATAAAACCATTCCTCCGCCCGGGAGCATCGGTTAGGGAATACACTCAGAAGAATATTTTCCACGTGGCTCTGAGAAGGTTGGGAGGAGGAAAAAAGCTGGGTTGTCCGCTAACATTTGGTTGCATGACCGGGGATGGATATGGTGGCCTGGTTATTTACCTGTATCCAAGTTACGCATTCAAAATACACAGTCGTGATCCAGCATTGTCTGTTTTATATGAATAAGTTAAGACTGTAGAGACTTGTGTGGTGTGCTTGATTTCTTAACTGCTTATCAACGGCTGCCTGATCCAATTTGTTTTACACCACCCATAAGTTGCCTTTTGTATGTGAATACAGTTACATTGGGACTCTGCAGGCTTCTGGGCAGTGAGTCATTCAGCAGGTATTTCAGTGCACTGACAGCGGAACATGAGCATGCCGATGACAGACGGTTGACTAGGGTGGTCTGCCTTCCCTCCATTGCAGTTAACTAACACTTCTAGTCAAGTGCATACAATCAGAGGAATAGGGTCACATCACATGTGAGTAAGTGTGCGCGCGCGTGCGTGCGTGCGTGCGTGCGTGCGTGCGTGCGTGTGTGTGTGTGTGTGTGTGTGTGTGTGTGTGTGTGCGTGCGTGCGTGCGTGTGTGTGTGCATGCGTGCGTGCGTTGTTCCTCACCTAGGTCTCCGGAATGTCAGGCCGTAGAGCTGGCAGGCCAGGCCCACAGTGGGTGTGTACACGATAGGCATGTACTTCTCGATGTCAGACGTGAGCACCCTGTAGAAGAGTTTCTCGTTGCGATCCTGGAGCCCCATCAGAAACACGTATCTAGGAGAACAG
The DNA here is from genome assembly GCF_026213295.1 of Gadus chalcogrammus. Classification (NCBI taxonomy): domain Eukaryota; kingdom Metazoa; phylum Chordata; class Actinopteri; order Gadiformes; family Gadidae; genus Gadus; species Gadus chalcogrammus. The sequence goes on from NC_079422.1 coordinate 14,084,229, forward strand.
AACATGACGACAGGGAAGGGGATCACACCGTAATGTTAATCTCCAACATTCCAGTACAAAATCTGGAGACCGAGGGTTTCATCAAACACAGATGCATACGCGTGTGACCTTGAAGAGGCCTGTCATGTCATAGTAGGATTGCTGGATCAGAAGTTCGGCTGTAACATAGTAGGACTTCTGGGTGAATGGTTCTGCCCTGCAATAGTAGGACAGCTGGATCAGAAGTTCTGCTGTAACATAGTAGGGCTGCTGCCTCTGGCCCAACATGGGCAGCAGAACTATGCTAGAATGGGGGCATCTTTATCACAGAACTTTCACTCAAGGCCTGAGAACAAGAAGCCTCTTGTGGTAAGAAAAAACATACTAAGCCTTTCTGCTATTGGCCAGTGTGAAGCAGCCATGCTGTACATGCTACTGACAGCAGTTCTTTGATGACAACCCCCCCCCACACACACATACACAGGTACGCACACATTCATCTTGTTCCAGGCGTTCTATCATGAAACCTCAAACAGGGTGCTCCTAACATGGGTTTACTGCTGAGATAGAGGGAGTGAAGTTCAGTTACAAGGGGTTTAGTGCTGAGATAGAGGGTGGGACGTTCAGTTACATGGGTTTAGCGCTGAGAAAGAGGGGGGGACTTCCGATTGAGGGATATCCGTCTCCTTCACTTGTTTCGGCTATTGCTCCTTCAATTTCTACGTAAAAGAAACTCCATGTTCCTTCTCCTTGTCTTTGCTTTTGTCCTTCTCGTCCTGTTCTTGTTCTTCTCACTCCGGGGACTGTGTACTGGCATGCACAGCTCATAGGGAAGAAAGAGAAACTTAATTGTGTTGCAGTAGACCGGGAAAACAATTCATGACACTCGCTGTCATGAAGTTAGCGGGGCCAATGAGCCAATGAGCGGTGGGGTTGACCTATTGTGGATCTTATTGTTGGCGAGCATGCAAGTGTGTCCAAGCCCCTAGAGAAGTCCTTCAGCTTCCTAGGTTTAGTAACTGTAGAAGGAGCTTGTCCCGCCCAGGAGACAGGAACATATGGCATTTAAACGTGGACACGGGATCGATGTTTCCTTAGCAACTCTGGCCTGCCCTTTGTAGGTATTCCACTGATGCTGCCAGAAGAAATCTCAATCAATTAAGTGGAACGCACCACGGGAACCGGCTTTTCCACACTCATTCTTAACTTGTGTGAACGCAACCATTTTTCCAAGAGGGGATTGTGAATTCCGGGGTTTCCCATATTACCATATTCCCCGATGCAATGTTTTTGTTGGCCTAACCTCGCAAATAAACGTTTCCTCCGGTCGACAAAACGTTCATTGTACACACTTAGCCCACTCTTTCATTCCAGTCAATTATCGTTTCAACTTGAAAGGATTGCGAGCTTGTTTGAAATCTTCTTAAAAAAAGGGCTTGAGAAATGCCTTGGGGCTGCTTCGTTTTCCTTTTCTTTAATTCCCAAGACGGTTGGTATTTTGGAAAGGAGCGATGCATAACATTCAGTGAGCCTGAGATCTGGCCATTAGGCCAAGTGACAACAAAATACCAAAAAAGGGCTGGGGGAAAACAGATTGCATGCAAACACGGCCTGGGTTGAGAAACAGCAGACAAATATCCGTCTTTAGTCCTGCTGGACCAAAGCCTGCAGCTGGAAGGCACTCAGCATCAAGCAGACAGATCGCCAAAGTGACATGGATAGGGCATGGGAATGGCCACATAGAGCTTGTAATAGCTTTTGAATTGTACCAACAGGCTGTGTTTTCGCTGTGCCACGGTCAAATGGAGAAAAAGTAATAGGGTTCGGAAAAGGTGGGAGGCTGAACGGAACATTGTGATATGACATCCACTTCACACAACTGTCTCGATGCGATGAGTCACAAATGAAGGGCTGCTTGAAGTCACATTATGTTCGGTAAGGAATGCTTTAGGGCTAATAATTCAAATCAACAATACTAGGAACACATCAACCCTGTGAACCCAAGCATATACGTATTTCTCACAGAAATCTTTTATAGGTGAAAATTGGTCAAAGAAATACTAAAGGATGCATTGGGGTGAAATAATCTCTGTATTATAACTCTATATTACCATAGGGACACCGCTCAGTGAAATAATTGAAATGCAAGCGATTCAATTGACACTTTGACGTGGTCTCTCTGGAGGATCTAACAGCGCTACAGGAGGCAGGAGGAGTGCAGGGAGGAGATGGAGAAGACAAGGAGAAGAAAAGCAGAGCAGAGATTTGTTCAGTAAACAGTAAGGTGTTTGGGGACGGATGTAAATCTCGCCTGTAATCCCTACCTCTCCTCCTGTTGAAGTCTTCCAGATGCGACTCTTTGGAACCGATATTGACGAGTGAAACAACACACTGACATTGGGCTGATACAAACTGCAGACTCATGATATGCTGGTTTGACTTCCCATGTATTTTCAAGACCGAGAAAGACAAGATAAACACTGAGAAGGCATCATGAGACCTTCAGAAACCCCGCAAGGAGCTGAAATTGGAGAGAACTATAGCTAATCAAAAACAGAAAACTCTTACAATAGAGAAGAAACAAAGCATGGATTACGCTGTGTGTCTGCATAGCTCAGTGTGAATTTGTGTGTGTAGCTCAGTGGGTGTGTATGCGTGTGTGTCTGCGTAGCTCAGTGTGTGTGTGTCTGTGTGGTGGCGTAGCTCAGTGTACGTATGTGTGTGTGTGACTGCGTAAGTCAGTTTGTGTGTGTGTGTGTGTGTGTGTGTGTGTGTGTGTGTGTGCGCGTGTGTGTGTGTGTCTGCGTAGCTCAGTGTGTGTGTGTGTGTGTGTGTGTTTGTAACTTAGCTTAGCTTAGCTCAGCGAATGTGTGTGTGCATCCACATGCATCCACGTGTGCCGAAAGGAACCCTCCACTCACCTGTCCAGGTCGTCCTTCTTCATGTCATAGTTGCGTTGCACCTGGAGCAGCTGGATGTCCTGGTTGATGAAGCAGGGAGGCAGCAGGCCATGGATCCCCAGCTGCTGGCGCTCCTCCAGGGAGAAGGCCATGCCCTGAACACAAGAAGGAGGGATGATGAACGCCAGGGACATTTAAGAAGAAAGATATTTTTTCGCTTCAATGGTATGATTGGTTTTAGACCAATTCAATTGCGTCCAGTGGCATGTGGTCTGCGCCCGGTGATGATGGCCCTTGGAAATCGAAAATGAACAAAGCGGTTCCAGAATAATTGCAGTTTGCAATTTGTTTGCCGATGCTAGGCTATTTGAACACCAACAAAAAAACAGATTTGGACTAACAAACACAGGATATGCAATGGCCGTTTCAAATTGTTTCCTTTTGAATCATTTACTGTAACTAACACTCGGTCACACTGGATACAAAAATTGACTTGCCAGAGTGGAAAAAGCTACTGGCCAAGCACTGTGTTAATATTTCAGCATTGACTGGTGGCAGGTGTTCATTTTGGACCCGACACACATCACACTTCGTTAGTCTTCATTTGTCACCAGAGATGGACCCGCTTGTAATTTATATACAATACTGTATGTGTTTAAACTGCTTTCAAAGCATGGCAGGAAGGAGAGCCATGCAAGGTGACTGATAGATTGGTGATTCCTCAACTGTATTACCGGTATATTGATCACAATGGAATGTCAAGAGATCTGTTTGTGTGCAGACAGGTCTCTTACAGAAGTCATTCTTTGCATACATTATAGCTACAACTATGGAAATTATAAGTGCTCCATTATATGAGTGACCATTATAATAATACCATTATTCACAATATGATATTGGGAAGGTTTTGCAACATTTGTGCCATGGGGGAAACATTTGACGCATGCCGTCCGTAATGAGTCAAGTCAGTCAGCGGTGACTGTGCCACGACATGACACCCACTGGAGAGCTAATGAAAGGACACTGTGTGCGTCGGAGAATTGTCCATCATCTCATCCTCTTCGGCCTGCGGGCATTCACAGCCGCTGGCTAAAACTCTTCTCTGGAAAAACTATGTTTGACCTTTGAACAACGGAACAATTTGGAAAATCTCCATCCATCCATTCTGTTTGAGCATTCCAGAAAGATGAGAGGAGCAGCACTGTCCAAACGTGTCCTGTGTTCTGCTGCGTTGTGTTTGCTCTGACAGAGGGGCTCCTTTCCCCGGATTAACCCTGCCAGACAACCTGTCTTCAGCGAGGCCCCCCCCCTTCCCCCCGCGGGACGTCCGCACACATGCACACACACAGGCGGGCACCCACGTATGCACACACGTGCACACACACACGTGCGCAAACACACGACACACACGCCTCTTTTTACCCACTTCGCTGATCACAGCAGAGCAGGTGAGAAGCATGGATTTTATCGCGTTCCCCATGGTGACCTTCTGATGAAGACGATGGCTCGTTAAATGTCAGGGTGGCCACCCTAAAATACATGGGTTGTGTGACCCTGTGTGCTCCAATGGAGGAGATGACACACAGCAGACAGAGAGACACAGATACAGGGAAAGAGAGTGGTTTAAAAAAAATACAAGCAAATGCCTGGGAAACACGGCACAGCATCCAGCAGACTCAATGGCGAATCGGTCATTCTAAAAATATAAACTTGTTTGAGAAGACCCCAACATCCCCCAAATCTCGCTCAGTGGTCTATGAGGTCATCTGGGCTAGGTGTCATCTCTGGTCTCCGTGAAAGAGCGTCACGCTCAGCCTGCCCGGCTACCGTTCTGTTCCCCGGACTGGCGACTGGGGAAGTCACAGCGCCAATCAGAGAGCCCGGAGACCGCTAAGCGACCACCGGGCTCTGGAAGTCCGCCACGCTGGCTTGGCCCGGGCAAACCACAATTGAAACCCGGTATACACGGAACCAGCACTTTTGCTGTATCTGGTTGCTCTAAAGAGGCTTTTGAGGTTGCTATGAAATGTGCTTGATCACACATAAGGCAGAGGAAAATAGGTTTGAGGAAAACAGAAAAACATACAACATGCAGCCATGCACAATTGTCTTGATGTCCAACCAACAGAGACTGCCGTAACCACATTACACTTTAAATTCCTTTCTGCTTACTTCCATGTAAGTGAACTAAAGAAGCAGGGTTATAAAGTCACCTCAAGCGATGAGGTTACTTAATGATCTGTTGGGTTATGGAAGAAACTCAATTGAATCAATATGAAGTTTATTGGAACATTCTTGTTTTTCTTTTCAAGCATCCACAGGAGGCTTTGGCAATATGCTAGGTCCAAACATTCATTTCTTAGGTTTCATTTTAATTTCTATTTTCAACAGTGTACCAAGTGCCACTCTAGGGTATCATGCCAAGATGCCGTATCACTCCCAACAGGGGGGGCCTCAGCAAAGAAGACACTGAAGGCCCTAGATGAACATCCCTGACAATGTGTTGCAAGGTAGTTTTCAGTGTACGTCAATACAGTCCGCGTCAAATGACACAGGGAACCAAACACGAATCACCATGACCTTTCATTTCATTCGATGGACAAAACTATTTAAGCAAGAGTGGGAGCTATATTCAAAAATCAATGACTGGATTCTCGAGTCCACTTTGGTGCCTGTCGCAGTCTGTACTTAAGTGCATCTCAAATAGACACAGCACTTGGAATTACTACCTCTAAATATAACCTCAACGTTTTCAAGAGAGTTGGTGGTTGCCATCAGGCATCTCTCAACAAGTGTTGGCCTAGAGGTTTGGGACACGCTTAGGCCATCATAGTCCAATACACAGTGTCCCACTCCCAACGCTAACCAATGGACATATTAGAGAGAAGAGTGCACAGAAATTAAAGGAGCCCTTTTAAACACATGAAGTTGGCCCCGGTTTTAATAAGGGCCTGTGAAATGACACCACACACGTGCAGCACTACTCTTTCATTAACTGACATACATTTAGTTAATCTAAATCCATGTCCGCTTGCTGCTTTCTGTTATTTCAGGAATAAAGCTACATCTAGCAATGCAACACACAGTACGTGCCCCCACACAAACACACACACACACACACACACACACACACACACACACACACACACACACACACACACACACACACACACACACACACACACACACACACAAACACAAAAAACATTTGTAAAAACCCAACCTCAGCGCATTTGAACAAACATGCATACAAACACGCACAAACAAGAATCAGGCATCACATCAGTGTAAAAACACAATGAGCCGGTTGTTCTGCCAGGGGTGAGCCTTTGTACTTCAGGGGGCCTGTGCAAAGTTAATGAAAGGGACCGTGAACTGAAAGGTTACCTAGGCCTCATTAACAATCATTACCAACAGTGCAACGTCGGCCCTCAAAGGCTGCCAGTGTCAGAAGTGTAACAGAGGGCAGCCGTAGAGCCTTTCCTAAGAGCGACCGATAAACCGCCCCCCACAATAGAGCAACAGGGTTTGTGAGGACAGAGGGAAAACCCGGTTCACTAAAAAATTACTTTCTAATTGAAGACATGCACAGTTAACCAAGGGTAAGGCCCTGGCCTTCGGGGTTGGGGGTTGGAGGTGGTGATGGAAGAGAGATTAACACAATATGGCCCACACACTTGGCAGGGACACCGTGGGAACGATCTTGTTTGACGTTATATAGTGTGTCCACCTTCGACTGGGTCACTCGGCTCATAGCTGCCAAAATTTTTTAAGTCCATAGCCCAGATACTATGACGCTCTGTTTGTCTTTTTGGTCAATCTATTTGTCAATCAGGCTGACTCCATAAACACGCAGGGAGAGAAAGCTGTGAATGCTTTGGGTCATATGGGGTGGTGGATATGGGCCAGCAGGCCTGGGTGCAGTTGACATGCAAGAGTTTTATTGGGGTGTTGCACACTAAATGTAATAGGCCTTACATTAAATGACAATAAAAAACAATACAAGCATGAAACTTTAGTTTTCTTCTGTGTTCGAACACACACACACACACACACACACACACACACACACACACACACACACACACACACACACACACACACACACACACACACACACACACACACACACACACACACACACACACACACACACACACACACACACACACACACACACACACAGTGAGCAAGGGTTGGGCTTCACACTGTTCTCCAATGGGTTGAGCTGGGCTGAGCTGGGCTTGTCCGACCTGGGCTGGGCCTACCAGGCTAATTAAACAGCAGAACTTTTCCAAATGCTCGGGACCACATCAGAAAGGCCTGCCCCCTGTGCCAACACGTGTGCGTTGCCGCGGCGACATGTTCCAGAAGCCGTGGTTACCGACCAAACCTGTAATCTGCCCACTGGCCTGTGCTGCCCGGGTAACTCTAACCACTGCCTTGCCCATATCTCCCGCCACACTCACACACACACACACACACACACACACACACACACACACACACACACACACACACACACACACACACACACACACACACACACACACACACACACACACACACACACACACACACACACACACACACACACACACACACACAAAAAACTAAAAATCAAAGAAGACAACAAACGCTGAGGGTAATAGGTAATTAGCTCAACGGATGGTTCAACATGAGGAAGATCGAAGGTAGGCATTTTAATAAGTCACATTTTCTTTGCTCCGGCAAGTTGAGCATTTATGTTCAAACCTTTTGGTCTTGAGATACAGAAACTTCACCACTCCACAGCCTTGACCTTGTAATCTACATCAGTCATGACCATAGGGAGGAATGTCTAAACAGTTGGCTATCGAAGGGCAAGGCCGACAGAGGCTGTAAAGACAGCGACGCCACACCCTTGGCCAAAATGAAGGCTTATCCATCCTTGAAATGTTTACTACAAGGGGTGTGCCCCTTACATGTGTGTTTGTGTTCGTCATATTTCAATTAAAATGTGTAACAACTCACAACTGAATAACGCTGACTAACCAAAACAAATATACATGGAATCGGATCAAAGAAATTCCCTTGTTGCGATATCTCGGAAACTGAAGACTTTGATATTGTGGTAGTAGCGGCTTCATTAGAGGGAGGGCAGAGCCTTCTGCATAGGGAGACATGTTCCTTTTCTCTGGATCCCACACACAATAGATGCTAGAGCAGAGCTGGCGCTTCAAACTCAAGTGCATGACATTGGCCTCAGGCATTGATGTGTGTGGCCTTAGGTAGATATTCAGGGAGGCCTTTATGAAATGCCAGAAGGACCTATTTTCAAGAGAAAATGCGTCACAGGGCGAGGAGCTCTCCACAGATTGTCCGTCTTTTAAAAGCTTGAGGAAATTGAGGTATTATAAGATATTTTCAAATGTGCAATTTCAGGTCATTTTTCTGGCACACTATTTCGCTAAATAACATGCTTCTAAACGGTAGTAAGCCAGGACTTGCAACTGAGAAGACGAAAACTTATAATTCTATATACTTTTATCCACCCTGCGGAAATGCCAAAGTGTTGGAGGTGTATCCCACTGGCGGTATCACTAACCCCCCTGCACCTTTGATGTTTTTTAAGAGTCTATGAGCGAATGAATGAATGAACCTCAACTTCAAATTAAAAGCGCTGGAGTTGTCTGAGTGGTCTGAGAGGTGGGGACTGTGTGTGAGAAAGGCATGGGTGCAGCTGTGATGTCAGCAGGCAGAAACCCTCCAGCATCCAGCTGACCAAATACTCTGGAGTGGAGGAATGATATGGTCCGTTCTCTCCCCAAACCCCTGCCATCCATGACATCCACGTTCACGGCCCTAATGAATGCCATGTGTTGCACTCAAACTGCAGCTCTAGATCATTTTAACAAGATTGCTGATTCAAGTCAGCATTAGCTATCTGCACTGGTCTGCAAATATTGCCATTTTAACAACAGACGTCTCCCAAAGAGGAAAGTGACAAATAAAATGATGTTTTTAATTTCAGAGCCTTGCACTGCATGTGTGTTCGAGGCGTTTAGTGCGATTTCGGCAGGGAGCTAAAAGAGGCGAAGGTCGGTGAAGCCAGAGTCAGCAGAAAGTGAATTAGAAGCTTGCTATCATCTTCATGATGAGTGGTCTGGTCTTGCCTGGTCTGGCAGACCACTCTGGGGGAAGCTCTGGCCAACAGCTGGGGGAGAGACTGACTCACAGAGCCCTCTGCTCCATTGTTTATAAACACACAAACGCACACAAACGCACACACATACGTCCCCTTTTCTTCTTCCCACTCACTCATACACACAGCCCACCCCCCCTCTCCCCCTTCTCGCTCCCTCACTCTCTCTCACACACACACAACAAACATTTAATACAAACCAAAATATCTCTCACCAGTCCAAGCAATCCGACCAGAGAAAAGGCAGTTGAGAGTCTATTCCATTGCGACAGTCCATAATAATCTTGTTAGCATTCAGGGCAGGGTGGTTCGATCGCCATCCAACTGTTTTATCAATAGCAGAATGTGAGTCTAGACCCTGAGAAAACAGTGGTGCTGCAGCTGTACTGAATGTGTGCGCGTTAATGTGTGTGTGTGTGTGTGTGTGTGTGAGCGTGCATGTGTGATTGTAAATTCCTTGGGAGGTTTTGAATGCATGTGTGCAAGTTTCACTTCATTTGTTCGACTCATGCTCATGAATTGCGTTAAACCTGCGAGAGTTATTGGCCGGGGTGGCCTGCTGTCTTTCAGTTGATTGCGGTGAAACCGGCAGAGACAGCCAGTATCGCCAGCCCTTGTGAAGAAGAATAGGCAGCAGCCGGCCCGGCCCTGAGCCTGACCCAGTTATATAATGGCAAAACCACAGCACCACAAAGAACCACACTACAGCCAGACACACCACTGCCACGTAGTGCAGGACATGCAGGAGTGCATGGGTGGTGGGGGGGAAATTCACTGGTGAAAAGTGAAATACTGTATGAATAAACTTGGGGCTCGGTGTATCAGAGTGTTGGGCTCAATGGGAACCTTCCAGTATCCTGCTTTCATTTGTGATCCCATCCACACCTTTCCACAAGGATCTCTCAGCACTGCAGTGTTTTGAATGTCAGAGTGTGTGATGAACGACAGACACGGATTCTGAATACCCCCAGGCTCAATGAGACGAGTGCCTGGCTGCTGAACTTGTCAACCCTTTCCCGAGACAATTGGGGGAACTAATCCCTGTTCTACCGGCCGCGGGGGAGAGAGGGGGAGAGCTGCAGGGGGGCTGGTGGTGGTCTCAAAGTAAGAATGACAAGCGGAGATGGGGGTCCGTGCGTACATGCCTCCCCCAATACCTATTATTCACTTGAATGGCAACTACTTTATCATATAAGCCTACAGGGTGAAAAAAAACACACAAAAAAAGCTGAGGATCAGGACAGTTGTGTGATCTATAGCCGGTGCTGGGTCGACCTCGTAGTCCTGAGTGACTGGCCGGATCAGGGAGTGTTGCAGAGCAGGGATAGCTATGACCTGCTCTCCGCCCTACATTAGCTGGGCGGGGACAACCGCCAGTTCCAGGCTACTAGATCACAGTGTATGGGGCCCACAAGACTGGAAGGCTTGCATAGCCTCCTTTGGGTCGGAGTAATTAGAAACACGAAAACCTTCTGCTGCTTCCTGGCGGCAGTGAAGTGAGAGGCGACATTAAAGAAGGGATTTAATAACATGTGTTTGGCGAGTGTGTGCGTATCACAGAGAGAGAGCGCGAGAGACGGAGAGAGCAAGGATCACCCGTAAAGAGGCCGAGCGAGAGAAGGAAATGAGACAGTAGGAACGAGACAGACAAATAGTGGAAATGGATTAGAAGGAGGTGATCGAGGTGTCACCCCCTCCCTCGGGGCCACCTACCTCAGCAGAGGAGACGCCCTGACCACCCGTCCTCATGGAACGTCCTGGAGGCAAAGCAACCAACACATACTCCCTCACTCACACATCAAGAGCCCGGATATGTTGGAAAACGAAATTGGTGTGTTCACACAAAGAAAATGGCCAGTGTGTGTCCCAAATTGCGACACAAAGTGAGCCCAAAGAGTGCTCGGTTTAAATAGTCAACTTTTTCCCACACACTCCCTGATACACCCCTGTCTGCCTGCAATGGTTCATCAGTACCAGGCGAATGAATGTCAGAAGAATCTGCTATCTGTAAATATTCGGTATCTGTAAAGAACGGCCTATTGCGTCGCTCTCAGTTTATTTCAAGATGAATCAGTAGGAAGAAAGACCTGTTTCTTGGGATTATGCACATCTGTAACTCAAGCAGAGATTGCAAGTAAACAGAGACGATAGGAAACGCCTGGTGTCCTTAAACGAACGGCATACACATCGCAGTGACAACAGTGTACCCAGTCGAATTTGCCGTACTCTACAGCATTTCACAAGCCTAAGCGAACGTGGCAATTCCAAATCTACAGATAAATATAAATCGGGGTTTTGCATAAGACATGCTGAAGCACCAATGGAGGCAAATTTCAAAGAAGGAGTTAGAGATAAAAAAGATAAAGACACAGAAAGAGCGATAGACAGATCAATGCGTTTCATTCCAGACAGTGTGTGTGTGTGTGTGTGTGTGTGTGCGCATATGTGCGTGCGTGCGTGTGTGTGCGTGTCTTTAGGTTGGATGCCCAGAAACGCTCAGCCTCTCTGTGGAGCGGAGCGCTGGTCTTGATCTCCATCCAACACAAATATTGACCCTCATCAACTGAGCGTTACTCTCCAACACCACTCTCGGGTCCCGCTCTCACACACACTTTCTCTCCGGTTTTTCATCGCCTCTAAACTTTCATTTCATGTTTCCTGTTTGGTCTTTTTTGCAACGACATACACGAAACACAAAATATGCAAATGAGTGTTGTCACATTACACCCCCAGAGGACAAAATCCAATTTGGCAAAAACTATTCAACGAGTGCGTGTGTGCACCCGCATATGTGTGCAGGCAGTCGTGTGTGTTTCCATGCGTGTATGTGTCTGTGCCTGTGTGTGTGTGCATGCAGTCGTATGTGTTTTCTTGCGTTCCTGTGTGTGTGCCTGTGTGTGTGCGTGTGTGTGTGTCATTGTGATCAGTGCAGGAATGCATGTCCGTGGGTTGAGTTTGGACAGGAGAATGCTTCCGCCCACTGGCTGCCATCAATCAGCCAGCTGTTAGGCTGAAGGAGCGCACACACAGCTACCGCAGAGTTTAGGGTCAGTGCAGGGGGTCAGCTTTACGGAGGCTACCTAAGGAAGACGCCAGGAGCGGATGTTCCTGGAGCTTAACAAAGCGTGCTCCGTGGGGTGCCGTCGGAAACCGAAACCATATTTCTAGTAACGTATTCGGGCCGCACCACATGGGGTCGCTTAGGTCGCCATTGGTCAAGGAAGGCTGACATGGGATCAATGGAAGCGTTGTTCCGAACGGTCACTCCAGTCCACCTACACCATATGAATCCTGCAAGCTTCAGCCGTGAAGTGGAACTGGCCGTACGTCCAGTAGAAAGAAGACATCCTGTTATAGTTCTCTGTGTTGTCGATGGCAGTTGGTTTGATAAAATGCATGCACGATTCATGATTTGGGTGTTATTATCAGGAGTTATGTCACAAAGACAACCAAAGAGATCCAATTCTATAGCTCTAGGTAACGCAAAAACAGCCCAGAATATCCCTGTAGAAAATTCTCCATGTTGAACTTAAGTAAAGAAGACACTGAATGGTCTCCCTCCATCTGCTTTGACCACTTCCTTCTCCTGAGCAAATGTCCTCAGCTTTCAGTTCTGACCCCTCTGATATTGGATTGGACAAAAGTTACTCCAATGATTGGAGAATGACAAGAGTGGTTTGGCCTTATCCGGTCCTCCAGGAGAACCTAGGTCAGGAGACCACATCATTTTCCAGAGAATGGGCTGTATCAGCAGTAGGGATCGGCCGATATGGATTTTTTAGGGCCGATTAGGGTTGCCGCGGTATACGGTATTACCGGTGTTACCGGTGTTGAGGCCAACACCGATTACTCGGTGTTGCACACCGGCAACACCGAGTTTTTTTTTGTTTTGTTTAGTAATAAAAAACAAATTCAGTAAAAATGAATAATATAATTATAATTAAGAAAATAAAAATGTGTAGAATAGGCCACAGTTCTGCTCTGTGCGGGAGAATTGTCGCGCCGAGAATTGACGTGCTTCCTTACAAGACTGGTTACCATAGCAACGCCGGTAAACAAACCCCGCGAAGCCCAATCCCTACGTGAGCTCCCCGCGATACGGCCATCCGGAGGCGCACAGAGCTTTTGGCCGTGATATTATGATATATAAAATTATATTATACTATTATATATAGAACGTTATAAGACGCCGAGAATTGGCGCGCTGCCAGCCGCTGTCACCGAGTGTGAGAGGAGAGTTGACGGAGAAGATGGCGGTTGACCTATAGTTTCAAAGTTAATACCGTTTATACCGGTAATACCGGTGTTGACACGAGCGTATTACTCGGTGTGAAAATGTCCACACCGCGGCAACCCTAGGGCCGATACCGATCTTTTTTCATCAGCCTTAGCCGATAACCGATACGCCGATTCCGATTTTTTTGAGTCCATAATGGAAGCCGATACTACCCTGGAGATCCAGAGTTGTCGCGAAAGCACAATACCGAAAGAAAAATCTGCCGATACGATACACGATAAAACCGATTATATCGGCCGGCCGATATATCGGTCGATCACTAATCCGCTGGCAGACACAGGCAGACAGTACACCCTGAGTTGAAACCAGGCGGTGAGATGATTTGGGTGTTATTATTATGCATCATGTCCATTTAGATGATTTTTATAATGGGAAATAGTAACTGTGTAATTGGTAAAATAAATAATAGATATTGATTATCACGCATGCAATGCAAAACAACGATGGCCTCAACCAAGTCAACTCACACACACACAAGTACAAGGCACACACATGCTACTGAACACACACACACTCACGTAGACACATTCACACATTAAAATACATATTTGCTTACAATCATACTCACCGTCCAGGTTTTTCCTTGTCCGAATCATGACTTTATTCATCTTTTGGCTTACTTAACAGCCTAAGTGCATTAGAAGGCTTAACAACATCATGGTAATAAACATAGCGATTAGTCTGTGAATAGGCTACTTTATTAAATACATTACAACTTCACAAACAAAGCTTCCAATAATGAAGCGGTAAGCTGTGTTTAGTGTAGTTTCTCATTCTCCCCGGCAACACTGGACTGCAGGCAAAGTTTTTTTTTACCTGCATACAGTCTCTCTCTTCTTTGTTTTCTTTATTTGTTTAGTATTGTGTTAAACATTGTAATGCACCAGGCCAGTTTAGCAGGCCAAATAATAAATACAATGATGATTCTGAACCAAGAAACTCTGGAGTAAACGTTGAAACATTCCAGACCCGGGCCCAGGCCGGTCCAGTCCGGTAAGTCCCCTTTCTGCTGTGGATATTCCACAACCACTGGCCAGAATCAATCTTTCACATAAGTTGACTCATGTGCCACACCTGATGAACATTATTTTTGATTTTGGTTTATCCTTTTCAATGCAATTCAAGCCAACAGGTTTTGCAAATGCAGCTGAGAATAAGAATCGATATGATGACTAGACAAGCAACATTTCAGCCAAATTTCCCTTGAGAAGCTATGCGTGCATCTTGCCGTCTCAATGCTTTCTGTTGGAAATTGAAAGACATTTTTAATGAATGCGGCATGCAGCAAAATCCTGTCTTTCAAATTAGTCATTCAAAGTCATTCAAATGAGTATCTCTAAATTGTTGTGATGTTGAACTTCTTCAATACACTGCATTTCTATTTTTGTGTATTTATCCTTGCTTTTAACACTAATTGGGAACCTCTATATCCATCAAGTTCATGGAGTATCCCTGCTACACAATACCTCAGCGGTGATCAAAGCAAGTGCTTCTCTATCTAACTTTGTGTAATGTTCACAGTGGTATGAATATTATGCAAGCTCATTGACCGATGGCGTACTAAGATCAGAAGAAATTGCGGCAACCAAAAGAACAGGCTATGTGCACACCGTTCAACAAAGATCATTGCCTTGCCAGGTGTACAACAATAGCACTGCAACAGCCACAAGGAAGATATCCATATAGTATACAGATCACCTCTCTGAACTGCTCCCTCAATACTCTGAACTACTCCCTCAAAATCTGCACGCCTCACCAGCCAGACTGCACACCTGGGCCAACTGTGCCTTCGACCCTAAACAATGGAATTCATAACCACCATCCTTTAGAGACTCAGAATGTATCACAACCTTTAAGACGGCCTCAAAACCCACCTCTTCAGAAGGATCTTTACGCAATCCCTCACCAATTCGCCATTTTGCTTAGTTCCTTCTTTGTGCCAATGACGATGTTTTCTCTGCTTTAACCTTACCAGTAAAGCAAGGTTTTATATCCCTGAATATAACAGACTGCTATCATTATTAGAGAATAATTGAATGACAAAATATATACCAACATCAACCTCCATGCACAGTTTGGAAGTTTTAATGTCTCTTTTGGTGTTTTTGTATTTCTCTAAAGTGAATTTAAGCTACAAGAGAAAATGCATGTTGAATCAACTGAAAACAACTATCAACATTGACTCAAAGCAACCTATATGTTAGATTATTGTTCATTATTTAAAGTTGAACAATAAAACAGCTCAAAAGATCACAAAGGCATTTAAGATTTCCACAGGAAGACTACAAGTGAACACCCCAAAGTCATATCATTAATTTGTCTGTGTTTGGTGTTTCATGGCTGCTTTTCTTGGTGTGCTCATGTCAAGCCATAATAAATGTCCGTCCCTAATGTTTCACAACGTGTCAGTGGCACCACCATTCGAGCTGGAAGTCATGTTAAGCATGTTACATAGATGTCATAAATAATTCATAGAGGAAAAATACAGACTGGTCTATACCTAATTTTAATGGCCTCAACTCAAATATTTGCCGTTGGGTTCTATAAATAGGCTACTGCCTTGAAAGGTTGGTACATTTTTTTCGAATACTGCAAAACAATTTTTGCCGTTCCATTTCTTTTTTTGTAGGCCCTAAATCATTTTCTCTAGCACTCTCAGGTTGGAATGCATTTCCACAGTGTGAAGAACCAGGGAAAGTCTCTCCCTACCCAGGACAAATATTCCCTCATGTGGTTCCTGCTAAAATGGCGGGGGATTTTACTCCTCTTGCTGGATTCAAGAAGACTGAAAACAATGGTAAAGCCATCTTTTTCTCAGTTCATATTCTCAGTGTCCTTAGATCCTCCCTCACTTTTCCCTCATGGAGTTCATCCACTAAACATGCCATGTAGGCCACAGGATCACCCTTCAGACCTTAACAAGCTGATTATCATAGCATAGGTGTGCAACATGGCTGTTCTTTAGCATAGAGACCCACTGATGTGAACCGAGAGCATGTAACTCTTTATGTGAGATAACAAGGCTGGATTATAATAGTCGTTTGAGAGGGAGCTGTTTCTTTGCCTTCCAGACTTTAAAATAAGAGTATGAATGACATGATGAATGTCATTGGGAGGCTCTCAGTGCGACACTGGTATGCAGGGAGAAGAAAACGCTAGACTAATAGCAGACTGCGGGTTAAATCAAGTACAGCGTCAAAAACGCAGCCATATTCCCGGTTCAGTTGATACGATCCCAGATTGGTTGACCCTAATTGACCGGTACGAGCTCAGTATGTGTTCCAGATGAATGGAACGATGCCAAGGGGCTCCGATCAAGCGGCGACCCTGACTGGCGGCTAATGGCAGAAAACACAGATATCCCACAGAGACCACCTGGCAACAGGCAGTGACAATAAACAACCATCTCTCGACGGCCTCACCACGTGGAATGCAACAGCAAATCATCTGGTTCAATTTGTTTACCATTTGGAGTATGGGGGCGGGGGGGAAAACAGGTTATTATTTACTTCTGACTCCAATGCGTCTAGGTTATCAACATCAAACCCTTAACCCTTTTGACCTGCTGCCACGGTGAGTGTCATGGTCGCTCAAAGACTGACGTCACGATGGATTCCGTGCTTAAAGAAGTGTGCAACAGCTTCTTTAAGTCAGAGGGTGTTGACCTGTGAATGAATGTATGGGCATGCTTGTTGGTTACACAGCCTTGAAAATTGAGCCACTGTTTACTTAAGGGGAGAGGGAGCGGAGGGTTTAAAGGGAGCAGAGATGCAGGCTATGCTTTTGCTATTCGAAGCCTATCCGCTCCCCTGCCGAGACACACGTTTCACACTCTTGCGTTCAGGTCCCGGAGGAGCCTGAGTGTTGCCAGGCAAGAGTCCAATGGTCTGCACGGATCAGGATCTCTGAAGCCTCGAGTCCAATCATTAACATATTTTACTTGATGACTCTTCAGTTCATTCAAAGCCAACCCTTTGTATGCTAAATCTGTGGGGACCGTCTTTCTCAATGACATGCCTGTTGACACCAGACACTTTATTTCCAAGGTTTATATCTTGTACAAAACCTCTGTGCTGACATATGTGAAAGCAAGGGTGACAAGAAAGTCTGTGTTCTATGAAATTTTGAAAAAGGAAAGTAACAGTGTCATTGGCTGACAATAAAATGATGAACACTGAATAACATCTCTGCTCCGATTAGTTTAAATAGCACATGAAATCCCCCATTCATAAATTCTGTAACTATAATACTATAATACTGTAGGGTAAACTGGAAAGAAACGTTAGGACAAATCAGATCACCTGACAGCATAGGACCACACAGGGCTCTATGGCCCTCTTTAGCTAAGATACTTGTAATTACCTATCGAGGTTTGGGATCAATGTCATTGTAAAATATAGGCAAGAAAAATCAAACAAAAGGGACTGCCTTAAAAAAGATTTCCTTATCACCGATTGGCCAAACTCATGAAAGCAAGCTCCTTGTATGGAGACATTTCAAAACACACAGGAAATAGGGTTAAAGAAAAAAGCTGTCTCATGGTGAGGAAAACACATTTTCAGTTTCAAGGAAGTGATACTTTCACCAGAAGGAGCGATCTCAACAGCAGAGGAAAAAAAAAACATGCTTCCTCATATCAGGCCTGAAGAAATCGGTTAAAATTGCTGAACTAGGAACCCAGTTACACCTTGTGCAGAGTCAAGAAGTCAGTGTGGCAAAAAATAAAATGAATGTACAATAATATATGGCTTCAGCTCTGTGCAAGGATACACACCAATACGTCTGGTTGCACTTCCATAGTGACATGCCTGGGTGGCGATTGTGTGACATCTTCATTCAAACACAGTGGACAAAAGGAGCATTGAGGAGTAGATATAAAATTACTTAGAAAGACAGGAGGGTACTTGGAGTGGAGCCCTTGAGACTCACTTATAGCAAGTGTAATGAACGAAAGCCATGACTGAGACAGTCTAATGGCTTCTGCATTGTCCTGGGTACAATGAGGTCCATCTTGTGAAGGAAGAAAATAAATGAACCTGAGCCTGGACAAGGGCCATTAAGGATGTGTCTGCTGTGAGACGGTACTGTGTGTGTGAGTGCATAGACGGGTGGGTGGGTGGGTGAGTGAGTGAGTGAGTGAGTGAGTGAGTGAGTGAGTGAGTGAGTGAGTGAGTGAGTGAGTGAGTGAGTGAGTGAGTGAGTGAGTGAGTGAGTGAGTGAGTGAGTGAGTGAGTGAGTGAGTGAGTGAGTGAGTGAGTGAGTGAGTGTCTGAGTGTCTGAGTGAATTAGAGAGAGAGAGCTGCAGGCTGGCAGGTGCCTAGTGAGCTTGGTTTTGGGGAGGGGAGAGAGACTGTGTACTCTGTCTGCCGGCTTCACTCCAGTCCATCAGTGGAATGTCTGGTCACCAGCCATGTGTGCGGTCTTACTGCCTCCTGGGATACCTGGCCCGTGTGCACACACACACACACACACACACACTCACATACAGACTCGCACACAAACACACGCACGCACACCGGCCCACCTAGCGCGGATCACTGACAAACGCAGCTGGTGTACAAAAAAAGAAGTCTGAACAAAGTGAGGTTTGTATAATTTTCTAGTGCTCACTTAAACTCTACCTTGTTAGCAATCAAGGGACATCACCTTTCTGCACCTTACGTAGCCACTGTCATCCACAATGTACGGGATTGAACCTGATACCCTGACATCTGCCTCACAAGTCCTTAATCCCACCGTGGGAGACGGCATAGGGTTAGATCTGGGTTACAATACAATGCATTATGCATAAGTGAAATGGTGGCCATTAAGCATCATATAACCTAGGCACAAAATAAGGCTATTTATCCTGTAATGTGAACCCAGCATAACTATCATGAGAGCCAATAGAACCAGAAGGAATAGGCTGGGGAGAAAATGTGGTGTTTCGATTGAGAGTTTCGATTGTTAATGGTTTGATCAGAGTTCCCCAATGCCAGGTCTAGTTTTTCTCTCTGTAACTCTGTTAGGAAAGGTCAGTATAAAAGGGCAGCCAAGGTAATGGCCTCCTATAGCCAGTTTCTCCTTTAAATTGCAGTCCATTCTGAAACAAATATGAATCATCACCTTGAATCAATCGAATGAATGACCTCAACGTGATACAGACTGACACAGGTGACCTGTTTCAATTGTGTCTGATTGATGCCCATTTCATGCCCACTTGATCGGGCATGCCAGGTAGGTGCCTTCAAGTGTAATTCAGGCCTGATCCATCTATCACACTACAGTATGGAAGCCGTGAATGGTCATCTGTTCACAGACCTCCGCTCACTCAGCCCTAGACGACGAAGCCCGCCGTCCACCCCAAAAACGGCAACAGCTCACGTCAGTGTGTCGACGTGAAACAGCATCCTTGATGGTACACTTTAGACGGGCTGCTGTTTCTTTTTGGTTGTTGTTATTTTTCAAGGCTGGGGTGACCAGCGTCACAGGGTCGCAGTAAAGGATCTCAGGATCTGAACACAGAACCCTCATTAATGTGCGATCCGGCGGACATACAGAAGCCTGTCTGTGGAGCTGGGCCAGCTCTCACCTCCCCCCTCCTCCTCCTCCCCACAGAGGAGCCTTTCTCCACCACGTGGCCCGCACTTCATCTCCTCGCCGGACGGTGGGAGCACTCAACAAACACACACACACACACACACACACACACACACACACACACACACACACACACACACACACACACACACACACACACACACACACACACACACACACACACACACACACACACACACACACACACACACACACAACACTACACTACACTACACTACACTACACTACACTACACTACACTACACTGCTCCCCCTTTTGGGAGGGAGGAGATAGTACCAAGCAAAGAGGTGGTGTTGTTACGGTTTAAGTGTGTGTGTGAGTGTGTGTGTTTGTGTGCATGTGTGTACTTTGGGGTGTGTGTTTGTGCTTGTGCATGTGCGTGTGTGTACTTTGAGGTGTGTGTGTGTGTACGTATGTATTTGTGTGCGTGTGAATGAGTGTGTACTTTGGGGACTGTGTTTGTGTGGCTATTTGTGTACTTTGGGGTGTGTTTGAGTATGTGTATACTTTAGGGGGGTGCTGGGGAGGGCGGGGGGGTGGGGGGCGGGTAAGGTAATTAAAAGGAAATCAAGCTGTGTAGATGTGAGGACAGGCTGCCTTCAGCGCTGCGGCCCTCAGCATCAATTAGTGAGTTGTCCCATGACTGACTCCTGTTATGGGGGGCTAAAGTGGGCCAGGTGAGAGAGGTAAACACACATCCCCTGGGCGCGCTGAAATCAGCGGCACAGCAACAATGTGCCACTGCTGAAATCACAGACGGCCGCCTGTGCCTGCCAGCTAACACGCTTTAGCAGTCATTTCCGACCTTCTCATCCAATTTCCGTGCTCTGGTTCACGGACCGGGCTGACAGTGGACAGTACACCTCACTGCATACATAAGAAGCCTTTTTTCCTCCTCCTTCGCCCCGGAATGGGCATTTGACAGGCCCTGTGTTCGAGAGGTGTTTTGCGCGACTGATTAAAGTATCGGGTAGATGACACACACACACACACACACACACACACACACACACACACACACACACACACACACACACACACACACACACACACACACACACACACACACACACACCCCCCCCCCCCCCCCCCCCCCCCCCCCCCCCCCCCCCCCCCCCCCCAACTCTGCTGCAGGAACTTTCGTTTAAATACTGAACTTAGAAAAGAAGTTGGCTAATCTATACTCTGGCAGCTGTGGAATAAAGTAAGGTGCCATGGGTAAGTACTTCTAGCCGAATGAATAGAAGGGAGATGAAACTGACGTTTTCAACAGTGTGCATAAACTTGGTTTTGACAATGTTTGACAACGCCTCTGGCACTTCTTCTTATGGAACCCAATGTAGGCAGAAATTCTACTACTGATATCACTGGTTCTCAGTGGTTGCATTATATCTTTTAAAAAACAGACCAGTCAGCACCGAAAAAGTTGTTTCTTACATCTTCCATGCTTCTTATTTTGATTAACATGATGAGATTGACTGGATTAAGAGCAGATTTATATCTAACAGAAACAACCCAAACCGTGTTTAATCCAAACTATGCTGTCTGTGTTCCAACAGTTTTTCATGAATCTCATTAAACACCAGATCCTTCCAAAACGCTAACAAATAATGTGCCCCTCCCTGGCTTATAAGAACACAAAACCGCACCATAAAACATGAAAGACATGCAGGGCTTGGAGCACTTACTCTTCCTAGCAACAAACAAGTGGAAGAGTGAAAGGAAAGCATGGAACAGCATGCGGAGGTTGGAAAGGGAGAAGCAGCAGTGTAAAGTGTTGCTGACTCCTACATCTAAGTTAAGTTCTTGTGTGTGTGTGTGCGTGCGTGCTTGTGTTGATGTCCTTCTACCGGTTTCATATATCTTAAAGTTCTTTGATGCCTCAGATGCCCGTGATTCAAGTCAAGAAAAATAGCATCAATGCACCCAAAACTGTTTCAACGTACATTCGAGACAGCGTTACCCGTTGATCCAGGAGGGTAACACTCCATACAACCACAATCTTGAATTTTGAATCAAGCATTGACCTGTTCCCAGGAACCACACAGAGGCCCTTAGGTGTAAATCCAAAATAAAACCAATGACAGCTTTTGGATTAGGGGGCTAAACACCCAGATTGACCAACAGCACTCGCTTTCACTTTCCCTAGAGAAGTGTTTGAATTCGGTTCTGTTGAGCCAAATTGACAGAGTAACCAGAGCAGCACACCGCCAGCTAGGGCCTCTGGCGCTTTAAAAAACATGACATCCATTATCAGACACGTGACAGCTTAATTTCCCCCCATCATCAGAACTCAGAACACCACTCACACACAGCATTGTCAGGCCCCAGTCATTGCTGGAACCAGTTGTGTGGTCTGGCGAACATTTCCGAAAAGATCATTCATTTCAGTCGTACTACAGCCACAAACACACACACACACACACACACACACACACACACACACACACACACACACACACACACACACACACACACACACACACACACACACACACACACACACACACAGAGAGAGAGAGAGAGAGAGAGAGAGAGAGAGAGAGAGAGAGAGAGAGAGAGAGAGAGAGAGAGAGAGAGAGAGAGAGAGAGAGAGAGAGAGAGAGAGAGAGAGAGAGAGAGAGAGAGAGAGAGAGAGAGAGAGAGAGAGAGAGAGAGAGAGAGAGAGAGAGAGAGAGAGAGAGAGAGAGAGAGAGAGAGAGAGAGAGAGAGCTGGTCTTGAAGTCTCCAGAGTGGAGTCATTAACTTGCCAAACAAGCATGTCTCTATGCAGTCAGTGAAAATACCTGACCTCAGTCCCCTGTGGAAACGATGAAGTTTGAACTGCACTGACCAACTTATCAACATAAGGCACGCTCCCGTCCCGGCTGGCAGATACTTAAACTTGGCCAATGCCAGCCTCCCATCGGACAGGAAGAGCTTTCACCTGAACCCTAGGAGGCAGAAGAAAGTTGTAGTTGTAGTGTGTGTGAAGTTAGCAATTAGAAAGGAAACATGGACCGCAGAGGGGTGGGAAAGAGATGATTTCAACAGCCAAGGTTCACAGCTCAATGAAAAGTTAAATGTCAGTCTTAATTATAGACTAAACACATAGAACGGCTGCGTTCAAGGTCTACTTGAGAACATTTCACACATTTTCTCAAGCTTTTCTTTAGAGTTCTGTAGATCTCTGTGCTTAATTGCAAACTGTTCCGAGGTAACAGTTTACCATAACTGATCATAAAGAACGCTACTGATCATTCAAAGGTCAAGTTATCCAGTGTGATTCAACATTGGAGGCCTGAGAAATAACAAAAAAGCTTTGAGGGTCTGAACGACCTTAATGACGCAGAGGATCTTCAATGGTATGGTCTTCCAGGACCTTGGACAGAGAGCCCTCACCCCAGGCTGTCATTTAGACCTGTTTGCCCCCCTCGCCCCCTCCAACATCCAAACAAAGGAACACACTGGAAAGTCAACAGGCTACCAGAAGCTCATTGTAACAAAACAGGCAAGCCGGAAAAAGATCTGGAAAAGGTGAAGTCAATAGATAATTTGACTATCTATATAGTCAAATTAAATCCTATATATAGCGTACACGTTATGCATATAAACAATGCTTATATTCAATCCTTCGCACCTTCCTTCGTATGATCAATCTTCATCAAAATGTTGATGAAGATTGAGAATGATAATGCAAATGATTTGTGCAACAACAGTGTTTATCGTTAGGACAACGGCATGGATCTCTATCTAGAGCATATTATATATCGATTAAGTATAAAAAGGCCAACATATTTGAGAATGGTAAACAACATTTAGGCTGATAGAATAGAACTGAAAGAAGACTGAAGTTGAACCAGCGGGTTGGCGAAGGAGCTCCCCCCGCCATGACGACGGTCGGTACCAGGGCAACCGATCAGCGTCTCTAGGAACACCTGTGGCCTTGTCGAGACGGCTCAGTGTCCGGTCACTTTAAATCTAATTATAGCCCCGCTCTAAAGCTGATACTTCTAACCTCGCCGGCAACAGGCAGGACATCTTACTGGTAGTTAGAAACAAAAATAAACTAAAGGCTCGTTTCGTTTTACCTTGTTGAGGTGGGGGTTGCGGGTCACGTCATACCCCCTTTTCTTTGTGTAAACAAAGGTTTTACTTTTGTCTTCGGCTGTATGCATCTCCGTCTCTATGGACTCTCGTCGGACTAAGCCGCGTGCCGCCATGTTGCCCCTCTCTTTAAATAGACGCACCGTAGGACTGCCGGTAATACAGCTAGTGGACGTGCCGTTCAGACGCTACCTATGTCACCGACCGTGACAGCTGCTGCTTCTGCTGCGAGACAATTGCCCCGCGTGATGATAATGATGATGATGATGATGATGACGAAATCCGGTTATCTGTAGGCCGCTTTATTGCTCCAATTGTTAAACTACTTGATCCAAGTTTTATACATTCAACAAAGCCTTCACAGCAATACATTTTTATATCCAATGAATAGTACATATGGGTAGACGATGCCCTAGCAAGTAGCTTTTCCAATGAAAAGATAAGTAAAGAAATGAAAAGTGCGTGTGTGTGTGTGTGTGTGTGCGTGTGTGTGCGTGTGTGTACGCTTGTGTGTTGATTAATATTATCAAGCAGTTATCTAGCTTTATGGCCTATCTTCATCAATCATACTGCTGAAGGACATGATGAAGGTCCTGAAGATTAAATATTGGCGATCACACTAGGCTTAGCGATAAAATTAATACTTCACTCACTTCGGTCTGAGAAGAGGGTCTGAGAAGGGCTCTCTTTGAGTGGATACTTTTAATATCCGTACAATATTAAATTAATATAGGCCTACATATAGGCCTAATAGACATGTAATAGCATAATCCTACGTCTATATACAGTAGCAAATATTATATTTACTTCATATGTCTTCAATATCAGTGTCTAATTTCAGGACATGAGATAATTAGAGGTAATATGGGATGTGTTTAACATAATTGCTTTAAGACACACCATGTGTTTTGTCTATTGCCAAACGGCTATAACTACATTAGCATTAACCATGTGCTATTATAGCTAACCAGGTGTTAAACCAAGCCCAGTAACCTTTTTAACGGAACATGTTGAGAAGAGGGGAGACTGATTAAAGTCAGGTGAATACATCTAAAAAACAATCTGGGATTTGATCACAATCAAGTGCACTGCGGCTATCTTATCCCTCAGGTTTCACACTCACCATCCTAAAATCACATTGAAGTCTGAAGACGCACACCCACCAAAGTGGTACATTCCCTGAAAAACACTTTAACGAGCAGTTTTTGGTCAAGCGCCCCAAAGCCCCACAGGACTGTCGGGTGAGCTGAAGGGCTGCTCTCGTGCAGGGGTCAGCGGGTGGGTGTTTGGTGGTGGGAGGGGAAGACATAGACACTGAACCAGAAGCAGGAGATAAGAGGGCTCCATAATGCCGGGAGGCCTCAACCCTGACGTATCGGGATGAAAAACATCTGTTGTGTCTCGCTGCTGCTGCGAGGCCAGGAAGGGCAGAGGTTGTTTTTGAAGTGGAGGGCGGTGTGTTAAATTGCTGCGGAAAGACTGTTGGAATGCAAGGAAGGATTCGGAGCATAGAGGAGCACCTTCCACCAACCCTGTCAAATAATCAGGTTGTGCAGGAGTAGAACTGACCAGAGGCCTTTTCTTAAAGGATGCCGTTCACAACTGTATTATGCACAAAAAAATAGTTTCAATAGATTGCATTCTCCGCTTTTCATCCAGAGTGATGCATGGAATTATAGTGATTAAATGGAAATTGCACCTTGATCCATGTGGGGTGAGTTTGTTCGATTTACAAGCAAGTGCCAAGTGGCGCTTGAAAAGTATTGATGCACAGCGACTTCTTATGCTGATATAAAATTATATAAGAACCTGCAATTCAAAAACACTTTCAACCATGCCAGGACATTGCACAGACCGTTTTAATGATGGCTTGGTACCCATGCTTTCAAGTTTGGTATCATGGTTAAGGGAAAGCAGGATTAACCTTAGCATTGAAATAAACAACTCATTATATTTCTGATTTTAAAATAGCTAGCATACTTTTTTCGATATACATAGATATATGCATCTCTTGGCAGCTTTTACCTGTCCTTTGCCAAAGCTGATGTCTGACAAACTGGATCTGCACTTATCTCTATTTAATAGCAGACACTCTCCTGACTGACAGAACACAGAACCACTGGCTGTCTCTGTTTTTTTATACAAATCCTGGTGTGGTTTTTGTGGCCAGGAAGAGGAGGAGACAGACAAAGACAAATATGAATTACAGTCGACCAAATCATTCAAAAACAAAGGATTGGCTGCAATTCAAATCTGAGACACACTAGGAATACCTGGGCTCCTTTAGTGAATCCTAAGCAATATAATGTTTTGCCAAAGCCCCTCATTATATAGGATTATTGCCAGACGGGGGTAATGGGTAAACCATACCCATAACCAGATTGCCTCTGCACCTGCCAGTGTAAACTGCAGAGAAAATTACACAACTCAGGCTCTCAATTAGGGAGTAATGGTTATGATCCATCAGACCAAACCATACAGAAGACAAGGTGAACTTTACAATAGCACACAATGAAGCATTACAACTGTTATATCCTGGTTAACCTAAAATATGAAATAAATGGTTAATCTTAGTGCATAAAGGAGGAAAGGAAGTTTGCCCATAGGGTCAGACAATGATTCATGCTCAAGTCATCGTCTCAATGAAGCTGCTTCCTTCAGTGGGTCAAAGTGAGTTCACAAGAATTGCCTCTTTATTGCCTTTACCTTGGACTTGAATGAACCCTTATTACTTATTAACCATTCATAGATATGCCTATCCCCCCTGGTTTCCCTACAGCTAACACCTATTACATTGCATTTCAAGAAATGCCATCATGTACTTCACCAGCATTATTACTGTGACTGCATTGAATCTTTTAAATTAGTTAAATAATAATTAATGATGTCTTCCTCTTTTATTTTGTGGGTTCCTTTAACAACCCCCCATCCACCACCACCGATCTATCCTAAATTGTATTGAACCATGTTTAGGTAACTGATGATATCTGGTGCAATGATCTCACCTTCGTTCTAAACGATTCAGAGGATTTACACATGAGCAACTGGCCACAGGCGGCACCCTCAATAATCCTTGTTTGATCCTCCCAGTGAGGAAGCAACTAGCCCTTCCAGACAGGTATTTGTGGTGGGCTGTTGCTATTTTGACTCATCACAAGGCATCCACGAAAGTGGAGCAGGAGTGCCACGCCGGAGGATGGCCAGCTCAGCATGTCCTAGCAGTGGAAGTGGTTGGGGGGTGGGGAGGGGGGGAATGTTTTTTGTGGGAGTAAAAGTCTCTAGGGGTGTGAGTGTTGTGGGTCCGGGGCACCGACTATACATCAGCTGCCCCCTCAGCCATTTGCAATTCACCCCCTCCCCCCAGCCCCCATATCATCAACTCCCGACCTCCTTTTTTCTTTTTTTCTTAGTTACAACTACTTCAGTGTTTGTCCATACATGACCTTCACCCGGTCCCCTAAATCAATGGGCCCTTTCACTGATCCCGCTCCATAATGGTCCACTGTTGGAGGAGATCACGGAGGAAGGTGGAAAAACAGAGACCCCTAAGCCTCACGTTCACTGTCCATTTTTATTAGAGCAAGGTGAGTCGACATGAACCCACAGCATGAAAGCGTTGCATCAGAATAAGCTGGCAGTCGTTACCGGAGCACAGAAAGTTTCTCTCCATAGCATGGATGTTAACAAGCTATTGGGGTATTGTGTGTGTGTGTGTGTGTGTGTGTGTGTGTGTGTGTGTGTGTGTGTGTGTGTGTGTGTGTGTGTGTGTGTGTGTGTGTGTGTGTGTGTGTGTGTGTGTGTGTGTGTTTACTTAACTTTTGACCTTTCTCTTCCTCTTTCTTTCTCTCTCTCTCTCTCTCTCTCTCTGTATGTGTGTGTGTGTGTGTGTGTGTGTGTGTGTGTGTGTGTGTGTGTGTGTGTGTGTGTGTGTGTGTGTGTGTGTGTGTGTGTGTGTGTGTGTGAGTGTGTGTGTGTGTGTTTTAAATGGTGAGAAAAGCTCAAATCCTTAGGTAAAAATAATTCCCTAAAACAAAACAATATTTCGTAAGAGTACTCAACAGAGAAGCATTTATTGTTAGGGAATGAAACATCATTGTTAAAAAGCTGATTATATTGCCAGAATGAAAGAGCTGTAAAATTGCTTGGACTGGAAACAAAAATACTGCTTACAGGTGTAAGACAAATGGTGTGAGGAGTAATTATTTCTTTGGAATGGAATGGTATGTATAACGTCCCTCAAAAGATAACGACTCAACCAAAGGACAAATAGTTAAAACATACAGCTAGTACTCAAGCACCTTCCCCAGTTGGACCTTATTTAGTCTCTGTCGATGGGCCGGTCTTCTTGTTACTTCACGTTCCAAAATTCTGGTGCAATGAGTTTAGCCTGCTTTCTAATATGGACCTCTGAGTACTTTAATGTCCAGCCCTTGGACTTCACTCCTTTCATGTGACTTCTTGTTCCTGGCACTCTAGACTGTGAGATGTGAAAGTGCGTCCTCCGTCCAAAATCAGCGCTGTAAACAATCCTCCCGTCAGGAGTAAAATGTCACTTCTTGTTTGTTTCCGTCTGTATAAACACTTGAATCCCAGTGAGGACACGTTCCACATCGCTCAAATCCTTGGCTCAAGTGGTTATGATCAAGTCACCATCCAGCATGCATGCTCTCACACATATGAATAATCTCGTTCTTCTGAATAAATAGTTTCAGAAACCCTGTTGCAGTTCTTGTGTGTGCTGCGATGTAACGGGCATCGGGTTTTTCTGCAGGCCATAATGTGTACAGGGTCAATCTTCTGGTTTTGCCTCGTTGTGTTGTGGGCAAGGAGAGAGCAATTAAAACATATATAAATATATACCCAGGGTTACAGTGCTAAATATTATTTTGATGAAGGCTCCATTTGATCAATTTAACAGCGTTTTCAGTGGAGGTTGGTGAATGTCTGTGGATGCCAAGGAAAATTTGTTTAAATACCAAAACAATTGGAAAATCAAACTCCTTTTATTTATGTATTTGTATTTTCACTTTATTTTGCCTTTTAAGATTACTAATAAAAATAAATAAAAAAAGTATTCCGGCCAAGATAAAACTACACAGTAAGTCACATACTGTTTCGACAGACTACAATAACCAAAAATCCAAAGAAAAATCAAAGCATTAACAGGGTTTTGAGGCAAATTCCAGGTCTTTCATTAATGATTTTACAACATTAACGGAAACCTTAATGAGGTGGAGTTCATAGAAAACGTTAAGTTCCTAGAACGCAATGGCATCGTGTTTAATTAAGTTCCCTTTTTCGCCTAGCTGTCTGTTCCTTACTGGGCCCCAGAGCTGTCTGAGGTATAGTGAATACTGTACCTGAGCACATGCAAGCTCATCAATCACGGCGGTTTGGTAAACCTCAGATGTCCAAACAATGTCCTCAGTCACTCGCCAAGATACAGCCGCTCTGTTTTCAGGCCATTTTTTCTTCAATAGCCATATTCATGAGGCAGACGGCCCGTACTTGGGCGGATGTTTCAGGTGAGTTCTGGGCGAGTGATGTGGGCCAATATTTCACTTTTTTACGACTTGCAAGGATACAGGGATGCTTTAGTAAATATAAGGCCCACAAGCATGTAAGGTCAGTTGTTTTATTAGAAAATAGGATGCAGAGCTGTAATCTGCATACCACAGCATGGTTCAACTTAATGGTATCCTCCATCTTGTTTTCATGCATCATTGCGCCCACATGAAAAGGCTAATTCCACAAACTGACATTTTACTCTTTTAATGTTTAATGTCAACACAGTTTAATAAATCCAGATAAAAAAACATATGGCTCATATCTTTGAATAAATTCCTGATGTTTAATCCATCGGTTCTATCCAACCCTTCTTCTATTGACACAGTGTCTCAGAAGGCTTTCATGTGTAGGGCTTTCGCCTCTCGTCCTTTTAGGAGGATCATGAATGTTTGTTCCTCTTCGTGTGCATGCACAGACTGCACAGACGCGTTCAAGAGCAGCGTTTCATCGCTTTTAATATTACTCACTCTGTGTCACTATGCAATGTTATTCTTTACAACCCAAACATTTACAGTAAAAATAAAACAAGAATGTATATACTGTATGTTGTTCTAAGTGAGACCTTTATCTATGGTTCGACAGCTGTTTGCGTGTGTGTGTGTGTGTGCTTGTGTGTGTGTGTGTGTGTGTGTGTGTGTGTGTGTGTGTGTGTGTGTGTGTGTGTGTGTGTGTGTGTGTGTGTGTGTGTGTGTGTGTGTGTGTGTGTGTGTGCGTGTGTGTTTGTTTGTTTGTTTGTGTGTGTGTAGAGAAAGAGAGCGAGGGAGAGTACCAAGGCGAGCTAAAGAAGGCAATCAAGATTGTGGGGAGAGAGAGCTTTCTAGGGGAGAGAGAGAGAGAGAGAGAGAGAGAGAGAGAGAGAGAGAGAGAGAGAGAGAGAGAGAGAGAGAGAGAGAGAGAGAGAGAGAGAGAGAGAGAGAGAGAGAGAGAGAGAGAGAGAGAGAGAGAGAGAGAGAGAGAAAGAAAGAGAAAGAGAGAGAGAGAGAGAGGGAGAGGGAGAGGGAGAGAGGGAGGGAGAGAGGGAGGGGAGAGAGAGAGGGAGAGAGAGAGAGAGAGAGAGAGAGAGAGAGAGAGAGAGAGAGAGAGAGAGAGAGATAGTGAGGGGAAGAGTGAGTGCAAGGTAAAGAGAAAGAGACATAGAGAGGGAGAGAGAGTGAGAGAGGGAGAGTGAGGGGGAGAGAGTGGGGGAAAATGAGTGGGATTGAGGGAGACCTATCTAATCAATAGTAGTCTGTTCAGTTGGGAGGGTGCATTAAAAGGCTGCTTAGTGGTCTAAATAAAGCATGTGGAAGTAAGCTGCTGGTCGTCGCAGCTCTGCGCCTTGGTTTATTAGTGTGGTTTGTCCAGAGAAAACTGACTGTCTTCTGTAGACTTCTGAGTAGAGCCAGAATGCAATGAGCTCCATAGAGAGCATCAATTTAAACGGGTGACATTCACAAGACACAAAGCGTTCTGCTCTCTAGAAAAAAATACTAAAAACGACACTCTACAAATTAGGTAATGTTCTGTCGACTATCAATCAACAGAATAAAAGCCCAATTTTTGCCCATGAAAGTACTCTTCTTACATGTACTCCTGCTACCAAGGAACAAAAGGCAATGCCCAAGCCAATCCATTAAAATGCAACTTTACTGCAATTCAACTCAGGACAATTTCTTCTCAAGCGTATTTTCTGGCAGGGGGATCTAACCTGGCCAAACACTTGACTATCCAGTCTGCAACAGAAACATCCCAGAGAGTGACTTATAGTGGAGGTCATAGGGTGCATCCATGTCCCTCTCCCATGCTGCTCTCGTAACCATGAACCTGGACAACAGGGCTGTGTTCCTCTATCCTGACACCAGTATCTAATGAAAGTGAAAGTGTTTGAAAGTAGTTTAGTTCTTTGTGTGCGTGTGTATGCATGGATGTGCTAGGTTTCTGCCAATATCCACTTCATTTACTATCTGTGACTACCATTATATAAGTCTGTCCACCGTGAGTGATTCAAAAGCATACGCATTCCACCTCCCCATGCCACTTTAAAATTATATCTATTTTTTTAGATATACTCGGTGCAGTGGGCATGTAGGGTAACCCTACATGCCCACTGCACCGTCAGTCAACGGACGTGGGAAGGCGTGGCTGACGGATGGGGGAGTAGTCTTTGCAGAGGCATCCGTCAGCCAATCAAATCGCTTCGCCGGGTTCTTCCCGCTTCTTCCTACTTTTTGCGATGCAAGATGACCCGCTTTCCCGCTTTCCAGTATCGTCAGAGCCCGAGTCGCGTCACAGTGCTTAAATTTGCACACGCGATCTGATTGGATGACGGATCCGTCGCTGCCGAAAAAGTTGAAAATTGTTCAACTTTTTGACGGAGCCGAAGGCTCCAACGGAACGGTCGGATCCACAATGCATTGCGCGTCCGTCCCCATTCAAAGTCAATGGGGATCAGTCAACGGACGGAGGTAGTGGGCACGAGGCGTAAGGGTGCACTCGAACTTGGCCATCTGGCCGTGGCCGTGGCCGTTTTAGCACCTAACCGTGCTCAAATCTGCCAGTGTGAGTGTGGCCAGTCTGGCCAGGCCGGGCCAATTTGGCCACTTGGGAGAGGTTTGCTGCTACGGCACGGGCCGCTACGGTACAGATGCTAATGAGCCGACACGCGCACACGCACGGCTACGCAACCTGAGCTGGATGACGTATAGACCATGCGACGACCACGGACATAATAAAGGCGACGAGCCTTCTTTCCCATTAAACGGTAAACATATATCCAAATAAGCAACAGACTCAGTAAAGTGCGAACTGTGTTCTGTGTGTTGTTGTCCATTGTTGTTAGAACTCTGACTGGCGGCAGACTTTATTATGGTCCATGCAGCGGACGCTTGGTGATGACGTGTTACTTACGACGTGATGACGTATGTACAAGAGCCTACCGTGGCCAGGCCACAGTTGCGACGCCCAACGGCCACGGCCAGATGGCCTAGTGTGAGTGCAGACCAGAGAACAATGGGGCCATTTGAGCACGGTTAGGTGTGAAAACGGCCAACGGCCACGGCCAGATGGCCTAGTGTGAGTGCACCCTAACATACCGCAGACCCAGACTGAAGGGAAAGGAAAATTAAGCGGAAGTACTTAGGCGGGGGGAGCCAAGCTACATTATTCCTCCACAGGCGCACTTGACACTGTTGATGAGCACCAATCGCTGAACAGGGTGTCCTGGTGAACCCCCAAGCCCCTCCTGCTGTGTGATCCGTCTGAGGGACGGAGAGTGGATTCAATAGAAAATGAATCCAATCAGTAATCCAAATGTCTGGCTGTTATCGACCACCTCATCTCGGAGTCCAGGGTCGTAACCAACAGCCCACCCTTCCTTCCACGCCCTCCTCCATCCCTGACGGCCGTTCTCCCTCATTACACATGCATACTTCCAACGTCTACCCCACCCCCCACCCCCTGTTTGGGATTGAGCTCTGGTGCTCTGTGAGTCCACTGAGAAGCACAGACAAATTGCGTCACCCCGTTTCATGATTTATGGAATTTGGTCCCCTAACAATAAAGATCCAAATATTTATGAAAACACTGCCAACTTCATCTAAGATCATGTGACGGCTCATATTTCTTTTCAATATATATTTGGGTTGAGACGGTCAGGGGGAATCACACTGTGTATTTATGTTGGCCTCTGTGTTAAACACATTGTGTTCTATGTTAGGAACAAGTCATGCACATCATTGTGTGGCTGATTGGCGATGCTTGTCCGGACTGGAACGGCCAAGACGGGACATAACATGCTGTGGATATTATCAGTTGGCTTTAAAACAGTTATTCTCAATTGTTGAGTTCCAATACAACACGATACAGCAAGAAAAAAAGTTATACTACACAGCGGTATTTATGAAATGACACACTTTCTTCCTCCGATCATAAAATAAAAATTCATACTCAATTGACACTGGTTTTGTTGTTTATTTTCCCCACGTGTCTATTGTGGCCCAGGGCATGCAAAACACTAAAACGGCTGTGTTTGTTGGAGCTAAAATGGACATGGCCTATATTGTGGACCAACTCAATCCTTCAGAACAATAATGAAAGACCTCAAAATGCCATCGAGCACAAATAGCTCTAAAATACAGGCGCTTACGTGCGTTTGTGCCTGCCTGTTTGCGCCCACGGGCGCGCCGACGAGGGGACCTCCTAACTTCTAAATGGGCTGTTGCGCGCCGCTGACTTCGCCTAGTACAGCCTTCAGTGAAATTGTTTGGTCCCACCCATTTGTGAACAGCTTTTTTCGCTCATGGTGAAGAAAAAAAGCTTTTCCTTCCCCCCCCCCCCCCCCCCCCCCCCCCTCTCTCCTCCCTTCCTCAGCATCAAGTGCAGCCCAGGCGGACCGTCCTGGCTGCGACTTCTCCCAGCCTCTTTTCAACGCACTGAGGAGAAGGGCAGCATCAGCACCGCACCGAGCACAGGACGTCTGGGATGCAGTACTACTTTGTTTTACTTTCTTGAAAACGAACTGAAATATTTTTGTTTTGAAGACAAACAATAGAGAGCGGATTTTGGCGTATCCGTCAACCGGATGCAAGCAGGTATGATGAAGTCTTCTTGTTGTCCGACTTCTTGGAAGAGCAGCGGGAAAAAGGTCCATCTCTTTGGATTGGCATTGAAATTTTCGGTGGATGTTTGGATATTTGCAGGATTTTCTCTTGCAGAAAATCCCGTTGTCAATACTGGCCACGGTTGTCTTTTGAAGACTTACTTATTTTGGAATGGAATAAGTTCAGCGACATTTTGCAAAGTTTGCCTATAGTTTGCAGAGACAGGCTTATGAGTAGGGAATGTACCAATGTCAATTGTGACAATTTTTTACAAACTAAGATAAAATGTTGTAGAAATGTCCCTGGAATCAACTTCATTCAATTATTCAAACTAAGTTGCGTTTAGTTTGAATAATATAGCAACACATTAACAGTTTTTCATTATATGCATCAATGGAGAAAATCGATGGAAGACAATTCAGGATCAATTGCGTCCATTGAATTAAATATACAATAATGCTAGTTTATGAGGGATAACCAATTCTATTTGATGACGAGATTTGCAGACATTGATACACATATTTTATTCTGTTAACCCACATTGATAAAACAGGCAAACAAATCACTTAAAATGCTGTCCTGTTTAGATTAACTGAGTAAGTCCAGCACGACTATAAACTATTAACGAATTCAGCGTGTTGCAAGGCATTGATTAACGATGCTTTATTGAAAAAAAATATTGAACATTGAACTATAGTGCCATCTGTTGGTGATTCTGTAAATATCCTTAATGGTGTGGTAAATCTCTTGGATCTAGGATGGGCTTGCCAGTTTGGTTTGGAAACCAGCTTGATTCCTCATGGAAGGGTATCAGATGTAGCAGCTTAAATTAATATAAGGCCTTGTTTACATATGCTATAGTCACTGTGGCAATCGTAAAAATGTAGCAGTAATTGGGAAAAAGTTTTAAAATTGAAATGTGATTCTTAATCAATGGTATTGCTATAATGCATTAACTACCTTTAGTTCTATAGTATTTATACAATGCATTGTCGACCCTAAGCTCCCCAGGTATGAGGCAGATGGCAGTCTTTCTAGGGGTGAAGCATGAATGGTTTTCTCTGGCAGCGTCCTGCCGGTGAACCCTGGCTAGCCCACACTATTCAGCTACTATGACGTCTTCTTCGTCCTCCCTTAAGCAACTCCATGGCGCCACATTGTACCACGATTTAGGCTATACAGTTTCCATGGTTTCTAATTGTGGTTTTGGTTTGCTGTTATACTTTTTATTTATTAAGAATGGTCAGTGTGCTAAGTGGCAGGCCATTGCTGACCAATGCGGGAGACAGACAAAATGAGAAGCTTCGCTCTCTGTAGTCTGCTCAATGCTTTAACGCATCAGGCACAATCAGAGGATACGTTCTCATGAGCTGACGTTCACTGTAGCTAAACTGTGCTTTGATTGCCTGGCCATGCGGCCGGGAAGCTGCTCAGCGCTGAGAAACCAGATACGATGGTCATTGCTGAGAAGGTTAACCGCTGTGGAGAATGCTCCAAGCCACTGTCTCAGCCCAGCGAGGGGATCATCTTCTGCCCTGTTCCCGGACCACAGCTCAGGGAACCACTTCATAAATCCTCTCCAAACCGCAAAGTTAATGTATGCATTTCCAGAGAAGTGATGATCGTTTCACTTTTAACCATAGGCCTTTTGGAAGCAAGGCAGCCGTCTGGTTTTGTGCAGAAGACAATATAGCAGACCGGTGGAGAACATGCCTGGAACGTGCCGAGGGTTAAGCAGGAACCGCAGGATACTTGCTTGGCTGGCTTGTGGTTAATTTGTGGGAGAGCGTAGATGACTCCCCCTGGGCTTCCTTTGGTTGTGTCGAGCTCCATAGTGCAGTATACTCTACTCTGGTGTGTAGCGCCCTCTTGTGGACCAAAATCGTAGAGTACAGAAGCAGACAAATAAACTTCTTGCTCGGTAAACAATCCAATTAAAAATAATTAGGATCAGATCAGAATTATATATAAATAATGAATCCATAATGATATTGGAAATCAAAATACTGAAATGTAAAAAGCGAAAAGCAAAATGTCAGACGGATGCGAAAGTACGTTGACCAGTGTCAACTATGTGTCAGTGTGTCACTATGTCAACTCCTCCAACCCCCGCTGTTTTTCCTTCCTCATTTCAGAGCCAGGCCCACCTTAACAATGGGCCTCGTAACGCGGTCCCTCCTGGTCCCGTTGGCAGTGCTGGCTGTGGTGGTGGCAGCCTCGCTGGCAGAACAAGCCCCAGCAGAAGATGAGTACACCTGGCCACAGTGGGAGCTTCCCCTGGTGAGGACCAGGCGCACGGTGCCCCTCAGCAGCCCCAGCTTCTCCGCCCGCCCCCAGGCGGAGCTGAGCGCCACCTGCGGGATCGAGTGCCAGCGGCGCCTCCCCGAGCCCTCGCTGCTGGACCTGGAGCAGTTCCTCTCCTACGAGACGGTGTACGAGAACGGCACGCGCACCCTGACCTCCGTCAGCGTGCAGGGCCTCGACGCCCCCGCCCGGAACTCCTCCTCCCAACCCGCCTCCTCGGCCAAGTCCCGCCGCAAGCGCGAGGTGTACGGCATGGACACCCGCTTCACCATCGCCGACAAGCTGTACTCCACCAAGTACCCCTTCTCCACCACCGTCAAGATCTCCACCGGCTGCTCGGGGGTCCTGCTGTCGCCCAAGCACGTGCTGACGGCCGCCCACTGCATCCACGACGGGCGGGACTACCTCAGCGGGGCGCAGAAGCTCAGAGTGGGCATCCTGAAGGAGAAGTCCAGGAGAGGGAAGGGAGGCAAGGGAAAAGGAGGACGAGGAGGGAAGGGCAAGAGGAGGAAGGAGGAGGAGGGCAAAGACGAGGAGCAGCCCGAGGAGAACCAAGAGAAGGGGAAGAAGGGAAAGGGGAAGGGGAGGAAGAGCCGCAGTCGCCGCAGCGCCGACAAGGCGGACAAGCCCTCGTTCAAGTGGACCCGGGTCAAGCAGACTCAGGTCCCCAAGGGCTGGTTCAAAGGAGGCGCGTCCGAGGGGGTTGCGGCAGACTACGACTACGCGGTCCTGGAGCTGAAGAAGGCCCAGAAGGTGAAGCACATGGATCTGGGCGTGGTGCCCTCGGTGAAGAAGCTCCCGGCCAGCAGGATCCACTTCTCAGGCTTCGACGACGATCGGCCCGGCAACCTGGTGTACCGGTTCTGCTCAGTGTCGGAGGAGTCCAAGGACCTGCTGTACCAGTACTGCGACGCCGAGGCGGGCTCCAGCGGCTCCGGGGTCTACGTCCGCCTCAAGGAGCCCGGCAAGAAGAGGTGGAAGAGGAAGATCATCGGGGTGTTCACGGGCCACCGTTGGGTGGACGCCAACGGGAACGGGCAGCAGCAGGACTTCAACGTGGCCGTGAGGATTACACCGCTCAAGTATGCCCAGATCTGCTACTGGGTGCACGGGGACTCCAGCCAGTGCCGGGCCGCCTAAGGACACACACATTGGCCAGATACACATGTATACACACACATTTACAAACACTCTTACACACACACACACACACACACACACACTCAAAAGCAAACACAGACACATATTCAGGAAACACACATGCGTACAAATACGTATACAGAGACAAACACAAACACAAACAAACACGCCTCAAAAACCATTCACCAGACATCTCACTACGATCGGAGCACTCATAAAGAAAGCAGTGCTAGGTCACTTTACTGTCAATCTAAACTCCCTCAGCAGAAAAGGGGACTTGTCACACTAATTTACGGTATCAATATCAATATGTCACAGAAACCTGTATGCGTGTAGCACATGCAAGCAGACAACCCACGGCATCTACAGACCGACATTCAGAAAAACAAAGTGTCCCAAATGCGAACACATATGCGCTTACATTCACACATGCATCCCTTCACAGACACAAAGCCGCAAAGACTCCATGTTGACAATACCAGGAACTTGCAAACTCAACGGGTGCTAAGGCTTAGCAGCTCTTCTAATTTATTTAAACAAACAAAAAACTAAAAATATCATTATTATGTATTTACAGATAAATTAGGTGCCTTTTTTAAAAAATGTATATATTTAAATGTTATAAATTGCTCTATATTGGCAAATCCTCACATAACAGCAATGTTTCCAATAAAAGTTTTACTATTCTGCATTTTTTTGGTGGGGAGCATAATTCATACAAAGCAAATGCATTGGCCTTAACACAAGCCAACACAACAAGACCCAGGAAAATTTATTTTTTCTTATGAATTTACTATATTCAAATATTGAAAAGAGAAACGTTTTTATGATGATTTTTTATACTCGAAGTCCAGTGTTTTCTGTATATCTAGCTTTAAGCATATTTTTCTCTTCTTTGTTTGTTTTATCCGTTTTTGTTTGTCAACCACCTTTGAGACCATCATTTATATTTCTTTCCAAATAATTAAGTAAATATTCCCAGACTGGTTATGGTATGAAACTCATCACTTAGTCTCTGCTCCTGCAAAGAGGTGAACTGCGGATTCATTGTTGTTTCAGTGGTGCTTATCAAGATAAATGGTGCTAATGTTTAGTTTATTTGTTTATTAAGTGTTTTGGGGGAGAGTGTACTTGAGTAGACTTGTCAGATAATATTTACATTTTGGCTCCCTCATGTGGAGGTTTGTCACACAGCACTGTAAAACTCAATTTTCACATCAACTTTTTAGATTGCCGTATTAGGTATATAGTTAAACTAAATCCTATGGTCAAATTTAAAAAAAATCCCAGTGTGTGTTAAATTTCAACTCCTGTATTGTATAGGCTTAAGATATTGTTCAATGAAGTTCCATAATTCATTTTGATTTCCTAACAGTGTTGATGCAGAGTGAAACAGACCAACCATTAAACCAAGATTACAATATAGCTTGTTAATTTGTGTGTTCATGAACACCTTCTTGCCTAACGTCAAAGTTCTATATTTATTCATGGAAATTCGGTATATTATGAAATTCTATGTTTTGTTGACATTCTATGCACAAAGGATTGCAGGACAATGCAGCCTTTTATCTATGAACAAGATGGCGACTTTTAGCATCACTTTGAACTCCTGTCTCCCTCTTTCATCTCCTCTTCTCGTCTCAAATTAATATTTTCTATTCTCATTTCAAATAAATTGCAAAGCATTGCTCAGCAAATTAAATATACCTCTGGCTGGTTATTCCACTTGTTGCAATTGAAAGCAAACAACCTCTTACTACTAATCTAAAACGTCACTGTGTACGTTTTTCCATTTGCAGCTTGTAGTGGCTTGAGTTTTTGCTACAGTACATTCTTTAATAGCAATGCATTATTTCATATAATGTAATGGTTGGATCTTTCATGCCAGTCACTTTAACCTGCTTCCGTTACCTTTTTTAATTTTTTTAACAAATATTGCAGATTAATCAATTTAATTGTGCAATAGATAATTAATTGTGTGCACGGAAGGGGATTAGGGCCACAAGTGATTTTATTTTTTGAGTTCTGAGTTTATAATCAGAATTCTGAGAATAAAGCCAGAATTCTTACCATATAAAATCACTTGTGGCCCTAATCCTCTTCCGTCTACGTGACCCCTCGGCCCGAACCCGCAAAAACATACTTGAGTCCGATTTATTCGGTCAGCATGTGGTTCCCATCCTGTATGTCGCAAAGGGACTCTCATTGAACTTGGTTCCTTATAGGTAGCCTTTAAAGAACTTCCCTACTTAGCATGTGAGATGAAAATCAGATTTCGGACTAAATTGTCATTAGGAATAGTGAGCATCCGTGGGCAGTTTGTTCCGTCATCGGGTTTATTGCATTTCATAGGGCTTACATGCACTGGGTAGGGCCATCGTAAATAAAATAAACAAAATAAAACATAAAAATAGCATTTTTTCATCCCACCATTTAGTCATCCAATTGTCTTCCCACCAGTTGCTAAAATGGTCCATTGAAGTTACACAACAATACGCACACAAATGTTTATATTAACGGGGGTATATAAAGAGGTATACACCACAGGACTTGGTACTCGCTGGTAATACACAGCCATTCAAACACAGGTCAACGCCAAGAACAAAGTTGGGTCTATTGAAAAGTTCATGGAACTGTGACACACTGTGCATGAGGATGATTCGTTTGAAGCCCCTACCCCCTCCCGAAGAGTCCCACAATACACAGCGTTTCAC
Organism: Gadus chalcogrammus; assembly: GCF_026213295.1. Lineage (NCBI taxonomy): Eukaryota > Metazoa > Chordata > Actinopteri > Gadiformes > Gadidae > Gadus > Gadus chalcogrammus. The sequence continues at coordinate 14,124,579 of NC_079422.1, forward strand.
TGGTTCACTGTTACTGACGACGGCTGGACAGAAGCAGGACCAGGGGGTTCAAAGAAACATGTAGAAAAGGAAAGGGGTACCTGATGGCTCATCAATCTGCTGTGTCCTTTCTTCAACGCATCCAATCACACGCACCATGACCAGTTAAGAGCCATTTTTCTTTAAAGCACATACAATGGTTATGGATAAAACAAAAACGATGTCATGGACAGTATAAAAAATGGCAAGTTGTGTGTGAGTGTAGATGAGTCACACGGGTCAGTTGTTCACATGGCAACCGTGATCCAATTGACCGGCGTGAATGAGTTATTCTATATTGTTTTGAAGAGATTATATGTTGAGGAAATATGTTGAGGATAAATACCAATGTTAGTGAATATTAACAATATGTGATACTAAAAAAAAGACACGACAAATCATGGAGCACAATATTGACCGAAACATTTTAAAGGCTGTGGATGAAAAATAACAAATGGATGAAACATACAATTATCTTGTACAATTAGCTTTAGAAGCCCATAAATGTTTCTTACTATACAGATACCATCTATCAGGATTCATATTTGTCACTTAATTCTCCCAAACAATGACAGAAAATCAGATAATTCTCACAAGATTTCATAAATTCCTATCGGATCACATGTATATTTCTTCTCCACAGACATACAGAATACAGACACAATCCTTACATTTGTCAGAGAAATGTATGTACATCAAAAAAGACCCTTTTGTAAACGACACACTACACGTTTTGTTTGTTGGTCTGTTCTGCTGTTTGTTTCCAAACGAATGTGAGTTTTTTTTTTCGTTTTTTTTACCATTGCCCAAGAAGAGCAGGAAAAGGAAAAGAGTTGCCCTCACATTCGCAAAGTACGCAGAGTTAGACGGGATTATGGGTGGGGTTTAGGACACATGACGCACATCCGAACCAAATTCAAACGGCAAACACTGGTAACGAAGAATCAGAAAACACACACTCCTTAACCTTCTCTCAGTTACTTTTGTATATATTTTTTCTGTGTTTTCTCAGCTTTGGCTTAGACCAAGGATTATTACATTGACATAAGCACACGCTTGTAGTTTAGTATTTTTTTCTCCATCTTTTATATATAGATAAACCGCTAGTGTTCACTTTCACATTTTGTGCTACGACATCACACTGGAATGAGGGAGGGGTAGGGCTGGGGTCAGGGGGATACCGGGCCGGGGATGAAGAAAAGGGTTTTTAAGAAGCTAAAGGGGATGTTGGGGGGGGTCTCTGGTATCTTGGGATTAACAGCGACACCCGGCAAACGGGATGAGAGCTCAGTCTGCTCCCCAAACAGCAGTATCTAAAAGAGAGAGGGAGAGATACAGTCATTCAAACTGTTGATTTAAAGGTGGTCTAGGTGAGATTTATTATTTGAGTGAAACGCCGTAGAAATGCCGTAGCAATCCATCGGCTATTAGTGAGTGCATGCTCCGTTAGAATTACTCCCTATCTGAGAGTGGAGAGGTGTTCTTTGGGGTGGGGTTGCCGTCCAAAACTTGCTAACTCTTTTCGGCCCTCTCTCTTTTCAAATCTTCTCTACATGACCTTTATTATTCTTATCTTCTGTTGAAAACCAAAGGTCCTGACTGTGCTCAGCACCCACCTGGGGCTTTATAAGAAGTCTTTGAGGTCCAGTTCTGCCAGAGGGTCCTTGGGTTTCTTGGGACTTAGGCCGGCAGGTCCTTGAGAAATCTGCTTGATAGAGAGAGCAAACGACTAGTGGTTATGATCAATAAAAAATACACACTATGTATAATATAACTGCACAGTGTAAAGTCCTATAAAATCTGTAGTGTATATGTAGGCCGTTACATGTAGTGTGTGTGTCTGTGTGTGTGTGTGTGTGTGTGCGTGTCTGTACGTGTGTGTGTGTGTGTGTGTGTGTGTGTGTGTGTGTGCGCGCGCGCGTGCGCGTGCGTGTGCGTGTGCGTGTGTGTGTGTGTTTGTGTGTGTGTGTGTGTGGTTTACCGGAGCCCCTGGTGCCGAGGCCATGCCAGTGAAGGGTGGTCTCATCATGGGCTGGCCCATCATCGTCTGACCCATCATGGGCTGGAGCGGAAGAACAGAAACCATCAGACTTTCAGCTACAGAAACTCTAGAGCAGTTGGCCCATTTCCACAAGGGGGCGCCACAGAGTTGCCCTGAGGAGGCTAGGAATTGTAACTTTGATAAAGATACTGAATGCATACAAAAAACGAATTAACATTCTATCATTTGGCCGACACATATATCATACAACTTATCAGTGAGGAGAAAAAACACAAAAAACACTGATGAAGGTGAAACATGTATTGAAGGCAGGAAGAACCTCTGGTTATGGTTTACAAAAATGCTTCATTATATCATAAATGCTCACCATGCCATAACCAGGCTGTGAGCCAAGCGGTGGTCCCATGGCTCCAGCAGGGGGCGCTGCAGAGGTGGCACCGGCCTAGGATTCCAAGGAAGAAGAGACATTAACAATACTCCATTTTAAAATACAGACTACATTCAGACTACTTTTTTTAAAATACCCCGGTAATTATTTAATTATTATGTTCTTTCATTATGGTGCGAAACCATGAAACATTTTCATTAGGTTTTTATAAAAAAAATTATATATAAAAAAAAAGATTGTCACTACAGAAAAAAAACAACCACAACTAAAATGTTACTATCCACTATGAATAATATCTAGAGTGAAATGCGGGCTCATACCAACGGGGCTGCAGGTGTACCCCAGCTGGAAGGGGCGACCTTGGGGGTCCAGTTGGCCCCTCCTGTGAGTTTCTTCTCACTGTTTGGGTCCCTGGAAGGAGAACCATTTAGCCAAGCTGTGTCAAATGGTGGAGCCTTACTGTACATCAAGGAGCTATGGATCACTGTGTACAAGATTCCAGAGTTGTTTTCATCAAAGGACCAATAAAACACAGGGTAGTTGCATTGAAATTATTACAGTATATAATTCCATTAATTACTAAAGCTACTTGATCAAAAAATCAAAAAAACACACGCAAAACAACACATTAACTTACCTTTTCTTCATTCCGAGGTCTGCATAATAAAAAATAGAAACAGGGATCAACCGAAGACAACCAACAACTGGCCAACTCTGGTTTTGTTTGTTGGTTTATTTCAGTTACATATCAGTTACATTTCCCATTACTGCCTCTCCACACTGCCTACCCCCAGGTCACCCACACTGCCTACCCCCAGGTCCTCCACACTGCCTACCCCCAGGTCCTCCACACTGCCTATCCCCAGTTCATCCACACTGCCTACCCCCAGGTCCTCCACACTGCCTACCCCCAGGTCACCCACACTGCTTACCCTCAGGTCCTCCACACTGCCTACCTCCAGGTCACCCACACTGCCTACCCCCAGGTCACCCACACTGCTTACCCCCAGGTCACCCACACTGCCTACCCCCAGGTCACCCACACTGCCTACCCCCAGGTCCTCCACACTGCCTACCCCCAGGTCCTCCACACTGCCTATCCCCAGGTCATCCACACTGCCTACCCCCAGGTCCTCCACACTGCCTACCCCCAGGTCATCCACACTTCCTATCCCCAGGTCCTCCACACTGCCTACCCCCAGATCCTCCACACTGCCTACCCCCAGGTCATCCACACTGCCTACCTCCCACAAGGTTGGCCAGGGACGAGTCCAGGTCCCCTACGATGGTTTTAGTAGGTGGAGGCGTCGGTGGGGGGGCCGCCGACATGCCCATGCCCATGCCCATGCCCATGCCCATACCCATGCCCGAGACGGGGGTCCCGAGGCTGCCTGACACGCTCCCACCCCCGGTGCTGCCCCCGGTGCTCTGGGGTGTTATGGCGGGCATCAGCAGGTCACCTATTCCACCAAACACTTAGGAGGACAGGAAGGACAAGCATGAAATACAAGGAGGCATGGAGGTACAGAGAAGTAACCCCTATAAAGAACAACACCGGTCTTGCAGATTATACCATTGAAACCATCGCTCAAGGCTTCACCAAGACTTCTTTTACCAATGTTATTACTCTTTAGCACATTTAGCCTGAGCGGGCATTTAACATGCATGCGCCAGTCTTGAGAGTATACAACCTCAGTGGCACTTTTGTCTTTTTTAATAAGTTGTTTCGTAAAGTACTTGAATTGTAATTCGCTGTCCTATTGTCCACCAATTCTCAGACTGACATTCATACATAAACGTAGACAATTATATCGGTAGATCACTGATTTAGTGAAGCCAGGAGAAACAGCTACGATGGTTCCATCCCCCAAACTGATGGTCCTGTAAGCAGGGTAGAACAGGGGTAGGACCAGGCTGCGCTTTAGGTAAGGGGGTCAAATGTCCACGCTACACAGCCCCACCAAGTCGGCTACACACTGCATGCGGCATTTACATGAGGGAAGGGGGGGACACACAAAAAATGACTGCAATGCCATTTGTCTGGTATCCATGAGAGAGCACGATTCAATCTGTGAGTCATTCCCTGAATAGGTTGGGGGGCAAATGAGGAAGAGCAGTGCAGCCTGTCTCATGCATCTGAAGGAAGGGAGGGGAATGCAGTCATACATGCCAAACAGGGCTACAAATACTTGCTTAAAAGGAATATGGTTCCGTATGTGTGTCTGTGTGTGGTCTAGCTTAAAGTACCCATGCTGCACGTTCCATAGCGTTTGGGGGGCTGGGGGGGGGGGGGCATAGAAACTCACCCATTATATATTAGAAGTAAGCAAGCAAGCAGAAAGCCCTCAGCAGAGAGAGACAGAACAGAGGGGAGGGAGTGAGTGGTGGTGGGTGTACGGGGGGGGGGGTTGCAGCAGCAGAAGATGAAGAAGAAGAAGAAGAAGAAGAAGAAGAAGAAGAAGAGGAAGAAAGGCAGATTTGAGTTACATATGTGGAGCAAGAAAATAAGCAGAGCGGGCCGTTTGTTGGCCAGCGAGAAGGGGGAGAGAGAGTTGATCGACAGATCCGCAGATCAGGAGAGAATGGAATTGCGAGGGCTAGAATTATGGATCAATTCTATGGAGACAGAGTGAGAGAGATGGATAGAGAGCGATTGAGAGAAAGTGATGGAGGGAATGAGAAAGCAATGGAGTGAAAGCGATGTAGAAAGCCAGAGAGATGGGGAGAACGTTTGCGACTAAAGGGAGGCAGCAGCAGTAAGGCGTTAGCTTGCTGTGACCGTGGTCAGTGACCGTGGCTTGCCATGCTCTGAGGTAACGAGGACCCCTCGCACCACTCATGCGCAAAGAAAAAATGCAGTGAGTCAAGAGCAGAGCAACCGAACCGCTAGGCTAACAGACTACAGCTATGACAAAGCGCCAGAACCGCTAGGCTAACAGACCACGGCTAAGACAAAGCACCAGAACCGCTAGGCTAACAGACCACGACTAAGACAAAGCACCAGAACCGCTAGGCTAACAGACCACGGCTAAGACAAAGCGCCAGGCTTACTTTACAAACCAATTCACAGATGTAAAACACATTTAAAAATAGAAAGGCTTCAATGACTTTGGACTGAATACAACATTGGACTGAATAAATGTAATGCTATTCTACATATTGTGCCACAAAGGTGTTGTAACAGAATAATCGTTGATACAAATGAAGAAGAACATTTTTTCACGCTCATTAATCCTCCACTTACTCGAAGCATCAAAGCCACCAGAGGGCGCTGGAGCCATCGTGGGCTCCATGGTAGCTGCAGGTACCATGATGGGGACCACGGGAACTGAAGCTGGCATCGGGGGCGTGGGGGAAGGCAAGGAGCCCAGGGCCTCAAAACCAGACTCCAGGAGGTCGTTCTGGAGGGGGGCCAGGGCCGGAGCCAGGGCCGGGGCTAGGGTCAGGGCCGGGGCAGCTGTTGGCGCCAGACTGGGGGAGATCAGTCCTGGGTGAAGCCAATAGAAATATACATCAATAAATACAGTAATATATAACATTAAATAACAGACAGGCTTCAATCAGAAAGGTTGAGAAATCGAATCTGAAAAAGCAATGAATTACAGTCAGTAATAGGGTCAAATAAATGAGTATCCTAACATATTATAACTTATAACGATGATAACAAAGTATTACATGAGGATTTGGGATTAAAAATGACATATCCCGGCTAATAAGCAACTGTAATAGAAAGGTACTTCAACTGTACTACAACCAGATTACGATGAGCGCTCCAATTTGTGTTCCACGTGATGTTTGAGCGATCCAAACTTTAATTACAACACATTCTGAAAATGAATCAGACACGCAAGCGTAGCAGGCTCATGTTTACAGTAAAACCACAACCGGTAAAAAGTCTAAAAGTTCTAAAATCTAAAAGTTCGCAATCGCAGACTGACGGCTGAGAAGGAGCACCAGACTGACAGACTGACAGAAACACACACACCTCCCAGCAGGTCCACGGCTTCCACAGGGCCAGTGGGTGCTGAGCTGGGTGCTGCGTCGCTGGGACCGCTGAAGTCATCTGTAAGGGTCGTCCCGTTCGCCAGAGGGCCACATGGAGGGAGAAAAGGGGTTCAGAAGCAGTCAGCCTCGGGACTTTCCCACTGGGACAAGTGAGGGGGAACACCAGGTCGCACAGGGTGTGTTGTTGTACTGTGTGGCCACACACAGCCACTCCGCACAGTAGAGGAAAGTTTCAATCATGTGACCTGAAGTAGCCATAAAGGAAGTTCAAGCCCGCGGTCGTGGGAATCTTGACCAAACATTCTAGAATGACCAAGCAGCCATGTTGTTGTCATTGTTGTAATAGTGGTGAAAACATACCAAGATGGTGGCTTGGAATGTGCGTGACATCATGTGATATCGTCCTATACTATAAATGACCTGTACTTCTAATGTCTAAACTCTGCTCTGTTCTCTCTTACTATAGGAAGCTATCTACGAGCTGATCTGCTCCTGTCTAAATCACACTCTATTATCTCTCTATATACTACAGGGATCTATCTAAGGGGCGGTTAGGACACTACCTTCAATGACATCAACATCATCCCTGGTGATGGGGTACCTGTTCCGGTCCTAACAGCCAGACTACCGATAGGAGAACAATGCAAGTTGTAGAAGCGTAGAGAAAGGTGAAATTATCAATACAACGGTTAAGAAACAAATAATGGAGGAGAATAGATCAAATGGAGGATCCAGGCTTTGTGAGTAATTCTGCGTGTGAGTGCATGTGTGCGTGTGAGTGTGTTAATATCCATGTGTATCGGCATATGATTGTATGCATCCGATTGGCTGTGAGGTCATTTGACTTCTCGTCAGTGCCAGTACCCAGCAAGTCAATGACGGCTGCTGGCTCTGCTTTGGGTGGAGAGGGGACGTCTGGCAGTGGAGCTGGAGCAGGAGAGGCTGCAGGAGCTGCAGCAGTAGTAGGAGAGGAGGAGGAGGAGAAGGTATCTGGAGCCCGAGACCCAGAAGATGACGAGACAGGTAGAAGGATAGAGCGGTAAGGATTACTCAGAACAAGACAAATCCACGTTCATTCAAGTGGACGGATTCATTTGTGTCCTCTCTTGTTAGAACAAGCCGAGAGCAAAGGAAAGGCATCCTGCTCAGACAGGAGGTCACAAAAGAGGAAGGCATGCCTCTCTGTGCTACACAAGCACGCTACTCTGACACGCCTGACGTGATCCGGACAACCGCACGCACCGAGGACTAAACCTACACACAGAGATCCGCCATGCCAGGCCTTAACGTCCGGGTAAGCCCCCCCTTGCAGTGTGCAGAAGGAGGAAGGGGGGGGGAGGAAAGAGAGTAGTAGGGGAGGAAGCAGAGGCCTAAACTCACCCGTCACGATGTCCCCAGCCAGAGCGGGCTCCTCGGGCAGAGGAGAAGGCCCGCGAGACACGGCAGGGAGGTCTACAGCAGCCAGCGAAGGACAGGCAGTGGCAGTGCAAGGGAGGAGCAGCAGCAGCATAGGAGGAGGAAGAGTAAGAGGAGGAGGAGGAAGAAAAGGTGGAAGCATAGTAAAGGCGTTAGCGTAGACAGGGGGAAACGGGGGGACAGAGACAACAAGAGATTGAGACAGAGAGAGAGTTAGACATAGAAAGAGATCAACAGAGAGGAGAGAGTTATATGGATAGAGAGATACAGAGACAGAAAGAGGGACAGAGAGGGGAAAGAGACAGAGAGAGACAGAGAGAAACAGAAATTAAAGAGAGAGTAAGAGAGCCAGGGAAAGACAGAGAGACAGATAGGGAACGAGAGAGAGACAGAAAAGAGAGATAGACAGAGACAGAGGGACAGAAACAGAGACAGAGAGAGGGAGAGACAGAGACAGGGGAACAGATAGAGACAGAGACAAACAGAAAGGAGAGAGAGAGAGATCGATAGAAGCACAGACTGGAGAAGTTGCTCCTAGTGGCCGTGTGGGGGAGGGGAAGGGGAAGGGTTTGGCGTGCACAGTCACAGTTGTCATACCACAATGGACGGATCAAGACACATGCCGCCACGACTAACAAACGACATGAGAGACGACAGGGAGCAGTGAAGGTCCAGTGACCGATGGACGATAGGGGAGGGTTGCTCTTAGAGAAAGAGAGAGCGAGAGCGAGAGCGAGAGAGAGAGAGAGAGAGAGAGAGAGAGAGAGAGAGAGAGAGAGAGAGAGAGAGAGAGAGAGATAGAGAGAGATAGAGAGAGAGAAGTTAGAGCAAAATAAAGTGGAAAAGAGAGATAGATTGCACTACAGAAGAAAAGAGTCAGAGAAAGAGTGGAGCAGGTAAAGACCAAGTGCGAACAAAAGAGTGAGAGCAAGAACATGAGGTACAGAAAGGTGGTGGACATGGGCTCCTGTACCTGAACCAAACAGGTCTACGCTAGGTGTGGTAGCAGCTTTGGATTCAGCGCTCGGGCTTTGCTCAGGCATAGAATCAAACATATCTACAAACAAAGACACACAGGTCAGATTCCCAGGCCAAGTGCATTCAGGACATGATGGATAAGTAAGAAAAATAGACGGATGGAAAGGAATGCATATATGAACTAAAAACTCTCTCTGTCTTTGTCTGAGGTGCAAGGATTCATTTATTGTGGTGAGAAAATAAGGGAGCATCAGTTAAAGAGAAGGAAACCACTAAATTGCATTGGATGCCATGAGGCCCTCTGAGCAATCATTTAAAGATATTACTGATATCAAAATAAATTTGATTAAGCATAAAAAGGTTGAATAGCTTTTCACAGTAGTCACGCATTAATAGCTTGTCATGGTGTCACTGAAATATATATATATTTTTCTCATTTCTAAGTTATAGTGACACAAAATAAGCAGTATTACACATGGCCCTTGAAACTGAGTGGTATTCCCTTTAAGCGATGCACAGGCTCAGGCGAAGCACTACAAACTACCGCTAGCAGCTAGCAGTCCACGTGCCTACAACCACACCATCCAGAAGTCCGAGGCGAAGAAAGCATTGTTAGCGTGTTATTGGTCAACTGTTGTGAGAGACAACAGCTTCTTTCTTCGCCCAAACGTTGGACGGCGTGTGTGTTAGTTTGTTAGTTATCACGCGACCAATCAAATTAGGTTGTGTCACGTCTTTGGATAGGATATACATCACAAAGGTAGGATATAGGACAATGTCGTAATAACTGACCATGTCTGTGGCACCGATGTGTCCCACCGTTAAAACTCATGGTGGCTTCAACAATGTGTGAATATTTTCAGAATATTTCAAATAATTGGGTTCAGTTGCCGTCATGTGGCCAATTCAAGTGATCATGACGGAAACTCAAATCAAAACAGAAATGTAGGGATTTGGGTATGCGGGTTACCATAATCATCATCATCAGCATCATCACCATGTCATGGTCATAGTCAAAATGCAGGGCAATGCAGAGCGAGAGGCTTAATGAGAGCTAGAGAGAGAGAGGGAGAGAGAAAGAGAGAGAGAGAGAGAGAGAGCGGGAGAGCGACTTTACCACCAAAGATATCTAGAGCGGGTGCTGCTGCAGACTCTGTGGTGGTGTTGTGACTAGCGGTGGTGGTGGTTGTGGTGGTGGTGGTGGTGGAGGTGGTGGTAGAGGAGGAAGAAGAAGAAGATAAAGAAGGGGTGGGGGCCGCTGCGGGGGCCGGCGCCTCACTGGGGGCGGGGGTGACGACCACGGTGGCGACGGCGGTGGGCGTGGCGGGGGTCTCCGCGGACGGGGGGTCCGAAGGCCTCATGGCGAACAGGTCCATCTCTGGGGCCATGCTGGCACTGCCCTCGGTCGTGGCGAAGGGGTCTTCAGGCGGACGGAGGTGGGGGTTGGTAGGGGGTTAGGGTGGAGGGTAAGGGTGATGACCAGAGGAGGGGGGTGGGGGGGGGATAATTAACAATCATATAATTAAAAAAGGGAAAGCCCCCGATCCAGGGTTAGTTGGGAGGTAAAGTAAAAGGCTGCATCCCGCATTAACTTCTGTCCTGCAACCACAGGCTTGAACAGACAGAAAGGCACTCACACACACATACACACACGGACCCACGCACACACAGCCGCACCCACACACAGACACACACTCTTTTGATTACCAAATGTTAATCGTTTTTTTAACAAAAGGCTCTGTCTGAAGTCCAGCTTTTACAAATCGAATATTCCCATTTACATTTTGACCATTTCAATTACTGCAGTGCTCTCCTATTACGAACACTGTCTCAGGTTGCAGAACAAAGTTAATGTGGAGGCGTGTTAGATACAGGCAGCCCGGTAACCTTTGTGGTTATTCTGGCTTACACACGTTATGACATGAGTTATGTACAGGAGTTACATGAATTGTTATTGATTTAAAGAAGAACAAAAAAAAGATGGTTCCTCTGCCCTGCCCTCATACTTACACAACCAGGTCAAAGAGAGAAAGGACACAAATCATTGTCCTTAAATAAAGGAAAAGGCCTGAGCGATGATTATCCCTATCATCGTCTTCGGGGCTAGCTTGCGTTGGTATCGGATGGAGGCGGAGCTCCAGGAGAGTGTGGAACAGTCAGCAGCAGCTACTAATAGAAACTATTAGCATGCAAACTGTGTTTCCGTGTTCACCAGGTGAATGTCCCATGTTGGTAAATCACAGAGTGAGGGCTGCGGGGGGGGGGGGGGGGGGGGGGGGGGGCTGCGCGAGGATTCATGACAGACCCTATAGGGGGGGCAGGGGTTGGGGCGGGGGGTGTTTGGGGACGAAACAGTATCCTTCTGCCAGGACACACAGTCAGGGCAAAGGATCCCACTGTTTTCCTCAAATGTAAGCAAAGAAAGCTGGTACAAAACAGACTCCTGCCACTCATACACTCAGACACAGACGGACAGACTCACAAACACACACATACACAGACACACAGACACACACACACACACACACACACACACACACACACACACACACACACACACACACACACACACACACACACACACACACACACACACACACACACACACACACACACACACACACTGGCTGTTTTGTCACCCACCAGATCCACCGAAGGCATCGGCAGCAGGACCGGCGGCCGCAGCTGCAGGACCATCTCCTGGGGAGGGAGCAAATGCATCTATAGGTGGAGGAGGAGGAGGAGGTGGAGGAGGAGGAGGAGGAGGAGGTGGAGGAGAGGGGGAGAGGAGGAGGAGGTGGAGGAGAGGGGGAGAGGAGGAGGAGGTGGAGGAGGAGGTGGAGGAGGAGGAGGAGATGGAGGAGAATGATGGGAGGAGGAGGAGGTGGAGGAGGAGGAGGAGAATGATGGGAGGAGGAGGAGGAGGTGGAGGAGGAGAATGATGGGAGGTGGAGGTGGAGGAGGAGGAGGAGATGGAGGAGGACAATGAGAATGATGGGAAGAGGGGGGGGAAGATGGAGAAGGAAGAGGAGGTAAGGGTGGAGGAGCAGGAGGAGGAGGTGGAGGAGAGAGGAGATGGAGGAGGTGGAAGCGGGGAGAAGGAGGGGAAGGTGGAGGAGGAAGAGGAGGTGGGGGTTGAAGAGGGGAGGGGAATGATTGGAGGAGGGGGTGAAAGTGGAGAAGGAAGAGGAGGTGGGGTGGAGGAGCAGGAGATAGAGGTGGAGGAGCAGGAGATAGAGGTGGAGGAGCAGGAGATAGAGGTGGAGGAGCAGGAGGTAGAAGGGGGGTTCGGAGGAGGAGTAGGAGTGGCAATGACGCGGAGGAGGAGAGCGTGGATGGATGGTGGGTGGAGAAGGAGTTGGCGGGGAAGTGGAGAGTTTGAAAGGGGGTATGCATAATGAAACGCGAAAAGAAAAATGTACACAGCGACATTGGACAGAAGGAGATTAAGTATGAGGAAAATAAAAAGAGCAAGGATGGAAAATAGAAAACGCATGGACGCACGAGGGACAACACATAAAACGAAGAGGAACAATGAACGAATACAAAAAAGTCTGTGTTAGGAGGGAGAAAATTAAAGCATAGAATACAAGAAATATGCAGCCCATGTGGATCAATTCATAAGATCTGTCTGGTCTTAGGCTGGCGGGGCGTCGCTCTTTTGGAGAGTGACAGGGGCTGCATAATGCTGCATTCGATGAGCTTGTAAGTTGCCATGGAGGGAGGGGGAGATGGGGATGGACTCATCATTGTCACAAATGGTACTTTGTGACAGAGAAGGCGAACTGGGTTCAGCGATGAACAACAAAGCAAATAATAAAATCTCTCTTTGACGGCAAGCGCCGGCCTTTTCAGCGGAAAGTGCACAAGTGCATTTTTATCATCCTAATATTATTTTAACGTATTATAACAATATCCCCATTACTGCTGTAATTGGTGAGATTGATGACGTCAACACTTCACAAACTAGGCTACTCACCGCCATTGTATTTCCAGTATTTAATTCCTACGAAAAGGTTAAGCTTGACATGGGAAGCAGTAAATACCAGTAGAACACAATCTCATGCTTTCCTGTCCTATAACTGAGGACATAGCGTAGTCAGGCAGACAGCGAGCAACATCTGCAGCATGGGTTTGTGCCCGTGTCCGTCACGCCTGTATCTGTTGAACTACGACCCCACTGACCTCCAAACAGGTCCATGTCAGAGGTGGCAGAGGCTGGCGGGGGCAGGGTGGCCGGAGTGGGCGGGGCTAGTGCAGTGGGAGGGGCTGTCTTGGCAGGAGTAGCAGGAGCGGCGGCGGCAGCTACAGCCCCTGCGGAGGTGGAGGAGGAGGTGGTGGTGGTGGTGGTGGAGGGGGTGGTGGAGGGGGTGGTAGTGGCGGCGGGGGTGGTGGTAGCATCTCCGTCAGATGCACCGTCAGAAGCAGCCGCCGGAGTGGCTAAGCAGGCGAGAAGCGCAAACCCACCCCCGCAACCAAACACACCCACCCAACGACAACAGCCAGATCGTAACCACGGAACAGTGGGAAACAGACAGACAGGGAGAGAGAGAGGGAGAGGGAGAGGGAGAGGGAGAGGGAGAGGGAGAGGGAGAGGGAGAGGGAGAGGGAGAGAGAGAGAGAGAGAGAGGGAGAGAGAGGGACGCAGAGAAGGAGAGACAGACAGAGAGGGAGAGAGTGAGAGACAGAAACAGAGAGCAAGAGAGAGGGAGAAAGAGAGTCAAAGACACGTACAAAAGGGACAAGGAGAGGAATAGTGAAAGGAAGGGAGGATAAGAAGGAGGATATAAGAGAAAGAGAAGAGGTGTCAAAGCGATGACAAAGTGAGAGGAATAACGATGCACTCGTATATCCCAAGAGCATAAAGACAAATGAAAAGGATTCCAGGGAACTGACTCAAACCATTGAGCAGGGCAGCTCTACCCACAATATACTGCTGCGACCTGAGAACGGAAACAAGTTGGTATGCCAACAAGTAGTTCTTAGTCATCCCTCCTATTTATACTGCAGAAGGAAATTGTTCACACTCACCCCCTGCCAGGAGATCTGCAGAGAGGGGGAGAGGGAGAGAGAGAGAGAGAGAGAGAGAGAGGGGGGGGGGGGGGGAAGATGAGAGACAGAGAGAGATGGAGAGATGAGAGACAGAGATGATTCATGGTGGGCACACAGAGGATCCAATCAATAGTTTTCATGGTGCCAACATGACAAAGCTCTGCCCTCCTGAAGTCAGACTCATAAGACTAAAAGGCCCATTATGGCTCAGGCCTGATGAGAAGCCTGGCCAAGAGCAATGGGGCCAGATAGGAGGGAATGCCAAACACGCACACACACACACACACACACACACACACACACACACACACACACACACACACACACACACACACACACACACACACACACACACACACACACACACACACACACACACACACGCTCACAAAAGTCTACAACAAAGTTAGTGTCATTCCAAGGGTTTGTTTAAAAGATCTATAATGAAACCATTTGTGATATTAAACAGCTAGTCCTATGGCCCGGAGCCCAGCCAGGGGGTCTCACCTCCCCAGGCTGTAGTAGAGGAGCCAGCCGCAGCGCCCCCTGCTGCTGAGGAGGACATGGGATCCAGGTCCAGCAGGAAGCCATCATCCAGGACACTGGGGGGAGGGAGGGAGGGAGAGAGGGAGGGAGGGAGGGAGGGAGGGAGGAAGGGAGGGAGAGAGGGAGAGAGGGAGAGAGGGAGAGAGGGAGAGAGGGAGGGAGGCAGGCAGGAAGAGAGAGGGAGGAAGAATAATTTGATTAAAGGAGGAAGATGTGGGACTGAGTAAAATTAATAAATACTTAGGTATATTAAGTATTTAAATTATATTTAAAGCTGGGATATATGTTATATCTTGGCCCTTTTCCACAAATAAGAAAGATGCCTAGTCAATGGTGGCATCAGGGAAGACGATTTTAAGGGTTAGGGTTGGTGCAGAGATGGTGTGGGAGATTTGATAATGACAAGTGAGAGTCCTTAGCACAACAAAATTGGCATGAAGGAACCAATCGGTTTGTGGTCAATACATCAGGTTGGTCAATACATGATAACATTGGTCACCATGACAACAACAGGGAGGGATTATATCTCCCAGCTGTCCTGGGAACACTTTGGTCCCCCCAGGGTGAGCTGGTGGACGATAGTATCTACTATCCCCCCCAACCACCGAAGATGGATAACATCCATAACCATGGTGCCATTGTCACAAAGGCAGGAGCATTGGACCGACAGCAGGTTATCGTCCCGTTGTGTGAGGTCCTGATAGCGAGGGGACTCCTACTTGCTGCTGGTCGGGGCCAGGGCTGGAGGGGGGGCAGTGGGAGTCACGGCTGGTCGGTGGCCGGGTCGTGGGGGGGGTCCGGGGCGGGCCGGCGGGCCACCGGAGGCGGGTGGGCCCGCCGCTGAAGCAGCAGCAGCAGCAGCAGCAGCTGCAGCTGCAGCCGCAGCCGCCACGGGTCTGGGTGGAGCTGTGGCTGTAGGTGTAGCAGCAGCAGCCATCGGCGTGCCGTTGTTCTCTGTGGAATCCTGACAGAGAGAGATACAGGGAGAGAGAGAGAGAGATACACAGAGAAAGAGAGCGAGAGAGAGAGAGAGAGAGAGAGAGAGAGAGAGAGAGAGAGAGAGAGAGAGAGAGAGGAGAGAGAGAATCCCACCCATTCATCACTGTGGTGACCTACACAATTAACATCAATTGACAATCATAGGGGAACATTTGAAGTGTATGCGAAGAATAGGCGGCTTACCTTGTTTGGTGACCTGCCAAATAAAGGATAACAGTATAGTTAAAGTTGAACAGCTTATGATTTATTGTGGCTTTTATTGTTAAGGGAGGTAAAGAGGGGGGAAAAGTTAAATAAAGGGATTAAAGGTGCTGTAGGTAAGATTTAAGAGCTGTATTTTCGTGTAATCTGTTGCAATGGTATAGTCATCCCTCAGCTGCAACAGTGAGGATAATGCTCTGTGAGAATATCAGTTCTGGTTCAGTTCAGTTCATTTCTAATGGTCTTGGGAACCCATCTTTCCTGTCAATCACATTGGGGTTCACAGTAATCACTCTGCGTTATCCTCTCAAATGTGGGGAGAGATGAAGTGTATGATTTCTGGCTTGTTCATTTTCACAATCTTGCCCTCTGACGCTCGCCTCCACACTATTTCTCTCAAATCTTACCATCAGACCTTTAAGTGGCCAAATCACTTTGACAGATGACAGTACCACCGACTTAATGCAAAGCTTTACTTTCTGTACAGTTTCATGATCTCACGGAACATGCTCCCGGAGACTTTGTAGGAAGTTACGGCTATGGTCATGAAGTCAATGGCAACGATGAAGAGCTTTCAGTACATGTATGTGAAGGGAATGCATCGTAATATGTTAAGACATATTGCAGGGTTAATAAATGATGCACGTATCTTTTAAAAGCACAACAAAATATCAAACTCAAAAGAACATAGAAACTAAAGGGAACCTCTCGTTCTGTTTAGTCTTGATCTGTTGTCTTGACAACAGTCAACATTAAACAGCAATATGAGGACAAATTGCTTCCATGGATTAGAGTGAAAATGTTAACATGAAAGTACAATGTTAACGGGATCTTTAATAGGTTTCGTCATTCACAAACTTACTTGTCCTCTCTGAAGGTAGAAAAAAATAAAGGATAGATCATATTAACAATACTGCAAATTTACATTTCAGCAGACACACATGCTGCGTACATGAATCTCAAATGAAGTGATTTGACTGTCTACTCACGGCTTCTTGCCCTCCAGAGTGTTGAGATGAGTCTCCAAGGACTCCAGAAGACTCTGTGGGGCCTGTAGAAGCACACACACAGCGGAGAGAGCACTTACATATGCAACCCATACATGTAGAACCCATAGAGAACACAGTGAGGCCCATGAGAGAGTTTAACATTGACATGGAGATGCACCTGACACAGTTACCTAGAAACAAAGGCACTGTTGGATAGCTGGGATCAGATGGATATATGTCCACTGAGATGATGAAAGTAAAAAAGGGGGAGTAGTAACTAGGAGCTACTGGAGGGTTCCAAGGTCCTGAGAGTGGGCAGGGTATGTGGGGTGTAGGGACGGAGCACCACCTGACCTCTCTGCCGTCAGGAGGACCACGGCGGGGGCGACAATATTAAAGGTGACATATTATACCAGCAGGTGTGTGTGTGTGTGTCTGATCTATCCAGCACACATCTAGGTGGACACACCCACTTGTGATGTCAGAAGAGGCAGATTACCGGCTTGTAACGGCTAATCACACTTGCACATATACCTTGTTAAGGGACAAAATAAAATATGGGAAATCCACAATGCACATGTGACAGCATGCCCCAGCTGAGTTGCTAAAGGCAGTTTTTCGCCGGAAAACATGCAGCAGTAAGAACAACACAGAAAAAACAGCAGGTCTGCTGCCAGTCGGCCACCAGCTAATGGGGTTTTAAAGTGTTGAAGTTAAATGGATCGCACTGACAAACGGCTTCTAGACTACGCCGCCCTAAATCCTCCACCGCCACTTATTTCCTTGCTCCGTTGCCCGACTATATATTGTGAACACAGAAATACAAACAACTCTTGTGGGTTGGCAGTGGCGTCAATGAACATCAAGCACCCACACTCCTAACACACCCACTCAAACCATCCAGAGACGGACTGCCATACTTTTCCTCATAGATAACGAGCCGTGTTTTATTTGATCTATCCGTTGAGAAGGTACAAGACCCAAGCTCTGACAAGTGGACCTGAACTGGGTGTAGTACATCACTTATTTCATATGCTGATCCTGCTGCAGTTTCTTCCATGGTAACTAGGCTCCAGGGAGCCTGTACTGGAATAGAGAGCATTTGTTAAACCTGCCCAGAGGTATTATACGATGTGTCCCTGTGGTCCATTCATAAGCACACACAGAGATCAGACCAGAATTGGTCTGCTCCAGGTGAAAATAACCGACTGGTTTGTAATATTGTCACGGAGCAGGGATATTTGTAATGTGTGCTCCTCTGAGAAAACTTTATCCTTTGAATCATCTCAATCCATCCCTCCAACACTGTGATGTTAATAAGCGGAGCGATAAAGCTGATTCAATTAAGGCACAGAATTCTGTGACTTTCAAAACTTTCTCTCCATTTAAATCATGTCTTCAGATTCAGTTACTTTTCTATTTTAACATCCCCCAAAGCCTTATGTGGGCATCCTTCCGGGATCTTGCAGAGAACATAGTAAAATGTTGATTGCATTTCCGAAACTTGCCAAAAGCTGCACCTAGAGACCAGAGCTCAGGTTCATGCAGTCAGGCCCAGCAGCACAGTGGCCTCCCCATGCTCCTTCCCTGTACAAACACACTGGGGCCTCATCCATTATCCATCTTCTCCAGCCGAGGCTTCAGTTACATCCGATGCACGATTTACATTTGACTAGGTTTTAGGCCAGTCGTGCATCTTTATAACCCTAACTGGATTCATTTAACGTTTATCAAAATGTCAAAAATTATTTCTAATATGAAATGAACACGTAGAAAAAGGTCAGATGGACATATTAACCACTCATAGTTCAACCTCATTCTGTGGAAATAAGTCAGCCCAAGACCAGAGCATGCTCTGAATGCGAGTCATCGATACTGCTGGGCTTTTGGTTTCACAAGCCAATCTTAGCTGTAGAGTTTCCACAACATGACAAGTGGAGCAGTGGATCAGACCAAGCAGATCGGGGTCGGACACAGTCACTGTTTAATGAACATTATTTTCAAATATATATATATGTGTGAATACATGCTACATTGGTAATTAGTATATTGAAGGCTGGGGAATACTGTATTGAATAACAATATGAGAAGTGTTAAACATCTCCCATTTTTCACTTTCAAATTTGTATTTGAATGCACCAAATAATTGGTCACGGTAAAGATCAAGATAAACTTTATTATCCATGTAGGAAATTAATTTGGTCATCATTAAACGCTCCATTGTTATACAGCCTACTGTATAGCATTAAAAAAACATACATGCAAAACATTATGAAAACTCTCCATGCGCAGAATATGAAATCCCTCGGTGGTGACAAGACACTTTCGTCAAGCTAATAAAACTGCGTTTAGTTCAGATCCGTAGAAAGCAGATGCTCACGCGGCAGCTCAACAGCTAATATCCTGTTTCGGATTCTCTGTTTGCTTCCCTCTCAGTCGCATCATTCATCCGTTTCACTCCCTGTCCGCATTTCGTCCGTTTGCTTTCTGCACGCTTTAAGCATTCACAAACCCACCAACCGCATAGCGCACTCTCAATTCAGTTGCGCTCAACACTCAAGTCCTCAAATGTCCATGCCTCCCGCATTAGCTTTGCTGGCAGCTCCCTCCCGCGCAAGGCTAGCACATACTGTGCGCTAGACGCTACTCACACGCTCAGCCTGTACGATCAATCTGCATCTCTGCAAATAAGAAGGAGAAGTTGGCAGAAGATGTGTCATCTCTCAGGGACAGACTGCACAACTCATGGGCCGCAGGAGGAAGTGGGGATCCATTGGGGACCCCCCTCTCCCCCCTACCTCCCACCGTGCTGTGATGTTTTGATTCATGCCTGGTTATTGCTTTTGTTTCGCTGAGGCGGGGCCTATTAGTAAGATCCAATCATGCAGCAGGTGATAGAAATAAACACCATACCATTGTCGTGCCAGAAGGAAGAACTGTGCACTATATAAACAGGAAGGAAAACCAAAACTGAGCCTTTCTGATCAACAGCAGGGTGTACCTGAGTGTGCTCCGGTATGTCGTTCTTGTCAATTCCCATTTGCTGTAAAAGAAGAGATACGGGCATTTTAGAAAGGTTTTCGTCAATACTTTTGCTTATCTACAGTTATATGATTGGAATGTCCATCTGCATTTGTTCAAGGATCCAGCAATCCTTCTATGTTACAGCAGAACTTGTCATCCAGCAGTCCTACTATGTTACAGATTTTGTCCAGTCTTTATGGTGTTCAGTAAAAACCTTCACTGAGGTTACAAATCCCCGCCTACAGGAACATGATTGGTCCAGAACAAATATGAAGCAAAAGAAAGTGAAAAATCCCAGTTCACTATGTCTGATTTGTGAGACTAATCTTCGCTCCTACCTGTGCGACTTTGAAGAACTCTGAGACACGGGTCATTCGCGTGAGGAACCTCTTGTAGATCTCAAGACCGTCTTTGCACTGACTTCTCTTCATCTGGAAGAATTTCTCTGGAAAGCAAAACAGACAATTGTTGTGTCTACAACTGCAACCCAAGTGACTTTTTCTTTAAATCTGTTGGGAGAAGAGTGACTGGGGCACCTAGGAGGTTGATGATGCCATCGTTGTAGCAGGCGTACAGCTTGATCAGATCTTTGAAGAGCATCAGAAAGCAGCAGTTGATCACTGCGTTGTTCATATCTTTTGGCTGGACCTAGATAAATATACACAATTGATTTTGGTTTACAGATAGCACATTGAGTTATGGAATTGACAATGACAGTTTTACCCCTGATGTGTATTTGACTTCCGAAAAAACTTAAGTTAGTACTATCAAGAGGTTTGATGTCATAAGAGTGTAGTTGCATTTGTAAACCTTTGACAAGCAAAAACAAAGTATGACTTGCAGTATTGTACGCAAAACCATTTTTTCCCATGTTATTGGAAACAACGTCCATTCAGATCCAACGTAATAGTTACTGTCACTCACGTCAAACTCCATCAGCGCGTCTATCTGGCTCTGCAGGGTGGGCATC
Organism: Gadus chalcogrammus; assembly: GCF_026213295.1. Classification (NCBI taxonomy): domain Eukaryota; kingdom Metazoa; phylum Chordata; class Actinopteri; order Gadiformes; family Gadidae; genus Gadus; species Gadus chalcogrammus. The sequence continues at coordinate 14,145,167 of NC_079422.1, forward strand.
CCTTTCAGCAGCTTCTCCACGGACATGGTCCTCATGGCTCCGTCCGCACTGGAACCGGGGAAGGAGAGGCAGAGGGGCGAGGACGTGAGAGGGAGAAGTATGTGATGGCGTAAGGCCCGGGACGGGGGTTAATGACATTATTGCTTGAACCAGCATTTTCCAAAGACAAACCCCCCACAGCAGTACATAAAAGCAACCCTAGGGGCTTCAATGTAGGGTCCTCCCATTTGAGATACACAGGCTTAAATTCCCAGTAACGATTTCCTAGTCTCTAGAGAAATGCAGCCCATTCAGCCAGACAGTCGATTTCCCGGTTAATGGAGTCTGTTCTATGCTAGCTGTATGCCAGCGAACCACTGATGGGGCTTGGGTTATCCAAGCCCACAGCACCAATGCTCAACTCTATCCACCTCAGTTCTGCACCTCTGTAGAGGTTGACCTTGTGTGTGCCAGAGGTACGGAGCGTGCCGGGCTTTAAGTACAACTAACAGCCTGCTCAGTATGCATGAAGCTGCGGAAGGCAGAAACCGCGTTCAGATAGACTAGACAGTGTGTTGCCGAGAGACAGAAAATCAACCTTCTCACGTGATTATCTCTCTCTCTCTCTCTCTCTCTCTCTCTCTCTCTCTCTCTCTCTCTCTCTCTCTCTCTCTCTCTCTCTCTCTCTCTCTCTCTCTCTCTCTCTCTCTCTCTCTCTCTCTCTCTCTCTCTCTCTAAGCACATGCAACAGGATAACACAGGGAGAATTCTGGAGATGAAATACAACACACACCCCTTCTTCACTCGGCCGAAGTCGAAGGACATCTGTCTGTAGGCGAAGGCCTTCTCGTTGAGATAGCGGCTGTAGCGCCTGATAAACGTGGACATGTCGTAGCCTGGGGGGGAGGAGGGGGTACAAAAGTGAGAACATGGCAGCACTGCCACAATGAACAAACATGAATAAATTTACAACGGAGCGACTGATTATCGTTTGACATCGCCGCAGGGAGAGCCTGGTGTCTAGAAATCAGATGAGTTATTGGATGAAGAGATAAATAAAGTTAAAAACCAAACAAAAAGCTGTTGAATGGATGGTGTGACACAGAGCAGAAGTGGCAATGCTCAAGGGTGCTGTAGGTGAGATTGAAGAGCATTTATGGGAGTGTCATTGGCACAGCCATCTGTCAGCTAACAACTAATGAGTGAAAATGCCATGTGAGTGGACAAAATCTGTTTAGAGTTGAATGAGTCTGTGTCTGTATGTACACCTCTCCCGCCTTTTTTCTGACCAACAGGGAATTTCTTCTGTGATTGGGGGGGTGGATCCCTCTTGCCGGTCAATTAGAGGTATGTGAAATGCAACTCTTCTCAATGGTGGACAAACGTGGTGAGGCTTGGAGCATAAGGGGAGGGGATTTATTTTAGGTTGTCTACTTTCAAAATCTTTTTTCGTATCTACAGCATATTTAAGAGGGGAAAAGTGTTGACAGTGCTAGAGACATGCGAGTCTAGCATCGTGGAACAAAGTAGCGTAGTCCAATCAGATTTTATCAAATTAAATGATGCATGGAGAGAACTCAAAAGGGTTAAGGGTTTGAGCGGGAGCATTAGCATGCATATTAGATTAAACGGTACACGTGTCAAAATAAAATGAAGGCTTGCTGAATGGACTGTAGGCTCCAGTCAGATATGTGCATCTCTACTCACCATGTGAACCAGTTTTATCCAGGAAGTTGCTGAGGTTGAAGAGGGTGTTTCTGGAGGCCAGGAACTGGAGGAACCTCTGTTGGAGATCACAGATACACAAGGTTAGTTCACTCTGCTACAGGGGGAGCTATAGGCACATGAACTGCTCATAATGTTTAATGGTTCTGTTATCCAACAGCCCCAAATATGCAAGCTCAGACACAATCGTTTTAAATAAAGGGGCTCTGAAAATAAATTGAAGGTTCATAGTGATTAAGATGTGATATTTACAACACTTTCTAAGTGATTGATCGGGATGAAGAAAAGGATGAACAAATGCAAGATTGAACTAAAATGGCACGGAATTAACATTGGTATACGGTTTCAACTTAGACATTGAACTCCAATAATAGAGCCAAGTCCCTGGCCCATTATATAGGTACCGACACTCACTATATAATAATACCTCCCCAAGGACCACTCTCAAGAGCAGGACTCTAATAACACCCAACCATACATACACAAAGCGACACATGGCTTCATGCATGGAGTGTAAATCCACGCCAAGCCTAACCCTATAGGCAGGCTTACCGTGGAGCTACACACATACAGTCACAACACCGCTGTCAACAGCCAGCACACCCACTCCTGTTGCATGGGAGGCTAGTGGAACAGAACGTCCTGGCGCTTCAATTACCCCTGGTCACTGATAGAAGGGTTTCATTACAGCAGTGACACAGGGAGAGGGGGGAACAATCCTGCTCCATCTGGAGCCCCTTGCTCTACTATTTACCTTTCACAGTACAGCAATGGGTCCCTGCCATGACAGTGGAGAAGGTGGGCGAGCCACACACTTGCACACAAATTTATATAGTCTTATCCAAGTGAAAGAGAGGGGATTGCATTTCACGATGGCAAACCAATAGAACGAGGCATAGCTAGTTTAATCAAGCTCATTATGGGTTAAGCTCTGTTGCCCATAGCAGCATCTGTAAGAAATGTATTCTATCTCCCTCCTACGCTCTCTCTCTCTCTCTCTCTAGCTTACACAGTGTCACCTCTGTTCATCCTCCCTTATTCTGATTCAGAGGTCGACCCCCCATAATAATAATCATACTAATACTTTGGATTTCTAAAGCTCTCTCCCGAAGACGCTTTGGGTGCTCAGCCAAAGTGCTCCATACATCGGTTCTTCCTCTTTCTCTCACATATTCCCACTGTGCATCGCCTGTTTGCATGGTTGTTTGTTTCTGAACATTCTTTTCCCTCTCCTCCACATGATCCGGTTCTCTCTGGATTTCTTTGAACCATCCCATTCTCTAGTCTATAATCTGCTCTAGTCCTCCTCTTCTTGCGCGCGCGCGTGCGTGCGTGCGTGCGTGTGTGTGTGTGTGTGTGTGTGTGTGTGTGTGTGTGTGTGTGTGTGTGTGTGTGTGTGTGTGTGTGTGTGTGTGTGTGTGTGTGTGTGTGTGTGTGTGTGGGGGCGGGTATCAGTTATGTGAGAGCAGAGGAGAGGGTTTGTCTGGACCGCCGAGGCGGCCCTGGTACAGCTGTCATCAAGGCAATAAGTGGTATGCAGGAATGCAGCGGTGCTCAGAGCAGTACTGGAGAAGCTGGAGGTAAAGTGTGTTACTATATTATGCTGGTTCCTCCCAGTGTGTGTGTGTTTGTGTGTGTGTGTGTGTGTGTGGTGTGTGTGTGTGTGTGTGTGTGTGTGTGTGTGTGTGTGTGTGTGTGTGTGTGTGTGTGTGTGTGTGTGTGTGTGTGTGTGTGTGTGTGTGTGTGTGTGTGTGTGTGTGCTATTGTATTGTTATCCCTTATGCCAGTGGTCAAAAGGTACAGGTAAAGAAGGACGCATGCAGAAAATTGAAAATACTTTAAATCGAAATGTTTGTACGAATCTTTGGAATAATTAAACTCTCTCCTCCTACACACATTCTTCCAATAAAATAGGAGGCATTTAGGTTCCTGTTGGTGTCGTAATTTTTGCACCATATCACGCAGTATGCATACCGGTATATATGCACCATCCACACACAATCCCAGCTCACCTCGTTGCCGTGCACCATAAGGTGGTGGGTGGTGATCAGAGCTTTGAAGACCACCACCCAGCTGGCATTGCCCACCCTCTCCAACAGCGTGTCCGCCATTGTGGGGACAATGACTGTGTTCTCCTGGGTGGCCTGGATCAGACCTGAGGAGGAGGAGGAGGAGGAGGAGGAGGAGGAGGAGGAGGAGGAGGAGGAGGAGGAGGAAGGAGAGAAGGGGAACACAGGATAATGTTAAGATGTACAATGTGTGACTCATTGCTGTGTTTATTGGGTGTATACGTATACCTTTATTGCGTTTTCTTTGATTTTTATACCTTAGGGATTTGAGGTTGTACTTAGGAATGATTACGAAACTTTGATTTTCAGATGTTGTACTGAACTTTGTAAAATCATTGAAACAAAAAATCCAAATACATTCAAAAATATATATCTGATGATATTCCATTCATGCTTGAGTAGTCCTGGGAAAATATTGATGTCTCTACCATCCTGCCTACATGGCCAGGATGGGTTGCCCCAGCCTTAGTTCCACATATTAACTACTTGGTAGTTAGGCAATCAGTTATCTCTGGCTTGTACTGCCAGTTCACCATATTTCATGTGGGTCCCCCCAGGATACCACACTGGTGGTCCCAGGGTCCAACATGGTGGTCCCAGGGTCCAACATGGTGGTCCTAGGGTCCAACATGGTGGTCCCAGGGTCCTACATGGTGGTACGCGGTGACCAAAAGCGCTATAATACACTTTATACAACGGGTGGCTTGAATCCAGTGATCTGATTGGTTCCTAACTGTTGTATAATGAGCGTATACATAACTGCTATGATGCCCAATCATTTTGTGAAAGTTTGCATATCACTCGCGCCTGGAAGTAGAAACAGTTATAAAGTAAAAAATATGTTGAATGATGGAGAGGGTGTAATGTTGTTACTCCGGGAGTGAGCAAGACGATGGAGAGACTAACGAAAGCTTAGGCACACGCCGAGTGAACTGCTCCATAGGATAAATTGCCGGCAAACCGCTCTATCGGAGCCTTCTCTCGGAGGGACGCTAAAGTGTGTTGCATAGCGACCGTCGTGCATTTTGAAGGCAGCCAGGAGGGACTACTTTTTTGTATTCTTTAATAAAACGGTCACTTTGACTTTCTTGGTTTATTTTTAAATGTAGAGTGTCTATGACTTTCGTTTTGCCATAATAGTAACCGTTGTATAAAAGCAATAGATCACTTCAGTCAGTGGTATGTGCTCATTATACCACTGTGAAGGGGGTCAACAATGGTATAATGAGCACATACCACAGCCTGTCGTGATCTATTGCTTAATTCACTAATGACCTGAGCACATTTCTAAGTACATCTATGCATTTGCAAAAAGCATGGATATATTCAAAATAACATATAGACATAACATAAATAACATAATAGTTTTCTTCATTTTAAGCAAGACGACAAATGAGTTTGTACAATTCTTAATATCAGAATTGAGTCTTTTCGCTATAAACCCGAATGGAAGAGGAATGGAATATTCCATAGCAGATAAATAAAGAGAGGGAGGGAGATGGAGGGAGGGAGAGAGATACAAGGCATATTAACCAGGATGGAGTTTATAAGAGGGACAGGGAGAGAAGGAGAGGGATGGAGAGGTGTAAGGGCAACATGGTGCGTCAGAAGGGAAGCTGCCCTGTCCTTCTAAGAGAGACACACACGGCAAGCTGAAGGAATAGATAAGAGAGATGCGGTTAAAGAGATAACAAGCCACGTTTCCTTCCTGACAGCCAGCATTGAATAGAAAAAACACCTCCATCTACAGGCTTGATCCATCGTCAACTGCCTACAGAGTATCTCTGAATAATCTCCCCATGGACAAGGGATCAAAACCAGAAGAGATTCCCGGCATGTAACCAAACCCCCTGACCCTGTCGCCGCATCACAATATCAAGCTCCAGCGACGCCAGCAGCCCAGCCCTCCACTGTGGAGTCATGAAGGACAGAGCGAGGGGGCGGATAACAAGGAGGAAAACCAAAGCAAATAGACGTGGGTTTAGATTTAGAACTCCGGTCCGTGACTCTAGTTGTTTCATGAGGGCTTGGGGTTCGGCTGAGTAGGGCACAGAGGAGAGCCGGTGGTCAAGTCTCTCTGTCCTGTTAGCCGTGCCACGCCCCTATCTGTTCCATACACTGCCCAGGCACAAGGCCAGACAGAGGAGATTGCTATTGATTTTTCCTCACGGGCATAATAGCGTCCGTCATTACCAATACACGTACGTGTCCATACCCATCCGTCACTTTGGTTGAGACATTTAGGTCCTTTCAGTCGTAACTGCTGCGGCCAAAGGGGACACGCCTGGATGGATCCCGTCCTCAACGAGTTGGCACAGGAGATAAACGTTTAACACAATGACATTAGTCTTATGTAATTGTGTTAATTACACACATTGACCTGTGTATACATCCCTCGCTCCAATCGCAAAACTAAAGGTGACTTTTTCAATTTTAGCCTCAACTCTCCGGAACCATCTTCCCCCATCTATCCGATTCGCTGAATCTTTGGATTGTTTTAAGCAGCTTCTAGAAGTACATCTTGAAAGGCAAGTCTTCTTTAGATCTGCATCTCAGTCTTGTCTTTTAAATATGGTTTAGTTTAAGTTTTAGTTTGGTCTCTGATTTTGTTATTTATTTGTACTTAGTTCTTTTAATGATGTTTATTTTTATGGGTGTGTATGTAGAACCCTTTGTAACTGTGTGCATAGGAAGTGCTATATAAACAAAGCCCTACTTACTTACTGACTTAGTACAACTTTTTGCATAAATTATATATATTGTAATCATTCATATCATTCATTGATGTATATAATTGTTATTCTATGTATATTTCATAAAAAGAAAAAACGTAAAAAAAAACTGTCAATGTTATGTCAACGAAGATGATGATGATAGAGATGTGGACAAGTAAGAAGAACAAGGACAAGCAACCATGCACGCCACAGTGCACTCTCCTCCCCTTCCATCCTTCCATCCATCCATCTTTCAGTCATTCTGAGCAACCATCCATCCATCCATCTACCACCTCCCACTTCATCTACTCGACATCTACCATTGCTATACGATTTCTAGGAACGAGAACCCAGAAGCACAAACTATGATCTGTAAACACACACACACACACACACACACACACACACACACACACACACACACACACACACACACACACACACACACACACACACACACACACACACACACACACACACACACACAATATTTAGGATAATCCCGGAGACACACAGACTGACAGACATGCAGGCAGCAAACTAACCTTATGACAACAAACAAACAACCATCATTTAACCTAAATAATAACAATCTAATTTTAATGGAAAATGAATTCCTCCACCAGCTTGGTTTTAAGATTATGTTTGCAAAGATCTCAAGCTGAACCATGTGACGCGATGGAGATTTAAAGTACTGCTAAATTACATTATGTCCCAATAACGGTTCGTGGTTTATTGTGCTTATACCGAGGCAAAGCAGGATAACACTAACGAACACTATGTACCAATAACCGGTTGTGGTATATTCTGCTTACACCACAGTTACTTACAATGAAACATAATACATAAAATATTAGTAACTTTCCTCTATAGGCCTAATGTAATTTGTGTATTGACTTCAGCTTGCACAGTTTAAATTTTTTGAAACAATCAGGATTAAGTATTAACCAATGCTGTGGTATAATGCATTATAGTTCAGTCTTGGTCAAGCCCGGCTGTTGCAGTCTTATGATGGACATTAAGTGATTGCAATAGCCGTGGGTTCAACAGCGAGAGATTACCAATCGCCAAAGTCCAACACACACACCTATCACAAACTAAACGGCAAGCAACATTTGCTGTTTTGCTGATATATTATATTTGATTTGGATTGAGGGTGGTATCTGATATTTATAAAACGGTATAATGTCGTGTTCCTCCTTGAGTGTCCTTTACAGAATCTGTAGCGCCGCCCACACACATTTAAGGCCCGCCGACACAAGGTCATGCATCCCAGGGAGAACGACAATCTCTAACATGATCTGTCGTTCTACAGAGGAGAGAGAGAGAGCGAGAGTGAGAGAGCAAGCAAAGATAGAGAGAGAGCAAGAGAGAGCAAGGCTAAGAGAGAGGGAGAGAGAGGCAGAGAAAGAGGCAGAGAGAGAGGCAGACTGAGAGAGAGAGCTAGAGTACCTGAGGCATCATTGTGCAGCAAAGCAGGAAGGAGAAGGGCCACGTCCTAGCATGATGTGTGTGTCACAGCCCCGTGTGTGCACGTGTGTTTAACTGCAGCATAGAGGAGTTATAAATAGATAGCCTACCACACTCAAACTGTCACCATTTTAATACATGCTATCCCCACTCGGTGAGCTCTATGTTTACATAGTCTTAGCATGGGTGGTGTTAGCGTGGGAAATGGGAATCAAACCCGTAACCCTGGCAGTGTGATTTCCTGTACTCTCTCTGTATGCAATCAAGCAATCAGACATACATACTGTCACACTGTGTATAGGCTTCAATAGAACCAGCATTCCTCATTACAGGGATTCTGGCTGAAGACCAGACTAAAGTAGCTATAACTGGGACTGCAAAATAGACAAGGATAAAATGCCCAAATGTTTGTACACCTATTCCCTTAGGTACAGAGAGAGAGAGATTTAGTACAATATATTTATCACAATGTTTGTTTTTTCTGTGAGTCATGACACACAGAAAACAACATATGAAACTCCCACAGAAAAGCATATGAAAAGTCATGCTGACATCATCATGCTGTCACAACCTCCTCTCCCACTGCTGACCAGAGCCAGCATCTCTTGGTTCGGGGAAGGAAATGAGATGCAGGCCTATACGCCAACGGATGGACAGACCGCCAGCCAGGTGCAACACCGAGAGACCCAGGGACAGGCTGATCCCTTCCCGATCTGATGAACATAGAAAAGCACTGTGTGATCAACCATTTCCGAATGCATCAGTGGGGAAGAAGAACCCAAAACGGCAGACTTGAGTGAAGTAACAGGGTCACATTCTAACCCGAACCAAACCCATGACCAATGCTCATCCACAACAAAAGAAGCTGTAACTTACATTACTGCACAACCAGATAATCACATTTGGTCATTACGAAGATCCTTTAACCCAAAAAGACTTATGAGTAAGTAATGCCTTATTTATAGAACCTTACAGAGGCTGTCATTATATACCCTGTCATTATATACCTTGTATATAGTAGTATGTGGAGTAAGACCAAGACCCTGAAGAAGGGGAAGGGGGAAGGGTCATCGATTGCAGATAGTGCACCGCTATCGCACATTTACAAATGAGTAACCGATATCAAAACCAAGAAACAGGAGACGATTCACTGAGCAAGTGCACATCCCCACATGACACTCCTCAACAGCCACAGGCACAAGAACGGAGACAGCAGAATCTGTTCAGAATGTCGTACACACCAGAGTACCAGTGAGGACGTGCCAAGATGGTTGCCTGGGCAACCATCTATCACACTTAGTCATTGGAACTCAAGGATTCCGTAAAGTAAAGTACATTTTGTATTCCGGACAATCAGACAGGAATGATGTGGTCACAATGCCGGTGGTGAATCACAGACAAAAGCTAAATGGCCGCAGCCAAAGTCCTCACGCAGTAGAAACAAAAGCCAAACGCAGAGTGAGCCATTCCACTGTCGAGCAGGTTCGGTGGCAATAATGGAACATCGATTCTTTAAGGATATGATAGTACCAATAAGAAAAATGCTAGATAACTACCTGGCTGACTACTTTATATCAATTTGAAGCCAGGCATATATTTTCTTAACATATTTTGTGTGACACACTAATCCACATCTTTTAATTGTATAACTATTTCTGTCAATGCTTATTTGGATTGCAGATAAAGAATATTATAATTGAATGGCATACATCTTATGGTGTGCGTGTGTGCAAAGCTCAAGCCCCACCTATGTAGCCATGTAGCCATGCATCCATCCAGTCACGCATCCATGCAGCCATGCAGCCGTGCAACCATGCAGCCTTGCAGCACATGATGACATGCAGCCATGCCATTGGGAAGGGGGGGGGGGGGGGGATTGTTGGAACTCAAATGAATGAACAGTGAAAGCACCATGTTTATATATAGCTCTTCTCCCCCCTTGAGCAGCACACAGATGCTGCCGGGGGGGGGAAATTACTCATAATTACCCATCCAGAGAGCCAGTGCAACAGTAAAGCAGAGGAACACTACAATGCAAAGACCAGAGAGGCAGGAAGACACGTGGCCATATGATCTTCTGCTGCTACTGGGTTTATGACGCAAGCTACGCTAAGTGTGTAAGCTACGCCTGTAGCTAATGTTACTACTGTAGCTAATGACACTCAGTCTTTTCCCTATGCATATTTTCCAGCAACCTGGCTGAGCTGTGTGTGATGTGCACTTTGTTGATGTGCGCGTGCACAGTGCTGATGTGTGTGATGATGATCACAGTGCTGATGTGTGTGATCACAGTGCTGATGTGGGGCATACACGGTTCTGGTGTGGGAGTGGGCGGTGCGGATGTTGGTCGTGCACGGTGCTGATGGTGGTCTTGGACGTTGCTGATGTGGGCGTGCACGTAGCTGATGTGGGCGTGCACAATTGTGATTTGAGCGGATGCAGAGGATGAATGTGATCACTGATGCCAGTAGAGCTACTGTATATGTGAGGCAGTCCCATATATAACAATATAACCTAACTAGAAATAGCAGGCATTTGTTTGGCATTAATGTTAGCGTAAATACAATTGTCGGTCTGCAAGGTGTAGACTTACCATTGTCCGGGTTTGATAACACTGTTGCATCGAGCCAACACAATCAAAGATGTAGGCTCCCTCTTTTTGATAGGGTCACGTATGTGTTAATTTCACTCTTTACGGGTCCTACATACAATCCAAAGACATTCATGAGCTTATGCCACCTACATCATCATCATGTGTTTTTTTATTCTTCTATAGCAGAGCACTAGTCAGTATTTTTCGTAGGGGAAACACTACACTACTAGTATGGCTACATCTAGTAGGGCTATTGCTACAGCTTTAAGCTACAGCTACTGCTACAACCACAGCTGCAAATGCTGCTCCTATTTCTGAGACTAGTGCTATCGCTACAACTGCATCTAGTGCTATGTTTACAGCTACAGCTAGTGCTTTGGCTACAAATGCATCTACTGCTATAGCTACAACCGTATCTAGTGCTATGTTTACAGCTACATCTAGTGCTATGTCTACAGCTACATCTAGTGCTATAGCTACAGCTACATCTAGTGCTACGTTTACAGCTACATCTAGTGCTATGTTTACAGCTACATCGAGTGCTATAGCTACATCTAGTGCTGCGTTTACAGCTACATCTAGTGCTATGTCTACAGCTACATCTAGTGCTATCGATGCTGCTTTAATGACTACTGCTGTTACTAATAGGGTTACTGTTGAAGCAGGGAAGTCCATCACATCCTTTGTTCCTCTCATCTCAGGATAGAATATCACATTTATTTTAGTTTACTGCAGGGCAGAGGCAATGTCAAAACTATGAAATATCCTCTGCTATCTTACTGTGCTCTTTACTCACAGCACATAGCAGCCACATAAGCCTTCAATAAGCCAGCTTGCTTCCTTTGCTAGCAAATATCCTCGTAATCCTTTTGAGTTGATGAGTATTCTCCGTCACTCATCAACTCTTGATAGTTTTCCACCATCTCCTCCCACCAAATGTTGTAGCCCGGAGTGCTAGCAATTTACCGCTAGCCCTCACAAACCGAGCCATGCCCTAAGGTGGTGCGAGCTTCCTATTCTGTGCCTGTGCGCATTAGAGCCGTGTGAGCCTTCCATGCTGTGACGGAGCCTAGGGTGGGTTGCCATCCTCCAGTGCCATGCTCGGGTCTAGTGAGGTGGAAGCCTCCCCTGCCTTGCCGGCACCTAGGGTGTTGCAAGGGTGTCGCAAGATTCTCATGCCCCGCCAAGGGAGCCACGAGCCTCACGTGCGGCGCCTGGGCCAAGCATGGTGTGCGCCTGAGGTGACATCTCCTGTGTGCCCACAGCCCTCTGAGACTGTAGTATCCGGTGAGACTGTGCCATCACAGTGTGAATACAACGGGCCTTCATGGTCTGTTTATGTCGCGCAACTCTTTCTTTCTTTTTTCCTGACTGATCCCTCCTACTTTTTTTAAACAGCAGAATCTGTCTTTATCCTCATTTTAAGTTTGCTTCTTCTTCTACTATAGTATTCTTTTTTCTATTTGATTTCTCGATTTGCGAGTGCCCTTGACAAAAAGGAAACAAGTCTCGCCAAGGAGCGTTAATGCTGACACTCGTGTTTACAGCACAGCGATGCACTGTTGGATGTTTACAGCACAGCGATGCACTGTTGGATGTTTACAACACAGCGATGCACTGTTGGATGTTTACAGCACAGCGATGCACTGTTGGATGTTTACAGCACAGCGATGCACTGCCGCAGCACAAAATAGAGAGAACTTTTCCCACAGTGATTGAGCTCCCTGGCAAAGAGGCAACCCTGTCGCGAGGCAGAGATCAGAAGTTGAATCGACTGATTAAACAGCAGGAAACCCTAGACCTTCCTGCATTATTGATACCCGGCCTGGGTGCAGACAAGGCCCTTCGCCACTGTCTGCCCAGGGGGCCATGTGCTCAGAGGTACCACGGTAAGTCGTAAGGGTATGCAATCATAGCCAGATAAATATGGGCAAATTTGCAGCAACATAGCGTTGTCAATAATGTTAGGGGAGGGTGAAGTGATGATGCTGGTGATGATGATGAAGTGATGACGGTTGTGATAGACATAATCAGTTAGTAATGGAGGTAATTTACAACTGCAAGTAAACTAGTAGTCCATTGACTTGGCTAATTGCATAATTATCGCAGGATAGGCCTTCACTTTATCTGTAAGGGTTGTTTGTCATTGTAGAAGTATGTCTAGGTATGTTTCAACTTGGTTGCTGGTGGGGCCCCAAAGAAGAACAAAAGTAAGGTGAGGTAAATTAACCCACACCGATTCATGTTTCACCGGGTCATTGTGGAAAAAACAGACACCGATTGTCCTGAATGGAAGGGCTTGTCACGGGCGACTGACAGTCTCGTAATGTGAGCAGTAAATAATTAGCTCAGGGCTGGTGTGAATGCTCAGGCTGACGATCAGACGCTTCGGGTCATATCATCGCTGGCGACAATGCTTTGGTGCTTTGCATTAATGAATGCATTCCTGTTTCAGTGATCCATCGTATGCGGGATGAGATTGCACCCATGGCTAATGCTAACCAGCTTCCCTTCCTTGGCTCTGTATTGTACACACTCCCACTCACACTCTTCCACATGCACACAATGATAGGTGTTAAGCCCTGTCTGTGAATCAGAATTTTCATCACAGACAAGCACAGGAACAAGAACAGGATGAAGAGGATGATGGTGATGATGCAGATGATGACCATGAAAAGTGGGTCCCTCTGAAGGTTGTGTTAGCAAGAGAAGGGTTGCCGGAACGGGAAAAGAGGAAAGCAACAGGGGTTATCAACCATACAAAAAACAAGCAAAAAACAGGCCCAACCTTTGGGAATGTTAACCTTTCACATTAAATCATGGCTCCCTTTACCGTGAGGGCAGCAAGGCCACAGAGTTCACAAGGGAGCTTAAGAAGAACGGTCTGATTGGCCATAGAGGAGGGCATGGGATGGGTCATGGGGTGCATTCTTCCTTTGGCAGTCACCCAAAGTGCTGCTACTGTACCCTACCGTGGGATGGATCTCGGGCTGGCTCCCTGTCCTCAGATCTCTATCCAGGCCAGAACTTTTGGCATCCAAAAATGAAATGAATACGAAATATGAAAATGTAGGGTTTGGATAGACACCAAACAACTACTTAGATTTTATTGACATCACTTTGTAATTTTTAATTTGTATGGAGGGTCACTGTCAACCCAGCTCAGACCATAATGTTATCTCATTTGAAACTAAAGTGACATCATCTCCTCCACAGGGCACTTTCTCTTGGAGGAGAAAGGCAGGGTGAATTTCCCAAAGATCAATACAGCAACAGAAAATAAATCCACTACTGTAGTAACTCAGAAGTAAACCTCAACAATAGCTGTATCCTTCCAACAAACTATAGATACAAGCGGCTTAACAGTCACTGTGTAATTCATTTAGGTATTTCTTTACCTTATATAGTATACTTTAAAGAAAGGCATTATTCCTTAGCTGCCATGAAGCACACCCTATGTGACCACTAAGGTAGGCCTACTACTGAGCATTTCATTGGTGGTGATTCTACGATGTGGTCCATATTGAACTAGACGGCACCCTCGTTTTCTGACCTCTAAATACAAACATGAAGGTCACACAGACAAGTTATGAATAAAAAGAATGAACGTCCAAACATAAAAAGTTAAGTAATCCGTACGGAACTACACATCGTCGACTGAATCCACTTTGAATCCTTTTAACAGGAACCCCACTGATGGGAATGTCTTCAGTCTAGCAGGTGAACTCGTTGACACCAGACTCAAGACTGATTGTGTAAAAATGGCTGACTGCTGTAGCTTGCCAATCGCCGTGGGAGAAGGGAGGAGCTGCTTAATATGCACTTTGAGATGCAAAATAAATGCTGACACATCCTCGGCTAGTAGGTTTGCGAATGATTAAAACCATGATAAACAGCTGGGAAATGACCCCATCTCCCTCCCTCCCATACACACAGACACACTTTCAGACACACACACACACAGACACACACACCTTTAAGATTGAATTCTTGCCAATGCTCCTATATCCCTCATATTGAGAGTCAAAATCCACTCTATAGCACCGAGGCGGAATTAGCCAGACGAATCTTGCTAGCTCATTCACTTTCCCCCTCATACAAAAAATATTTCTACCCAGTATGAGATAGGCCGACCAATCACAACCGTTTATCTAATATGAGGCGGGATAAATACGATGATGTTGCATGGGAGGACCGTAGAGGCATTTTCGACAAAGCTGGCTGCCGCCGATGTAGTGGCAGCTCTTCTCTGTTTACAATGTTTTCGTCGCTCCGTGCTGCGTCACCCGTTTCACTGCTGTGATTGGTCGTAGGCCTATCCATTTGGCTGCCAGAGGCATTTTGATCTGTGCCTGTTGGTGACACCCCTTGACAAAATTGAAAATGAACGGAGAGGTTCCAGACCCACTGCAGTTTGTAATTCGGAGGACATACCTATACTCAAAACTGCATTTCCAGGTGTAATTATGTTAGTATATCACCTTGCAATTCACACAACCTCTTATCAAAAACACAACCAGTCACGTTATCCAATCACTGCCAACGGTGTAATAAAGAGGCTGGGTCTGTCAGAAATGGTCTTCCTCAGTCCAGTAAACGTCCTTAAAGTCTAAACTATTGTTAAGTTATGGTAAACCGTTCAGTTGCAGTACTATAGCATGCAGAATGGATTGGGCTGTGAACTATTTGAATGTGTTAACGCAGAGAGCACAGACGCCAGAGGCTCTTGTGAAATCCATGGGCGGGTGTAATCACGATCAGTAATACAGAGTGCTTGTGGTTATAGGAGAGGATTGATATTTCAACGTGACAGACTTTTGGCTTGTATATGGATGTCCTCAACACTAGTGGTAGCTGTAAGATATGCTGAGTATCTCACCAGAGGACCTGTTCCAGCATTTCATCACTGCTCTTCTTCTTATCAGACAGCCTCTCTAAATCTATATTCAGCCTAAAGACTGAATAGAAAACTCTCAGTGGGGCACTGTAAGACAGGAGTCACACACACACACACACACACACACACACACACACACACACACACACACACACACACACACACACACACACACACACACACACACACACACACACACACACACGTTGCGCCACGCCCACATGTCAAACACACATACACACAACAATTAGGGTATGGATTCCAACTGCCCATACTGTACATCAGGTATATGGTTGACTTGCATTATGGTTGCCAACCATCTGTGTGTAGTTTTAGAAGCGTTCAAAGAAAACTTTATCCTATACCATCCGTTCTGGACAGATGGTAGCTCCCTGCACATCAACTGGTTGGATGTGCATGTGGAGTAGCATTTGAGGCAGCTACACCTACATCAGCCCTGGCTGTGTATTCCCTGCCGGTCTGAAGCAGGAACCAACTCATTAAGCAGCCTGTGAGTCAACCTGGGAACGAGAAGGGAATGCCAAAAACGATCTCATGATTATTAAGTGTCCTGTTCCTCTGTTTCACATCAGGTCTGTTTTTCGTTGATTAAATCTAACTCGAAAATGTCCATTAATTGTATTACACACATGCACGCAGAGACACAAACACATCCCCCCCCCCCCCCCCCCCCAGGCACACACACACACACACACACACACACACACACACACACACACACACACACACACACACACACACACACACACACACACACACACACACACACACACACACACACACCCACACACCCACCCAGGCACACAGTGGCGAGTGTGTAACTTGCATGGTATCCACGGGGGGCTGGCTGTCAGAGGGAACAGAGGAGTAGGAGGTGGAGAAGGTGGAGGGGTTCGGATAAAGGATGGAAGGGCATTCATACTTACATTCCAGGTGCTTCTTTTTTGGTGCAGTCTGTTCGTGTGTGGTAGCCTTGCATACAGCTCGGCACACGTCGGAGCCCGTCAACGTGTACTGGGCCGCGGCAATGCGGTCGGTCAGTGTCTGGCCCGACATCTTCTCTCCCCGGCGTTACGAACCTCGAGAAGCAACGTCAAATACGCTCCCCCCCCACCCCCCCCAAAGAACGTCCTCCCAGGTTCCCTCCACGTACCCACTGAGAGAGGCAGGCCTACTACTATGTATACTATATACTATGTACTTAATACTATATAATAGGCTTGAAAAAGAAAAACAAACATAGGACCTGAATTAACTAGTTTCTATCTTTACGGCGTGTAATGTTCACCGTCGCTTTAATTAGGTTGACTTGACCCAGAGTGTCCTAGGTATCATTAGAAAGAGGGTATCTCTATACGATCGCAATAAGGGAATGTTTTGTGACGAATTGCTCATGTCCTTCTGGAACAATCATCGGCTGGTTGTAGTAGGAAATCAGGCATGTTAAATTTCCTTCGTGGTAACCCCGTTTGGGAAAAACAGAAAAGGCTGATTTGGAATATTTTATCACAGCATACTCAAAAAAAAATCTATCCTACTGTCTTATGTTTCCGTGCAGGCTGTGCTGTATGCTTACTGTATTCTAACGGACGTTCATATGTGGAGAGTGTTCCCTGGTCCTCCAGTGATCAGCTCGATTATCCTCCACCTTCCTAATCCTCCTCACTGCGACCCGTTTTGTGGTGAGCTTGGATGGAGAGACGGATAGGGTCCCTGGTTTGCAGCATCCCCCATCTACAACACTTTAGTTTATCCCCACAGATCGTGTCCTTCCAGGAGCCACCAATTCAAACCAACCACCGACAGTATTTCAAACGGGATCGGGGGATGGTGGCGTTTTTTTTTTTTTTACTTGATTCGCTTCCTCTCACTTATTAATTTATTTATTTTCCTCACATCTATCTATCCCCGCCCCTCTCGTCGAAGTCAGGTGACACGCGACTGCCAACACATATTCCTCTACGTCATCAACCCGAACTGCGTCTTTTTCTGCACTTCTCGCGGGAGCGAAACAGCCAACCACGCAAAAGATCTTCTTGACGTCATAAACGTGAAGCACGAATCAGCCAATGGGCAAGCCCACCCAGAATGTAGGGGTGGGGGTAAGCCGGTTTTGGTAGAGGCTCAGTACATGTTATGAAGGTCACGATAGCAGTCAATCACGCGCTCAAACCCTATTTGAGATTTTATTTAAATAAAACTTTAACCAACGAGGTTCTGGTTTCATTTTCCTATAATAGGCTAAAGCTCACGCTGTGTAACGTGTCAGTAGATAAATAAATAGCCAATGTTCAATGAATAACTAATAAAGTAGCCTAGATAGTGGGTGATGTCTAGCATTACAGAATTGAGTAATGCCGATGCCTAGGATGGAACCACAGTTGGCATACAGCGCTCCAGTGGAGCCAGATGGTCGCTGTCCAGGGTTCTGAATTTACAACCGGGGACTATTTCTTCCATGTAGCCACTAAACCCAAATTGATGACAGTAGTTAGGTAGCGTGAACCAGCAGTACTACACCAAGCAGTTTTATAGTGGTTCTTTTTAGATATAAAAAGACGAAAAATAAATTATCCTCCATCAACCCTTTAAAGCTTGTAGTCAGTTAGTCCTGCAGACACTGAATGCACACCAAAGCCTCACAATTTGAAAGCATTTATTTTATTAAGTCACATCGATATGGAATGGCACAGCATCTTTACATTTTCCAAAATAACTCAAATTCACAAATGTTAAAGTCAGTCATCAAAGCATCTCCGTATATACAAATAATTAAAATTAAATAGCATTTAAGAAGTAAAAGTCATTAGAAATACAAAAAAAAAATCTACAAACTTGATTATGTTTTTTTTCTCCCTTAGTTTACCCATATCTATCTGTACAGACTGAGGTGTTTCACTAGTGTTGATCCGTATAACCCATCCCCTCCCCCCGTGATATACATATGTTTTTTAAATACTCCTTTCTCTTTTTGGCCCTTCTCACGTCTTGATCAGTCCCTCCAGAAAGTCCTTCTCCACCATCTCCTCGATGTTCTGCCGGGCGCGGCTCCAGAACACCTTCTGGCTCTCTAGCTTGTGGCCAGCGTCCTTTTGACCCGGAAAGTCTCCCTCGCCTGGTGCTGGGCGGCCGCAGGCCGGACCAAGGCGGCTCCCGGACTTACAATTGAAGACCTGGCTGAGCAGGTTGAAGAAGGGCAGCAGCTGGTCCATGCTGCGGATCACGTACAGCGTGAGCAGCAGGTGGCCCGGCTCCCAGGAGAGGGTGCGGATCGAGAAGTCCTCCTCCGGGTTTTTCTGCAGATCACAGGATCGGGTGGAAGGAGTGAGGGGGTTGAGCTCCCTGTGCTTTGAGGGGTGTACTGGAGTGACTTCTTCAAATTAATTTTAGCAATAATTATTAGAATTAATTATTAGAATTAATTATTGTACTAAAGGGACTCTCGGATTGATTACTGACGGCACTTCTGTGTCGAACTGAATAATAAGGGAATTACACTGCACTCCATTATAGCGACACTGCTAAACCAACCAACTGAATCCTGCTTTCTGTACCAAGCCTATTCTGGGCAGTGCAGAATGGTAACAAAAATATGTTACGTTTGCCTTTTAGGTCTATTCAGTACAGTAACACTGCAGTAGATCAAAGACAATATAGGATGTGTGACTAGGGGAGCTACCAACATTTTTTAAGAATCAGTAGCATAACGCTGCCATATGCTGTCACGGTAGCCTTATGCTACTGTGCCTGTAAAAAACAGGTTAGAAAAAATACAAATCCAGGCAAAAACCCAGAAAAAGAGCTGTCAGCAAAGAAAAAGCAGCGCACAAAACGCTTGGTTGCCGATGATAACAATGACAAAATGACCCCCCCCATCTGTTAAAAAGCCTTGGTGGGACTCAAACCGAAAACTTTCAAAATTCGCCCAACCCCTTAACCATGTCTAGTTCCGGTCCTCCACTGAGGTCAGAACGTGAATTACCTTGGCCCGTTTCCTCAGCAACTTGGCCAGTCGGACCACGTAGGGCTTAAACTCTCTCTGGTGGG
Source organism: Gadus chalcogrammus (assembly GCF_026213295.1). Classification (NCBI taxonomy): domain Eukaryota; kingdom Metazoa; phylum Chordata; class Actinopteri; order Gadiformes; family Gadidae; genus Gadus; species Gadus chalcogrammus. The sequence continues at coordinate 14,164,682 of NC_079422.1, forward strand.
TCCCCTGGCGCCTCACTTCTAGCCCAGAGTCGTCAGAGGCCTCTGGGATGAAGGCCCAGCGGTACCTGGGTAGAGACCGGGCCGAAAGAGAGACCAGAGACGGCGTCAAACACAACCCTCAACACAATGATCTGGAGATCATCCCAATAGCTCCGCAGGCAAGTCCATCCTTCCTGAGCATCAACAATATATTTTGAACACAACAAGCATGCACATTGCCGACATCGCTGCAGTGGTTTTGATCCCAACCCACACGTACAAAAAGGTTGACTAGTTTCACAGCCAATGAACGCAGGAGTAAATGCAGATGAAGATTAGCACAAATTATCAAAAACATTATCACTTCTCTTTTATGTCTGTGACTCAATAAACCTTTGGTACATCCCCTCATGAAAAAGAAAACCAACAGATTTCCCCCCCCCAACCACTACTTCAAATTCCCTCTGTTTTTATCTTCCCATAAGCAGGACCATGCAAAGCGGCTTATGCATGCTGCACTGACATCTGGAACTGCGGCAGGCTCTCGGAGGGCAGGGCCAGGGCCAGGTCCAGCAGCTTGCAGGCCGACAGGTAGAGGTTGAGCCAGCGCTGGCTGTTGTACGAGGTGGAGAAGCCGTTCCCCCCGGAGTAGGTGGTCTCTAGCCCCGCCACCGAAGGGCCCGACGTTCTAGGTAGAGAACAAAGAACTTTACCAAAGGAACCGGTGCTTCTGAAGATTGTCATGCCTTCTATTTATCTTCTTCTATTAAGTATTTTTTTTACTTTGATCCTGAATCTGATTTACAACAGCGCTAGTGTAGGCACTGTACCCACTTTTATTCGTTACTCACTGTCCTGTCCATAAAGGCACAAGCCCAAACTAATATATAAAAAATACATATATATAACGGTTTGCATGACAGAGCTTATATCCAGAGGGAGAATTGTTGTTATAGAGATGGTTGATAAGTTTCACCTTGAATTCAACGCCTACCCCCAATCCCCCCACCACCACATTGGAGAACTGGGTGAGCCCCATTCCCCCCACAAACACCTTTGAGGGCAGATAACTGGGTGACCCGAACACTGAGTTCCAGCAGAGCTCCGGCGTTACCTTGAGATGTCCTCGTCGGCCGTAAGCTCCTGCTCCATCAGGAGGAACACCGTCACCTACAGCCAGCCAGGACACCAAAGGAACACTTTAGTCCTTTAGCATTTAGTCCTCATGCCACAGATTACCCAGCGGACCAGTTTCTAACAACCAGGAAAGGAGTGGCAGTGTTAGTGGAGCAGTCAGACGCAACGGAGAGGGAGGGAGAAAGAGAGATATAATGTTAGAGAGGAAGAGAGGGTGGGATGAACTATACTGCATGACATTAGAGGAAATTATATAGTCAGAGGACTCTGACGGTATAAGATAGAGAGAATGAGAATGAGAGACATAGACCAATGGATAGATAGTCAAGGAAATGGAGTGGACACAATGGAGGACACAAAAAAAATGCTGACAAATTCTTGAAAACCTTTGTCAGAGAGAGAGGCAGCAAGCACATGAGAATCAGAGAAAATGATGAACATAAAGAGTAAATGACTCGCAGCAATACTGAGGCAGAGACAGGGTGTGTGTGTGTGTGTGTGTGTGTGTGTGTTTGTGTTTGTGTGTGTATGGAGGCGCAGGGATCCCATTATAAATCTAGCCTTATAGATTTGCTATCCTTTATTGTAAGGCTAGCAAAAAGAAGAGCCTCTACCAAACGTTGTTGAGTCCCCAGTGTGTGTGCTCTCTCACCAGCTCTGTGATCATGGTGGGCCACAGCGAGGTGAGGTGCTGGGGGGACATGCGGAGCAGCAGCACCCTGAAGAAGAGGAAGACCTGTGCGTGGAGGATGGGCACCGCGGGCAGCCGCAGACTCTCCACCAGCCGCTCTGCACGGGCAACACACACACAGGTCACATGATGCAGGCCGCCGCCACACACACACATATAGGTCACATGATGCAGGCCGCCGCAACACTGGGGGTGTCTGTCTGTCTGTCTGTCTGTCTGTCTGTCTGCCTGTCTGTGTGTGTGTTTGCATGCGTGCGTGCATGTGTGTGTGATCTGACTACTATCTGAATGTATACTGTGTGTGTATGCGTACAAATTGGTGTGAGTGAGTGTGTATGAGAGTATCTCTGTGTGAAGCACTACAAGTGTGATAGAAAGCTCGAACTTTGACTGTGAATGTAATGCATGCGCGTGTTGCCAACATGTGAAACGGTGTTCATTCAGGCTTTGCCTGCTGTTAGCTATGTCTCGCCTATGAGAATGTGATTACGTGTGTGTGTAGATGCACGCGTGTGTGTGTGCTTGTATGTGTGCTTGTCTGTGCCCGTGTCTATGTACCCTGGATGTCTGGCAGGTACTTCTGGTACTGGTCCACCTCGCTGCTGTAGATGGTGAAGGCCAGCCGTTTCAGCAGCATAGCCCTTTGCTCCAGCTCAGCGTCGCGGTTGGTGAACAGACTGAGGGAGCTGCTCTGGGCTACGGCCACGCGCGCTAAAACAAGGACAAAGCCACCGCGATGACATCATGAAATACTATCCAGGTGGGCTTGGAATGTGTGCTATGGGACTATGTGCAACGCAGCCTATATTGAGAATGGCACATGGGTAGATTTATCGACCACACAATCCTTTTACTAAAATCTGATCTAGTCTATTGATCCGGTCAATTGATTACCTGTTTGAAAAAATGATGGCGCCTCCAGCGTCGAGGTTTTAATATTAATAAGAGCAGATTCATTTTAAATGAATCAATACCTTGTTGCCGATGACATACATCAATTTCAATAGTTGAATGAGCTCTGAAATGGGGGGGGGGGGGGGGGGGTTGTAATGGTAACTCTCTCCAAAGAGAGCCTGAGGGGAAGGAGTGTTTGGGGCTTACTCATGAGGTCCCGGAATGTGGTCTTATCATGGGTCATCAAGTGATCGATGATGGCTCTCCAACTGAAAGCAAGGCAATTAGACCACATCGTTACGTTTCAGTAATTATTCATCAATGTTAGACACACACACATACATCGATCATTCTTTTTTATTATTGTGAACATTTGCCTTGTTCCCTTTTTGCGTGCCTCGTCTTAAGACTTTCCCCGCTCAGAACCACCCAATGTTCTTTCCTGTGCGTCTGATAAATCAAACTCTGGCATCCCGAAGCCTCGCTCCACTCACTGGCTGACGCAGGAGGAGTCCATCTGGAAGAAGGTGTGGTCCATGAAGAGATCAAAGGCCTCCTTCTTCCAGGCGCGCCGGGTGTACTGGTACCCACTCAGGCTGCTCAGCAGCTGGATGCACGCCCGGTAGCTGGGGGCGTTGTGGGCACTGCGGCACACGACCAAACACCACGGCACAACGCATAGTAAGCAGGACACATCAATAACAGAACCATGACTCATCTGAATCTTTTGATGTAGCACCTTTGTTCTTTTGCTTTTTTAATCTTTTCTTTTTGGGGGATATCGCAGTGAAAACCAGCTTCTGTGTGCAGTTAATGGATGTGGATGATCTACACCACACACTTTAAAAGGTGAACCATGGACAGAGGTCCCTGTTTCCTGATCAAAACGTGCTGGGTTTACCTGTGGTTGCGGAGGTAGGGCACAACATAGTGCATGATGTTGACCAGCAAGGGGATCACCCTCTCCTTCTCATCACTGTAGAACACCATGTCCAGGAGGTGAGCCAGCACCTGGACACACAAACACACACACACACACACACACACACACACACACACACACACACACACACACACACACACACACACACAGAAACACAAGTAATGCAACTTTAGACTTCATCGAAACTTTCCATCATACAAAAGGCCCGGCTAACACTGCAACACCAATAAAATGTACACTAGCAATAGCATAATGTAATGCAGCATAGACCAAACTGTGACTCATCGCCTTGAATAGTCTAGAGATCAATGCAGCTAGTCTGAACCATGGAGGCTAAGAAGAGGCAAAGAGAGTGTATTCTATCCCCCGCCTCCTTCCGCCTGCTGCTCTGAAAGACCAAAGCGGATGGATTTATTGGTTTGACTCAGAAACACTCAGAGGGTTCGGGCATAAATCCCCCACCAGGAGATGGTGATGGTGATGGCGGGGGGGCTGTTGGTGGGTGTAAAGTCTTGAGGCTCCCAGTGCTCACCAACGCTGTTAGTGAGCACTGGGAGGTCATGCTACAGACACATGCTGCTGGCGTGTGAGATAGAGAGGAGGGGAAGGGGTGGGCTGGGAAGGGGATATAAGCAGGAGAAGGAGGAGGAGGCTGGGTTGGCGTGGTTACCTCGGCCAGCAGCGTGAGAGCGTGCACGCTGTACACAGATGGAGTGAAGCTGGAGGCCTCCATCACTGTGAGCATTAAATCTAAAGGAAGAGAGGCGAGGCAAAGACACAACACACAACACACAACACACAACACACAACACACAACACACACACACACACACACACACACACACACACACACACACACACACACACACACACACACCATTAGTAGAAGCTAGACCAAAATGTACATGTTGTAATGCAGGAACATGCCAAACCTCTAAGCTCTGTGTATCCAGTGTGGGTTAACAAACATTCCATGGTCCTTGTTAGAAACCACATCTGTATGTAGATAGAGGTACCACGACCTTTCCACTAGCATTATTCATTAGTCAATTGATAAAGGCTTAAGGCTGTGTGCTGGGAGCTCAACGGGGAATGCTTTAAGTTATTCAGCTGATGATCACACCTCGACTTGTCCTGGGGGGGGGGGTGAAGGGTGTTTCATAGAAACACCAACAGAGACAGATGGACTGTGTCACTGAATTACAACCCCAAATAAATTCATTTTTATATATTTGGATTTTATAAATATACAAAGCGACACTATGCCACTTTTCCACGGCAGCCATCACCTAACGTGTCAAATGCGATTCCCTCACCAGTTTCTCCACAAACCGGGAGCCAAACTTTAAAGAACTAAAGGACTATATCAGAATATATATATGAAAAGCAGTACAGTGTAGGTCGAAAACCAAACCAAACCAAACAGACGAGCGTCGGATCTCACACCTTCTACGTCGGCCTCCAGGTTGCCTCCGTCCACCACAATCTGCGGCGAGGCCTTCACCTCCAGGTTCCTCCTCAGCCATGTGGTCTGCTCCAGGGAGGAGCCCGCGATGGTCCCGATGGCCTCCACCACCTTATGGGTCACATCCTGAACGGAAGGCACACACGCACCAAGCTTTGATCGGCACAGTTCCTCGTCTCTTACTAGTCAAATCTGCATGCCACCGTTTTTAAAGGAGGAATCAAATACTTTTAGATTCATGACTGACTTTATTTAGAATTTGAATTTTATGGATGTGGAATTTATTCGCACCCAATGAAACATTGTGTTAATTGGGAGACATACAAAGATGGGAATTTATCAATGTGGACTGCTAAAAACCCGCACAGAATATAGATTCTGCAGGTTTTACAAAGCCTAAATAAACAGCACATGCTGAGGATTGGGTTAAATTACTTGAGACACCATGACACGCTGTTCCAGGCATGTTTACCTGTAGCTCTCGTTGGTCCTTCTTGCTCTCCAGGTTCGGGTTCTTCAAGATGAACTCGTTCAAAACCCTGGGGACCAGAGGGGGGCGGGCAGAGGGAAGGTGGTGTCACGTAACAGAGAGCGAGAGAGGGAGCAGCCGCAGAGAGCTCCCCAGAGAGACCCCTGCTGATGAAGTGCTATGCTCTGAGCTGTTAATCCTGTGTGCCGCCTGTTGGGTTAGGGGGTTCGAGCAAATACACGCTCATGCAAGGGAGGGTTTGACTGTTCTGAGAGACCCATGCCTGGTTCCAGCCCCTGAATACCCACCCATATACTTTTAGGATATTACAAATTCAGGGTCTGATGACAGTTGCTTGATCGATACTCAGCTCTGCGTGAATTTTCCCCAGGCCCAATGGGCACATTGTCGGCACGACACAAACAATATGCTGCTATGCTATCCCTTGGAAAAATAATACTCTGTGAAAAGAAAAAAGCTGTGTGTGCGTTTTGTGTGTATGTATGTGTGAGCTGTGTATGTATGTGTGAGCTGTGTATGTATGTGTGAGCTGTGTATGTATGTGTGAGCTGTGTATGTATGTGTGAGCTGTGTATGTATGTGTGAGCTGTGTATGTATGAGCTGTGTGCGCATGCGCGCGCGCGCGTGCGTGCGTGCGTGCGTGTATTGTATGTGTGGTGTGTGTACAAGTGTATTTGTGTGTTTGTAAACACGGTGGTGCGCATGCGTGCGTCCGTGTGTGCACGAAGGGCGATTGGGACAGGGGAACCACCCACCCCAGTAGGAGGAACTGTCCGGGAGCGGGCAGGCCCAGCTGAACCGAGTCTTTGAGCAGCGCCAGCAGTGACAGCCAGCTGTCCACCAGACTGGAAACGGGGATCCTGGGGAAAAGGTTCGGAGGAGTGTTTCATTTATACTAAAACGCTGGGGTAGGGGAGGAGAACATCACAGCATGCAGATAACTCAGAGACGGACGGCCTCACCTCTGCACGTAGGCGTAGAAGAACTGCAGCATGCACACCTCCAGAGAGAGGTGCTTCTGGGGACACAGAAACAGAATGAGCCGCCTTCTAATACGCCTCCCTCTGGATTAATGAGGTAATCTGATTCGGTTTTATGGGACTGATCTTGAAAAACGACTGAAATGACACCACTCGGAAACACAAAAGTGTGACGAATGCAAGGCAAAACCTGGCACTTCATTAACAAGAATCGTGGAATTGAGAGCAAGCGGCAAGGAAGGATAAAATTAAACGGTGTTATATTTCTACAAGTGCTAGATTGATGCTCAAGGGAGAACGCATTTTCTGTGGCAGCTGTGGAACCGCCTCCCCATCTCCATCAAATCTTCCCACTATAATTCATCTATTCAAATGACGTCCTACACCCACTTCTATTTACCAGCCTTTGAATCCGTCTGATCCACCTGTGTGCGCCTTTGTATAGATACTGTGTCTGCACCACACCTAAGCAGATATTTCCTGTTTGGTTTGTTTGCTGCCATCTACTGGATTAATTTACACTTGGTGGGGGAGGGGTGGGGGGGTGGGGGGGTTGGAGGGGCGGGCTGCGCCCACCTTCTCCTTGGCGATGGCCGGGGGCTGCTTGAGGACCTCCTTCACCGTCTGCATGACCGTCTCGGTGCGCATGGCGCTGACCGACCGTACCAGCTCCACCAGCAGCAGCTGCTCCTCGCTGGCCGCCGGGATCACCTGGGAGACCGAGGGGGGAGGCACAGACACACGGACGGGCGGGCAGACGGAAACACACAGACAGATGGACAATCTCAGAAGAGCGGCAAGATGAACGTTTGAAGAGACTGTACAGATGGATAGATGGTATAGATGGATTTAAGTAGTTTAATTTCCAAGCTCAAAATAGTGCAGTGCAATTCCATCCTCCGATGCGTTCCCACAAACATGCAAAAACCAAATGCAAACTGAATAATTACATACAAATCCTTCAATTATTATTTAGATGCATCACGTAGTACGGTGCGGTGAAGCCAAACAGAAAGGACAATGAGTGGATCTTATATAATCACCACTCTATTATATGGTCATTGCAAGTCCAAAGTGGGCCCTTCATCCAAATCAACCCAGTGCTTCCCCTATACGCAGTGGCACACCGCCACTGCTGGATCGTCAGCACCACTGCAAATATATATATACTTTATAATACTGCCAAGTTCAAGGCACATTTGCGAAATGATCTGGTCTCAGCAGATGCCTTGACTCTGTTGGTTGTTTGGTCATATTTGGAAGCTCAATCTGTACATTTTCCCCTAAAAAACTCACCAGCAGTAACCATTAAAAGGGTTATTTTTCAACATTTTCTTCCGGGGGGGCATGCCCCCAGACCCCCCTAGAGTTGCTAGGTTACCAACTCACAGCACCACTGCTACAAAAAAAAAATCGAGGGGAAACACTGCAACCTAAATGAATAAAGTCAAGTGGATGTTAAAGTAACCAAGAGTAAAATCCTTCAATAAGAACAGGAAGGTCTTCTGCACCGGTGAGGCCAACACACATTTACTGACCTTATTCCTGACTGGGGCCTTGGTGTGTTTCCTCTCGTTCCAAACATAGGCAATAGCGGCCATGAAGTGGGCCCCGTGGTTCATGGAGATGGGCCCGAGCAGCTCCAGGACCTGCTGCCGGAGATTCTGGAGGGGGGGAGGGACATACAGTGAAGAGATGGATCCACATGTTGGTAGGAATACCTAGAAGGACCTAACATCTCAAGTCTCGAACGCAGAGCAGGAATCTGGCTTCATATTTGCAGTGCGAGCCATAAAGAAAGTCATATCGTTTTTCACAGCGAAAAGAACACGCAAATGTGGCGAGGCTATGCATTGCGGCCATGTGCTTTGGGCTGAGGGCTTCAGTTGGAGTGATCCAATTCAGTTGAAGAACCAGCTGTAGTCTTTGAAGGGGAATGGAAGTGAAGACAGCAGCTGCCTGCACCACTCAGTCTCGTCAGGACCAGTTTATTCTCATTGTGAAAGGTGTGATGTGAGTGTCCAGGCGTCAGAGGGCTCAGAGCTCGGTACCGAACACAGACAGGCGCTTAACAGATACGGCACGTACAGCACTTCTTCCATCACCGTACCTCATTTTAAACCAACAGAGACACAGACACAGACGCTAGTGATGGATTAATTGGGCACCATGAGGTTGTATTTTCACGGACTGAAAATACAACCTCCACCTGTCAAATAGCAGACTTATGGCTGGTTAAGTACTGGAGTGTTGCTCAGAGCAAGGCAATCGATGTGTGTGTGTGCAGGTGTGTGAGTGTGTATGTGTGCATGCTGGCGGGCGTACGTCAAAGGATTTATAGCCTGAATAAGGGCACACGATTGAGCCGTTTAACCGACAACCTCCATAGGGCTTTGTGAAGGAATGGTGCTTGCTTTGATCTGGATTCAACTGTAGGGTACAACCATCACAGATAAGTCCCAGATGATTCTGAGGTTTTATTGCCAGTGTTAAATAACTGCCTCCCTCCCTCGCTCCCTCAGAGTGTACAGGCTTCAACAAGCAGGGCCGTCCAGTGGTCCAGGGCCAGGAATAAGTCATAATATGTCACGACAGTAAAACGCTCAAACGGTGGTCCCGATACAATTCTCACAGAAGTGATCATGGCGAGAGACGGTTGTCAGCAGGGGGCAGTTTGTTGGGTTGGTTGTATTTTTTTAATTTATCATGAAAAAGGCAGCAGGCCCAACCCGCTAGTACGCTAACCATTTGCTAGACAGAACACCTTGTGGCGACCCAGGGTCCACTCCCACCTGTTCCCATCCTACAAGTCACTGTCTTATCTAACACACGTTCCTGTCGCTTCACTGTCCTGACCATAAAAGGCACAAAAAAACGATGAAAATATATATTTTTTAACAATTAATCAAACTTTGATTTGATTTGATTTGATTTGATTGAAATTTATTTCGAACATGTAAAAGAAAACAAAAAATATATATCATACACAAATTATTGATGTTAAACAAAATAGAAAGCATAATTCGATACATAAATGATAAATACTTGATAATTGTAACATGTTCGAAAAGGGGTGGGAAGAAGTTTACACTTTCAAAGTAAAGAAAAGCCCTAAAATGACCAATCGGTTTGAGGGCTTCGAGTGTCGTCTCGGTGCTGGCCTGCTCCAGACTGAACCTGTGTGTTGGTGCTGTAGAGGCGGGGCGGTACCTTGGTGGAGCCCAGGTTGATGAGGGAGGTGGAGCAGCCCGAGGCCACGGCGGGCTTGTCGGAGCTGTCTGCCTGGTGGAGGACGCTCCACAGCAGGGTGACCGAGGACATGATGGTGTGCAGGATGGACAGGATGCCGGCCCGCGCCTCCGCAAGGTGCTTCTGGTCCACGTTGACCTTCAGCTGAGGAGGGGGCACACACACACACACCACAGGTACCACAGACACACACAAACACACATGAGAAGGGGCGTGTCTGGAGCGATAGACCCTTTCAGAGGTCTTAGGACACACACACAGGCGTTGCTAATGATGCTATGGGTCTTATACTCTAATGTACCAGGAAACATGGTCCAAGTTTAATGTGTGTAATCGTCTCTAGTTTAGTCTGCTGACTGCGCCCCGCTACATTTAAGAAGCAGACATGCATTTTTAGTAACTCTAAGTTTAGATTGTATCTTAAATATATTGTAAGGTAAAGTCCAAACCACACAGCCTTGTTATCACAAACACAGAATGTTGAATGAATGAATGCATTCCAAAATAGACTTGAGTCATATTTGAAGCGAGCTTCCAAATACAGCCAGGTATGCACTGCTTGTGCTCTGCTCTGTTGAAACGATGTGATTCTACAAATATCAGGGCGAAATTTCCGCTCCTGCAATTATAAGCAATGTCAATTGAGCGTGTTGCAATATCAACCAGATTAATTTAACATGCTCCCGATAGCCTACCACTCAACATCACACTCAGCCTAATAAAAAACAATTAAGTCCACATCATCTTTCCTAATTATTCACAAGCCAGCGTGACAGTGGATTAATTAGACCACAAACGTCGTCAACCTGAAATCGCATCAGATACAAACCATAAGTCGGCCTTATGGCCTAATGGATAAGCAAATACGACGTCACAGGAGTACTTTATAGTTCAAGCGAGGAGACGCCAGAGGTCACCTCCAGACGGCTACAGCCGGCTGGCAGCTAGTTGCCAACCCCCGCGTGATGAGGTTGCCTCTGTGAAAAGGTTACATCGTCAGCCATCAGCACATTGGTGGTAGACAGCGCCCCCACCTGATGGTACTGGGAAGATGGGTCCAGGAGACAGTAGTGGATGATTGCAGTCACCCCCTCGAGCACAGTCAGAATCAAGTCCGGAGGGATGCACAGAGCCATCCACTGAGGTCTGGAGCAACAAGCAACGACAGGGAACGGACTTTATGAATAATTCAAGAATCTTTAAGAATCGTTACGAAGAACATACATCTATGAAGCACATGTGCCAATGCTGATGTACCAATAAACAAGCACTCAATTCAACTACCTGGGCCATGCGAGTTAAGATGTGTATATGTATACCCACAACGCTGCAGACTAACTGTATTAATATCATTTACTGATTATGAAAGGAGTCAAAAAGGTCAAAGCCTCCCGGCCTCACCTGACGTCGGTGATGCCGCTCTCGTAGCGGTACTGCTGCAGCAGGTTGTCCAGGTTCCGGCAGAGCTGCAGCGTGACCGAGGCCACCACGCGGCGCAGCACGCGCCCCATGTAGGGCAGCGTGGCCGTGATCAGCCCCATCCACTGCGGGTGCATCTTGCAGGCGTGGTGCTGATGCAGTGCCCGGATCACCGCGCACAGGAACATGCCCTGCGCCGTGATGGGCTGCCCGTGGAGGTACTGCAGCGAGGTCATGGGCTGCTGAGGGTTCACGTGCTCCACCTCGCTGCAGCCCAGCAGCTCGAACCCGGGCCCCGCCGCCGCCCCTATCCCGCCGCCGCCCCCGGCCCCGCCGCCGGCCCCGCCAACGCCCCCGGCCCCGACGCCCAGCCCGCCCTCGCCGCCCTCCTCCTGCGGCAGCAGCACGCGGTGCTCCAGCTCCACCAGGCTCTGCAGCAGCCGCAGCAGCTGCGACTGCACGGCGCAGCAGCCGTCGATGCGCTCCTCCGTCAGGTTGATCACGCTGTCCTCCGACAGGCCCTCCTCCGTGGCGGCCGCGCTGGCGCCCGACGCCCGCTGCTCGTGCCACTTCTGCGCGCTGAAGATGGTGGAGAGCAGGCAGTGGAGCACCACCTTCTGCACCTTGCACTTGGACAGCACGTCGCCGATGAAGGAGGCGAAGCCCTTGGCCGAGCCGCCCGTGGCCTTGGCCAGCTCGCCGAACAGCAGCGTGAGCACCTCCACGCTGGTCAGCTGCATGGCGCGGTTGCCCGCCAGCTCCTGGGCGCCCGCCGCCACGTGCGCAGAGTAGTAGCTGCGCAGGAAGTACAGGCAGAGGGAGATGACGATCTCCAGGTACATGGCGCTGCGGAAGGAGTGCGTGTGGGAGTCCTGCGGCAGGGGGCAGTAGAAGTCCTTGCCCATGACCGACACCCGGTGCCGGGCCAGCAGGTTCTGCAGCAGGGACAGCTGCGGAGTGTAGGTGTTGTTGACGCTGGTGGTGGAGATGGCGCTGACGAAGCCGGCGGGCGACGCCCGCAGCATGGCGGCGACCGCCGACAGGGCGTGGAGCGAGCGCGACGAGTCGTAGAGCTGCAGGTAGAGCAGGACGTGCTGGTAGAGGGGGTGGATGTTGAAGCGGGGCAGGGCGGGCGATGGCCGGCGCGCTCCCGCTGCGCCGACCCCGCCGCTCGTAGCAGAGAGAGGTGCGCCGCTGCCGCCGCCGCCGCCCCCGCCGCTAGCGCCGGTCCCGCCACAGGGCGATCCCGTGTCGCTCTCGATCTCCGACACGTCGCCCTCCCCGCAGCTGTACCAGTTCTCCAGGTCCAGGCTGTCGCCGAAGAAGATGTTGGGCGGCCGGGTCTTCTCAGCCTGGATGGCGGCCTTGCGCAGCCTCTCCTCCTCCTTCCTCTTGGCCTTCTTCACCTTGGGCTTGGCGCCGGGGGATTTGTCCGACAGCCGCTCCATGATCTTGCCCTTCAGGCTGAGCTGGGTGCTGCTGTGGCTGCGCTTGCGGGCCTGCTGGGGGTCCTCCACCTGCAGGCGGAGGTCCGCCGCCGGGGGGCCCAGGCTGTCCGGCAGCGTGACGATGGAGGGCGACGAGCTGTGGCGGGTGATGCCCTCCCGCTGCTGCTGCTGCTGCTGCTCCTCCTCCGAGACGCCCTCCGCCGCGCCCACCGACAGGAACTCCAGGGTGCCCCCCGCCACCATCTCCGGCAGGCTCTGGTGGGGCACGTCGGGGGCCGGGGCCGCGTCCAGGCGGGTCCCCGTGGAGGTGTCGGAGGAGCTGGTGCTGTCCGAGTCCGTGTGCGTCCAGGCTTCGGGCGGGGACGGGGTCTCGGCGGGCGCTTCCTCCTCCTCCTCGTCCAACTCCTCCTCCTCCTCCTCCTCCTCTTCCTCCTCCTCCTCCTCAGCTAAACTCACCACCCGGTCGATCAGCTCCTCCAGCAAGCAGGCAACGACCTCCTCTATGGGGTCCCCCTCCTCTGCCGAGGGGTCCGATCCGTTGACCAGGTGACTGCCGCCGGCGTCGGGCTCTTTGAAGCTGCCCTTGCCAACGGCGGAGGACTGAGAGCCGCAGGACTCCAAGCTCTTGGGCTCCCCCTGCTGGTCGGCCGAGGAATACTCGCTGGCCAGCTGCAGGTTCTCGAGGCTCATGCTGAGAACAGACAGGCTGTCGCTGAGGGGGTTGACGGTCAGACAGAAGGGTTCCAGGTCCCCCAGCGGCAGGCTTCCGGGCGGCTGATCCTCCCTTTGGCTGAACGCTACGATGAGAACAAATCAATTAGAAAAAGTGTTGCTGTACTCTACATTGATCAATGTTATATACAGTGGTGTGTGTTGATAACAGATCAGCACGTACATAACTTTAATTAAATAAGAATACTTAAAATGTTTATCGTCCTTTTGTAATCTTCACCCTTTTACGTTATGTATTTAGTGTCTCAAAGAATTCAGAAAGTGTCTTAAAGAATTCAGAAAAGCTACTTTTTAAAATGCATTGTTAATAACAACAAGAACATTGCTTACCATCGGAGAAGCCAGAATCCCTGATGTAGAAGTCCTCCGGGGTGTCCTGCTCGGTGGGGGGCGTGGGGAGGGTCTGGGCCCAGTGGCGCTGGGCCTGGACCCTCTGGATGGAGACGCGGTGGGTCTTGGGGTGCAGCAGGAGCAGGAGCAGCGGCTCCAGGACCCGGGCGATGTCGTGCCTCTGCAGCACCTGGTTGAGCCAGGCCCGGCCCACCGAGCTGGCCGACGGGTCCCAGTAACTCAGGCTGTCCAGCATGATGAACAGAGACCTGGGGGGAGGAGGACAGGGGGGAGAGGGTGGGAGAGGGAGAGATGTAGAGAGGGGGGGTAGAGGGATGGAGGAAGAGAGGGGTAGAGGAAGATAGAGGGAGAGAGAGGGGTCGATGGAGAGAGAGGGGTAGAGGAAGAGAGGGGTAGAGGAAGATAGAGGGAGAGAGAGGGGTCCATGGAGAGAGAGGGGTAGAGGAAGAGAGGGGTAGAGGAAGATAGAGGGAGAGAGAGGGGTCCATGGAGAGAGGGGTAGAGGGATGGAGGAAGAGAGGGGTAGAGGGAAAGAGGGGTAGAGGAAGATAGAGGGAGAGAGAGAGGGGTAGATGGAGAGATATAGAGGGAGAGAGGGGGAGAGGGGTAGAGGAAGATACATGTGAAGTTAGAGAGAGAGTGACGCATGTCATGGAATACAGAACTGGCATTTAAACGACCTTGAATGAGCCTCGGTTTAAATGAGCCGTAAGAACCAAACGACAGACATGTTTCATCGGGGACAGGGTTTTACCGGTCAAATGTCCGGGTGAAAGGGGAAGACTTTGTGATGTTCAAGTCTCTTGTCAGGTGCCACAGCACCGAGAACTTGACGTGAGCCTCCAGGCGAATTCTCTGTGAAGGGATCAGGATCACAATTAGACAGCAAATAGAACACACACACACGACAGCCATATTATCCTCTGCTGAGCGCATGTATGTGTCACACTGCACGGCTCTGTATGCTTTGTGTTTATGCAGTTATTTTATTTGCAGACCGGAATTCTCTCTCCTCTCTTTATTCCCCCCAGTTCACCATTATATTATTTTAACCTGAGAAAGCAACGTTCAGTACCTACAAAAGCGCTATATAAGTTGACTGTGTTGTCAGTATTATAAATATCATCATGATTGTAAGGAATGCAAATTAAGACAACAAACAAATAATGGCCAGGAAGTGTTCCTTAAAGGGCGACTGCGTGCGTTTTGTTCACGACGACCAATGTTAAATCATATTATATATAGGTCAGTTCCCTTTATTACATGGCTGTGTATCCATCTCTCATGCGGCTACCCTGTACGTTGCATGACGGCCACACGTGCAATGAGGTCAAGCATGCTGAACTGCAGGGAGAATGCGTCAGAAGGTTATCATGTTAGGGCGTAGCCGAACCTTGTCCCGGTGCATGAGCTGCTGGCTGATGACGTCCTCGCAGATGCTGGAGGAGGGCACCAGGTTGTGGAGCTGGTAGAAGAGCTCCACGCTGCGCTGGTGGTGCTGTGGCGTGCCCTCGCCTAGCTGCTCCCACAGGATCACAGCCACGCTCTGGCAAGGGGGACAAGGAGGGGGCAGGATTAGCAAGGCTAGGCTAGGCTAAGCTAGGCTGGGGGAAGATAGTTCTACCAAGGCTACTAGTGTAGTCAAACGGTAACATCATACCCTGCTTATTATCGTATTACAACAATAAGTGCTTGATTCTCCTGGGAACTAAGTGGAAGGTGTGGTGTAGTAGTGTTAATGTGGGCTTTCTGATTGTATATTTATATTATTGTGTGGTATAATAACAATGATTAATATACATGTCTGTCTATGATATTCGAGCAAACACAAATTGTTTCAAATAGCTTTGTTATGCACTATAAAGAAGTTAGAAGTCTGAGTTTGACAGGAGTGTGGCCTGAACAAGTCCACATTATAATAGGATTCTTGGTGGGTTACCTTGAAGAAGTCTGTCTTGTGCGCCATGTACTTGAGTATTCCCTGAGTGAGTGGCGGGCGGATCACCACGGCAACGCGGCCCTGGCTGGGACTCATGGGCTGCTGGGCCGACTCGGGGCCCCCGCCGCCCGGGGGGCCCTCGCTCTCGGCCGTGACCATTGCGACAGACTGGGTGAGCCCCACCAGGTCCATGAGCAGGGAGATGGCCACGCCCTGCAGGCTGAAGTCCACGTCCAGGCAGCAGGCGTCCATCAGGGTCTGCAGCCAGGCGGGCGGCACCGCCTGGTCGCTCTCTGCAGGGGGAGGAAGAGGAGGGAGGGTAGGAAGAGGAGGGAGGGGAGAGAGGGGAGGGAGGAAGAGGAGGGAGGGTAGGAAGAGGAGGGAGGGGAGGAGGGAGGAAGAGGAGGGAGGGTAGGAAGAGGAGGGAGGGGAGGAGGGAGGAAGAGGAGGGAGGGGAGGGAGGAAGAGGAGGGAGGGGAGGAAGAGGAGGGAGGGGAGGGAGGGGAGGAAGAGGAGGGAGGGAGGAGATGGAGGGGAGAGAGGAAGAGGAGGGAGGGGAGGGCAGGAAGAGGAGGGAGAGGAGGAAGAGGAGGGAGGGGAGGGGAGAAAGAGGAGGGAGAGGAGCAGACAGTGTAGGGGTTGAATTATTGAAGGGTTTCCACTGTTGCCGATGTATTATTGATACTCAAAAGTTCATAAAGTAGAAAATGGCCCGTTTGGTATTTGACACTATACTACCCTATACTTAAAAGAGATGAATCATCTAATTTAAGTGATTTTTATGGCAGCTTTTGCACTACATATTTATCATATTAGTATATATATTAGAGCGTGGACCTTTTTACTCTGTGGGATGTTTTACTACGTGTTTAATAATATAAATTCATTGACTGAGTGAACAGTACAAAAATTCCAATGCCCCTGTGCACCTGTAGTTCAACAAATGGCAAAATAAACCCTTGGACCTTATCCTTTATTCCCAGCATCCACCTCTGTATCGGTGGTCCTCCACAATAACAGGTAATGAACCCGTCTCACCTCGCTGCTCCTCCTGTGAGGGGGAGGACTGGAGGTTGCCCTCGGCGATGTAAACGGGGAAGCTGGAGCACTCCAGGAACAGCTGACAGCCGGCCGCGAACGCCCGCACGTACTCCGTCTGCCGGGACCCCGGCCCCCCGGGAGCGGCCCCCGCCTCCGTCTGCCCCCCCGGCCGCACGCAGGCCCCCTGCGGCCCACCCACCGCGGCGGGCTCCGGCTCGCAGCTGTCGGCCCGCCGGTCGCGGCCCGCCCGCTGGGGGACGATGTACAGGGTGATGAGGTGGGAGAGGAACCGCTGGAAGTGCTCCAGGCAGCGCTGCATCACGGGCCTCTCCTGGGGCCGGGCCGGGGGGGGGCCGACGGGGGGGTCCACCTCCTCGGACCCGCCGGCGCGGTACTGCACAAAGTCGCTGAAGCCGCACTCCGAGGAGCGGCTGCCCGCCGGGGGCTCCGCGTTGTTGTCCTGGAACACCTCCCCGTTCCCGGGGAAGACCGGGGAGGTGGCCTGTGGCAGAGGACAACCGAGCGGAGGGAGGGCGGAGTGAGCATTTCGACATGATGCACCTCTATAGCGTCTCGCATTCAGAAACAAGTGCTTTGTAGGAGCAGAACATGTCTCATGTCTGGGCTTCAAGGTAGTTGATATGAGCCCATCATACAGACGAATACAAACACTTAGATAAGTACAGCACAGCCGTTTGGTTGTTCTCCCTCTGCAGCTAAATCTGGAGCAATTTGCAAATCAGGTCTGCAGCCGCAGACAGACCCACAGACTGTCTTTGCGGGTTGAATCCCACAATGCTTTGCTACAAGTGGCCGTTACAGGCGTTCTAAAACGCATCTGAGTTGAGGCAGGACTCCAGTCATAGAGCCTTGACTCAGATGGTCGATCCATAGTACTTTAATGTCCCTTTAGAGCGACTTTGATTGCAGTTCAGAGAGACGATGAGGGTTTGGAGGGGGGGGGGGGGGGAGGCAATGCTAAACGTGATTTGAAACGGCGCACCTATGTGGCACCATATGCCAGTATATTGCTTTTGTTTCCATTACTCTAGCCACACAGAGACACAGAGAGAGGAAGAGAGACACACAGAGACAGAGAGAGGAAGAGAGGGACTCAGGTGCTGCTGAACCATCCATGAGAGACCAATTCCCGGTCTCTAATGGGCCTGCCTGCGGTCCATCTGTCCTGTCCCCTGGGTGTGAGCTTTTGGTGAGGCTTCAGTGCGCTCACAAAGCACTTGAAACAGCCAGGTAGATGGACAGGGACCAGGAGGACCTCTGAGGCCCAGAGTTATATCCTCTGAGTGGATCTTCAAAAGCCTTGTGCTCAGCGAAAGAGAGAGCGAGAGAGAGAAAGAGACAAAGAGCGAGAGTAGGAGATGGCCAGGCCCAGGCGCTTGACCACCAAGCCAAAAGCAACACAGAGCAGAGGCGTGCAGGGTGCCAACCGGAGCCTGCCCTGGGAAGAGGGGACGCCATCAGAGCATAAGGGGCCAAACTGGGTCTTGCCCCTACCGGGGCTGCACCACAGGGGGCAGGGAGGGTTGTGTTAGACTATAAAGCCCACATGATGAGAGGAATGAGTCATCAGCTTCCAAATATCAGACGCTACTTCAAGTGCTTGGAAGCACTTGTTTTCGGCCGAGGACAAGATAAAACAGGTTTAGTGATGCAGGGGAACAAGGGCTAAATGACTAATTCTGTGATGCCCCTCGTGTCTTTCATGTTGATCATGTCGTTCACCAAGCCCTGCTTGCGTACGAGTGCGACTACATGAAGGTAAACTCAGGCCGACCGATGGAGTTGCGTTCTTTGTGGAGGAATCAAAAGGAGAACCGCAGTTCCCCAAACACACCAAAGTATTACATCAGTCAGAGTAAAAGTAAAACGTTCTCTTTCTTATCTTGTCTCTTTTCTGTCTCACCTGTCCATTCCCCTCGCCGCCGGCCATGTCCTGGGTGGTTGAGGTCGTGGGGGTGTTAGCGGGCGCGCCGTGGCCCTGGGCCCTCGAGCCGCGGAGGGGGGGAAGGGACAGAGGGGACACCAGGGGCGGCTGCACCTTGCTGAGGATCTTGGAGCAGAGGCACAGGCAGTGGGTGAGCTCCTCCAGCCCCAGCGCCTGGAGGTGGCCGGTCAGCGCCGCCACCATGCGGAGCAGCAGCTGGGGGAGGTGCTCCGTCTGGATCTCGATGTAGGTCTCCTGTGGGGGGGGGGGGCAGAGCAGGGCAGGGTGAGGACTCGGGGGAGAAGGGTGGCGGAGACTGCGATGTGGGAGTCCCACACTGACAAACAGACTCTGATGCTGCGATCGATGATTCCTCACTGTTGTAGATGATACTTACCGTACAGTCTGGGATCTTAATTTAGATCACCCGTCTCTCTTCTACCTCGATACTAATACATTTTATAATGAATTAAGAGGGATATATGATACGGTTTGCTTTCTATATCTGTTGGAGAATAAAACTAGTTCAATTCTAAATGGCCCAGGAAAATGATGAGAATTCAGAGTTGGGGAAACAAAGTCAGGAAATTAACATAGAATTAAGGATCATATTTCTTAAATATGTGAAGGAATGAGGGAGCAAATTAACACATAAATGACGGACAGACAGAACACACACATACAGAGCGTCGATTTCATTTTCACAAAGGCATAGCCACGTTGGCCTTTTTCCACCACCAATCAAATTGGTGGTGGAAATATTGTGTCATTATCACTTCTAGTGTAAGTGAATATGAAATGTTGAAATGTAGCACAGAGATGTTAAAGCAGTGTTTTTTATGGGGGGATGTTTTTGGCCGGATTTGTGGAAATGTTATCGCAGCCTTAAGTGAAGCAGGATGAGGTGAAGAAGCAGGAAAGAGCAGTACTTTACCTGGCATATTACCCTCATGCTTCTAGTAGGCTTCAAGGAGAGAGAGAGAGAGAGAGCAGAGAGATTCAACAGACAGGAGCAAGCAGAGCAAAGGGCACACACCACGCGACCACACACGCACACACACACACACACACACGCACACACACGTGGTGTAAGGAATTTCCAAACTGTATTCATTGGAAACACTATAGAAGGAGCTTGCATAGTTCGAATAGAAAGCAAAAATAAATTTGGCAGCAAGCTACGTAAATGATTTAATTTCTGAACCTGGCATTCAGAAAGGCTTTGCCCGCACACACACACACACACACACACACACACACACAGGGGAGAAACACACATCCTTTAGCCAGGAATGTCCAGCATTCTGCAAGAATACGGAGTAAAAAATCCTTGCAGCTTTAGGATCAACCTTGCAGTGATGCTTTAATTACACTGCAAGTGGGCCCAGAGCAGGAGGACAACATAAAAAGAAAGACTCAAAGTAGCCTCTTTAAACTGAAAGAATAAAGGGAGTGGACAAGATCCCATCAGGAACAACCGGTAACACGCCGGTAATAAAACGCAGAAGGTCAGAGCTCAGGGCTGAGGCGTGTGGATCTCACCAAGGACACGATGTCCAGTAGGAAGTCCACCAGCTGGCAGAACTCCAGCAAGGAGAGCGATGGGGAATCTATGCTATAGGCGTTCCGCGGCACATCACTGGCACCACCGTTCACCGTCCTCCTGCAAGGAAGAGTGGGTTAGACCGCAGCATGACATGTTTCTACCGCAGCCACCAACCACATCAAAGATATATGAGGTTGGCCAGCTCTGTGGCTAAACCCGCTAGTGCGCTAACCAAGCAGGGAGTGTGCCCAGTGGCGACCCAGGTTTGGTTCCCTCCTGCAGTCCATTCATCTATTAATGTGATAATCAGGTCTGCTTGCTTCCACGGTTAACAAATTTAACTGAAAAGTTAAATAGAAAGTTTCTCAATAATAATACACAAACATCAACGAGTCAATACCTCAAGACAATTGACCAAATATATCTGGAGATATAACTCAAGCCAGGACTAAAAAAACAAATAGCTAAAGACGAAAAACAACTACATTGACTTGACATCCATACAAAACCTCGCCATCGACGTCGTTCCACAAGCAAACACGCTACCTGCAGCACTCCTCAAACCAGCGGGCGATGTAGTCCCACATGTAGTAGGGCTCGAAGGAGTTGAAGAGGAGGTTGGCTGTTTTGATCAGCTCTGCAGTCTTCTTATTCTCCCTGAGCTTACTGGGGGGATCGATCAGAGAGGCCGGCATTAACAACAGGCTCAGGCTGCACCGAAAACATTAAGGAGGCTGAAACATGAGGCAGGGCCAACCTGCTGAGGTGGGAATGATCCTTGCTGAAGGGGCTCTGGTTCTGCAGGTCCAGCTCTGTTCGGCACTGGGTGTGCAGCGTGCGGAACACCTCGATCAGAACGTCTTCCAGGATGGCCGGCCCTGAGGGGGGAACAAGAGGAAATGGGTTTGGGTTGAATATATTACATGGAAGTTATTCATTGTACAACAACTACTACTAGGCAGTTTGCAAAAGTTTTACGGTTGTTTATTTGGATCCATTTACTCAGAATGGACTCTAAAGGGTGGGATTGCCAGCAGCAGAACTTGCCGAGGACATCTGACCTGAATATGTTTGGAACAGGTCGTTATGAACAGAGCGGGTTCACAGGCCCGTACTACAGCACATCAAACCACAGCAGCATTGATCTGTGGGTCATCAGCTCTAAACACGAGAGCAATGGTGCCCAACGAGGGTGTCAGGGCGGGCACACCAGGTTGGTCTAGGAGTACAGTCCACCATCCAGACATAGGGAATCTCTATAATTGGTCATCTTTACAATATCTTCTTCCATGTAATGCATGTCTGTCGAAAGTATAACATATTGAGTGCCAACTGCTAATAACCTAGTATATATAGTATCCTGGAAATAATATATGGAACATTTATGCCCATCATGCCCTAAAACTTTAATTTGGTGTTCTTTGAATTTCTGGATGGGTCAAGGTGTGTCTTTGCCCCCAAATAAGGTTGGAACCCCTGCAGTAGAGAAACAGTACAGAATATATCGGCACCTTCACAAATTGACTCACCCAGCTCAGGCTTGTCCAGCAGACTGATGAGGATCCGGAAGGGCTTGAGGTCGTGCATCAGTACGCTCTCCTCCTCCCCACCTCGGGCCTTCCCCTGCAGGATCCTCACCATCGCCTGGGGGACCGGGGACCACACACACACACACACACACACACACACACACACACACACACACACACACACACACACACACACACACACACACACACACACACACACACACACACACACACACACACACACACACACACACACACGATATTTAGAGTTGCCCAGGATTGCTAATTAGATCATTCCTGGCTAAATTCTACAGGAGCGCCAGCGTGTTTGGAATCGGTGCGGGCCCATCCACCTGTGCCGTGTGAGCACGCCTCATGTTTCACGCTTCGTCTGCCACAAAATGAGCCGCATACCCGGGAACAGACGTTCCCGGCAGCACCCACAGACACCCCCCCCAGGGGTGCTTGCAACAAGTGGCATGCGGAACGCCAGATGGCAGGGAAAATATTTGGAAAACACGCAGCCTATATTAACGTATAGGTTGGTGAAAGTACAAAAACACAGAAAAAAATAGAAAAAAAAAAAATCTCCCTGGTGATCGCTCTCTTTTTTCCTGCAACGGTCCGACTCACTTCCCTTGGGGGCCTGGGACGCATCACACCCCAGCTGCACGATGGGGGAGCCATTGTTGTAGCCACGGGGGACTTACATAAGGGGGTGTGAGTGTGGTGTGTATCTGACCCAGTCATGAAGCACACTGGGCAGACGGCTTCAAAGGGAAGGCCCCTGGGACAGAGAGAGTCGCTGTGTGTGTGTGTGTGTGTGTGTGTGTGTGTGTGTGTGTGTGTGTGTGTGTGTGTGTGTGTGTGTGTGTGTGTGTGTGTGTGTGTGTGTGTGTGTGTGTGTGTGTGTGTGTGTGTGTGTGTGTGTGTGTGTGTGGGTGTGACACACATTAAGGACCTCCCTCTCCTTCATTCAAGTATTTCTCTGAAGCCTTACGATTTGGGATTTTCAACTTTGTTTTTTATTTTAGGCCGATTTCAAACATGACAGCAGCTGTGTTTATCGGTGACCTGGATTCGAGGTGTGTGTGCATGTGTAGGTGTATGTGCGAGTGAGTAAGTGAGCGAGTCTGAGTTCTACCTGAACAAGCATGTCTTTGGAGAAGGTGTTAAAGTAGTGGCTAGCGTGCTCCTCAGGGTTGCTCTGCCGTGTACTGCGAGGTCCTGTCCTCACACCGTTGTTGTCAAAGCCTGTGGAAGAACACAAGAGTACAAAACATCACGCTTCTTTACATGGTTCACCGGCATCATAGATGTTAGGACCAAGGCCAGGTATGCAGTGCATCTGAGAGTGCATTTAAGTGGTTCGTAATGGTTGTTGAAATCTAGAATCGATCAGCCAAGCAGACACTTACCGTTTGTTTATGATTTTTTTATCCAGTGCAAGCAAGTTGCAAATCAACACAGAGAGAACACAGTTAAAGACAATGATCACGAGACCACAACAATGAAAGTCACGTTAAGACCTATGCACAGACATTGCGAATTGTCAATTAAGGTCAGATCTATTCATTTATAATTACCACAGGTTACTTTTACTATTGGTTTTTGGAATGATGCAGGAACAGGTTACAGAGGTATACACTAGGCTCCCACCTGTATATGGATTACATTTTAAATAACAGGGCTGTCCTTTTGGTGTACTATGGCATTTGTGTGCATTAGTCTTTAGTAGTGACTATTACAAGAATGTTAGTTAATGCAAAACACATATATATATATACACACACACATATAATATGCAATTACATACAATATATACAGACATAGTGTGTGTGTGTGTGTGTGTGTGTGTGTGTGTGTGTGTGTGTGTGTGTGTGTGTGTGTGTGTGTGTGTGTGTGTGTGTGTGTGTGTGTGTGTGTGTGTGTGTGTGTGTGTGTCCCACCCAGCAGCCACGCGTAGAGTCTGCGGTTAAGCGACATGTCTCTCCTCAGAACGACATGCAGAGCAGCACACAGGATCCGAATCATGTCCGGTCTCGTCACCTGAACACCAAACACACACAACGGAGTATAACGATCATCTGCTAAATAACCACACACACACACACACACACACACACACACACACACACACACACACACACACACACACACACACACACACACACACACACACACACACACACACACACACACACACACACACACACACAGACACACACAGCAGTGCTGACCTGGCTCATGTGGAAGGGGAAGCAGAAGAGGATCAGGTCAAGGGTGCTGCGCTGCACCAACACACTGGAGTCCTGGACCGAGGTGCTCACTGCCTCCACCTGCAGGGCGCATCAGGGACAGCACACACATGTACAGACACGCACAGCTTATTAACATGCTAGCCCCGTCCAGAGTTAATGGAATGGAAATCGAGTGAGACAACATTGTTTTTCTCAATAAATTTAAACCTAAAGTCAGTGATCATTGACGGTTATGGTGACGTCAATTATTGGTTATTTGCGCTTGGTTATTTATTTTGATTGATGTTCTATTTCAACTATAGCATGTCAACACGTGTAGCATTAGTTGAATCAAATCAAAAACGAAAGTATGATAGAAAGACGTGACGTGGGCACCATGAGTTCGATGTCGCTGCCCATGACGTAGAGCTGGTCCTCCATGGTCAGCTTGCGGTTGAGGTGCAACAGCACGAAGGTGACCCCAGGCAGGCGCACGGCGGGGCTGGTCAGGATGCTGCCCCACAGGGCGCTGTAGAAGGCCGACTGCTCCACAGCCGCCGCCACCTTCTCCAGCAGGGTGTTGGTTCTGTAGGAGGGAGAGGCAGGGTGGGGGAACACAATAGTAGGCTATTGTTACCCAAGACACAACAGAGCTCTGGGGGCCCTGGGACTGCCTTGGGGTTCATCAGATATGGAGGACAGGAAGTGGAAAGATATACT
The DNA here is from genome assembly GCF_026213295.1 of Gadus chalcogrammus. Lineage (NCBI taxonomy): Eukaryota > Metazoa > Chordata > Actinopteri > Gadiformes > Gadidae > Gadus > Gadus chalcogrammus. Next base: position 14,189,421 of record NC_079422.1, read on the forward strand.
TGTGAAAATGCGCAAAGTCATAAAATGTCTGTGTGTAGAAAAGGTTTATCTGAGAATTTCTGATAGGGTTTATTCTGGTGTACTTTTCAGGCAGGGCTCTGGGCTGTTATCTACACGGTTAGGGCGTGGTCAAGTTGTGCTATTGATATCATACAGTCAATAGCCCAGAGTGAGCTGGTTTCTGAACGTAAACAAGGTTAGCAATTACTGGGCGGTACTGACTACTGTAATAGTGAGCAATCTCAACTGGCTGCAGTGAGCTTGATAGATGTCTGCTTACTTTTATACAACAGTTGCATGCAAGGGATGTAAAAAAAAACACATATTCACCGACTACAAGTAACAATCATATTCCTTTGCGTGGCTCAACAGTAAAACACATACTCCAACTAGAATTAATGATTTGCGTACTGCTTTCTGTGAGCACCTAGCAGGATTAGTATGCAAGCTTAGTTAGTTTGTAGTTTACTTTTGTTCACCAACAGTAGAACAAAAATACATCAAAACTACCATCAGCGCTTCTCAACTCTTTTTTCGATTTGAGTATGAATTGTGTTATTGCTCTGCCCACCTGTCATAGTACTCTGACCCCTCCTCCAGGCCCGGCAGGACCCCCGTCAGCAGGCCTTGGAGACCCGGTTTCAGCGTCTTGCCCAGGGGGAGGTAGTAGGTTTCGTAGAGACCCAGAAGGGCTGGTTTCACGGACATCGCCGCATTGGACAGTAAAGGGAACAGCCCGGCACTACAGTGGCAGAAGGGGAAGTACTGCATTAACTTCTGAAAATATCGTGTAGCATTATTTATTCATCTAACTATTCTTATCAACATTTGGTATTAAGTACACACTGACGACGGAACTCAACCGCAATCGGGGGCTGATGGAATCGGAGCAGCCTTGTATTTAGCGTGTCTTTAGATACAGGTATCGGTGGTGACCTACCTGTAAAGAAAGAGATCTTTGGCCAGCCTCTTGGGTCCTATGATCTTGAAGATGATCTCGTAGGTCTCCAGCGCCTTGCGGTGGACCCCGCTGGGCAGGGCCGGGTGCAGGCATTGGGCCAGACGTTTGCCAATCGTCAGCTTCTTGGGAACCACCTGGTATTTTGCATTGTTCTGCAATACCTTGGAAACCCAATCCCCACAAATATGGACTATTAGCCAAGCCTTTTCACATTACATTCATGTAACTGTGAGTGAAAGAAATCAAGACCTTTATGAATGGGTAACTACACGGCGACGAGACACAAGTAAAAAGGATCAGGTGTACCTTGTTAAGCTTGCCCAGTGCAGAGATGAGATCGGCCCATTCACTGGAGTACTCAAAGTTCTTCAAGGCCTTGTCCACAGCTGCCACATAGTTCCTGTACTTGGAGTCGCTGAGCAGCTCCACTTCCTCTGTGTTCATTCTCCCGGGTGACGATTCTGATACTGCACGACACTAAGCAAGCAATTGTGCATCACACCTGTAAAGGGCAAAGAAGATGACGAAGAAAATAGATCAAAGATTAACAGGTAGACACTCATTAAAAAGTGAAAGTTGTTGGATCATGGTATGTGTTCGTGTGCTCGGTCTTCAGACAAGTATATGACAAACCATGCAATTAAAACTTTATAAAAAATAATGCAATGACAATCACGTTGGGATATCACTTAAAATGTGAACCAAAAATAAATATGGATTACTAGGTAAAGGGTTAGGGTCAGTGTTTTCAGAAACATACATTATGAAAAAAGGCAGTTCAGAGATAAACAAACATTCAGAGACCAGTAGCAGTTCGACGTACCAGCAGATCACCTGTTATCATCGACAGAACATTCATCGCCTGCGGGATAGAAAATAAATGGGTTGAGCAAACTAAGTTACACGCAGGTGAATTGAGGGCCATTTGAGACGCTAAGGGGGAGGCGCTGCTTTCGGTTAGCTGGGTACACCCAAGCTACCTCACATATGCTGTAACCAGCGATTCCAACATCACTCATCATCCATAACGCGACCAGCATTCAAGCTCACCGCTATTGAATTTCGGTCCAGCGCTGTCCTGCATTCGTACGTACACTACGTCACTTTAAAAAAGGGCTGTCAAAGCCTGAATCCGGCAGCTAGCCAATGTGAGCGACAGTATATCCAAGAGACGCAAGATGCTGCGGTGGCTCAGCTTCTGGGCCCCGGCTAAAATGTCGCTCAATTTAACTACCTGTGTGTTGCATAACACGACTTCACAGGTCACGTGGTGGAGATATGGCTCACTGTGCTCTACATAGTGTCAGCATTTTAAGAGATTCCTTATCGGTTATTAAAAAAACGACCCTAGACATCACCGTAGTTCAGCGGCCAGGAAGGAAGAAACACAAAGCGATTGACAGCTCCCAGGCTGCATTGCGGATTGGTTGCGCGTACGCTACGTAGTGGGCGTATCTACCTTGTTCCCAGGCGTTCTCGTCTGACATAAGAAAGCCTGAAACGGAATGCTCACAATGAGCGTTATCGGTGAGAGAGACAGAGAGGGTGGGACTTTCAGTTTGGTTGTTTTAGAGGCGGGAGAGAGAGAGGGCGGGCCTTTTCGTTCCATTGGTTTAGCAGCATGTGAGAGAGTGGGCGGGACCTTTGATCAAGGGATATCATATCATATCCGCTTCCATTCCATGTCATGTTATGCTTTCGGATATTGCATTTTAAATGTTATGGCCAGAAGTCCATTTGTCATCTCCTTGTTTTTATTGCCATGCTCGTATACTTCCTAACTGCCCCAAAATTGTTATGTGGAGCACACAGCTTATCGGAAGTTGTAAGAGGCCGGACGTAGCATTGCGCTAGCCCGGGATAACGCTACAATTCAGTATCTTCTCAGGGCTAGTTTCAGGGACGGTAGTCGGTAGATACTACGTCCCATTGAATGAATTGTGTGGTTGGACGTTCAAGCGTGGAGATAACTTTGCATTGTCCGTGATTTCGTTTTTAACCGTGATTCTGATCGTTTTATTTTTCAAAACACGCCATTACGGATAGTCAATTTTTGACGGTGGTTTGTGTTTCCGTTATTTTTTGCACCGGATTGAGTGGTAGTGCGTGTTACAGATCGTGTGGCTGAGGCCCAACACAAGCGTGGGGATGGCAGCAACAAGAACAACAAGTAGAGTTGGACTATTCGTAGAGCTCAGAAAGAGACTGAAAACGGGGATGCTTATTATCGGGTAAAAAACGTTTGCCATTGAGGTCTTGTTCCTAGTCTTGTCTTGGAGACCAGGCGAGCTAAGCTAATAGCAAGCTGGTCCATCCATGGATGCTACAGTCTTACCCTAGATATGTACATTCATTATGCAACATTTAATAGTTATTTTTTCTTCAGATGTTGATAGAAATCCCAAGATTTAGTCCCTGGAGACTTTTTGCGTTAACGTAAAGTTGTCTTTGTGGATCAATAAGTTGCATGAATCTCACGTTGTATGAGCTCAAACGGACACTAGATGGCGGTAGAGTTTTGATCATACTGTACGATCGAGTCGATCATACTGTACATGAGTTGTTTTCCTTTTTTTTATTAGATTTAAAGTCTTCGTTCTTAAACCTGGCATTGGTGTTTAACCTGTTTAACGCAATGATTGCATCAAGTGTTTCCACTTTGAGACTACAAATATGGTATTACATTTTTGCTCGGTGATTTCGCTAGGGATGTATATGGCAGTAGGTAGTAGCACCCACAATATTGAATAACACATCTGCAATATGGTGTGTGGAATCCATGACGACTGCATTTATTTTAAATGAATTTGCAGTGCAACTAACTAGGGTTGAGTTGCACTGCAAATACACTGCAGACATAAAATACACAATACAATACAATAAACTCGTGTCTCTTGCGTCCTCCAGGAAAGATCTTGTCAACGACCCAACTGAGGTGAGCGTGGCAGGAGGCGATGGATCTCTTGATATTTCCACGGCCCACGGCCTGTTAAGCCTTGCGCTGCCAGCAGGTGTCAGCCTTGAGCCGGGAAGTTGCGTGCAGACCGCAGCCTGCGACGAGGAGCTGCATTTCAGAATGCGTATCAATGTAGACCAAAGCACAGATGACGGTAATCTTCACAATAATGGACCCCAAGCACCAACACGCGCACACCAAACAATATATATAATCCTTGTGTCATGACTTGATGTATTTGTAACCTAATGTTATTTTTGTGCGATTACAAACGGGGGTCATCTTAGCCAGTACTATTTGTAATCATGTATACTCTATTTGAGAGTGCCAACATGCAAGGAAAAGATTAATTCTGAGTACATAACTAGCCAAGTCTTTACACAATTTAAAACGGTCACAGCTATTTGCCCGAAAATAAACAAAAACGTTCAATAAGATATATGATCCTCCGCTCCAAGCAGGTCCCCACAAAGAAGTTAACAACAGCCTGGAGAGCTGTGACAAATCGAATCCCCGCCAGATTGATGGCAGCACCCTACCAGGGCTAGCAATCGCTACCCAGGGTTTTATTGACTGTGGTGCTCTGTAGTACAAAAATGAGCCCACACTTTGAAAACCTTGAACTTGTTTATCCGCTAATGTTCCTTAATCCCATCACCACTCCACAAACCTCACATCTCCACCCCACTCCATCCCACCTAATGTTTCCATCCCACCTCTTCCCCCCCCCTTCCCTCAACCCCCCCTCACATCTCCTCTTCGGCCCACCAAACCCCACCTCTACTCCTCATCTCTCCACCACAACTCTCCGTCCTACCCAACCCTCCCTCTCCAACCCATCTCACCTCTCCACACCATCCCATCTGACCCCAACTCATCCCCACCCCACCCCCACTCCATCCCTCCCCCCCACTTCCCCTCTCTTCACCACCCTGCCGACCCCACCTCACCTCTCCACCCCACCAGAGGGCATTGGCAGCCCGATAGAGAGGCTCCAGACCAAGGATAGTTACTGCTTCCACTGTCAGGGCTGCAGGACCCGGCTGCTGGATGACAGGTGAGATGGGGGGTTGGGGTGGGTGTGTTCCGGGAAACCCTGATTTATTAATGACCTTGTCTTTGAGAAGAGGAGCACTTATTGATAGTTGTGACCCAGCTGCAGGGAGCAAGAGATTCATAAAGTGAAGACAAGCTAGAGAAGAGTCTGTGATGACTTTGTCCCGAATAGGTCGGGCGAAGCTGGATTTAGTGGGTGATTAGTGGGCGTAGTTAAAAAGGCTACGTTGTATTTTCTCTGAATGTCACTTGCGCTGGCTCCATCGAGACGCTTCCACTGGCTAAGTGATTATAAAATAGGCGTCTAAAAATGGCAAGCTGTCTACATTTCCCCAAAGGAACGTAATATGAAATATGTCCTTTCATCCTGAATGTACTTTCCAGATAGCCTTCAAATATCTTTGTATTGCTGCCAAGTTCCCCGTTTTGTTTCTCTTCTCTCGATCTCTCTTTGAAAAGACTCCTGCACAACGGGAGTTGCGGTTGAAATAACTCCACCAGACTATTATTGAAAAGCACAATGGCGCCTCTTCTCTTGACACACTGCCTGTTCTGGCGTTCCTTAACCTCGTCCATCTTAGGGTGTTCCAGCGCGTGCTCCCCCTCCCCAACGGCAACTGGAACGCCATCGTGGACGACTGGTGCTGCCACCCGGACCCCTTCGCCAACCTGAAGCTGCTGCCCCGGGCCCAGGACTGCCTGCTGGGCGACACCTTCTTCCTCCTCACCAGAGACGCCAGTTGCCAGGACACTCTGGTGGAGGAAGTGACCTGTGCCGGAACCGATGCCAGCCAGGATCCAAAGGTGATTTAACAACGTGTCAGCGACCCGACAGTGTTTCCCAACATTTATTTCTCGAGACACACTTTTTAGAGAGGGCCCATCATCGCGACCCAATTCACAATAGGCCTAGCGATGAGAAGTGACACGTTGCACATGATGTAACTTTGACATTTATCAGTGCCATTTACCCATCACTTTATACTGGGCTTATTGAATTACAGACCTACTGAATTGATGAGCTGCGCATGTCACAGAGTAATTCCTTTGATTAATTAATGTATTGCACTTTAGGTGAACAAAATCAAAAATCTTCATACTTAAATAAAGGCATTAAGTTATCAGATTTCAGGCTCACATTTTTCATAATAAGTACAACAAACTAAATTGAGCCTGTAGCATCCAGCATTAATGTTGGATTAATTTTATAATAATAATCATAGCAGCACATTTAATATATATTAATATTTTTAGCGTATTAAGAATCAATTGTATAATATTGTAAGGCATAAACATAACGTTGTAAGCCAGGGAGATTTTGGCTGAAGAAGAGTGCAGCGGCAATCCTGATCTCGAGAGCTCAAGTGTCTTTTGCTATGCAGATAAGGTCGGGCTTTTCTCTCATACCAAAAGATCTCTGCGGGGTACGAGATAGACCGACGGATGAATAGATCTAAGGTTTTGGATTGGTCGATCTGCCTCGTACCAGGCAGAAGTCTTTTGTATGGAAGGGAGGGGAGCCTGACCTTATCCACAGAGCCAAACATGACCTCACGAGGTCCGTCTGGTTCCCAGGATCCAATCCTGATTCCTGAGTGTCTATTGGTAGAAACGGTCAACCCCCATGTGTTTAAAATAAGTACTGCAGATGAAACAAATGTGATTTTGAAAATGTGTTGTACCACTATTTGCAATCCTGTGCTAACCACCCAATTCAGAAACACTTATCTAACACTCACACGTGGCCTGGTGTGACGCAAGCACGTCGCCACGGTGACCATCATTTTTCTAATTGCCATCTTCAAAGTCAAACTCTCTGGCAGTCTGCAAAGGGAGGATTGATATGTCCCCTTCTCCATTATTCACTTTCTCCATAAGTGACATGAGTGCACGACTGAGAGGGGAATAGAAGATGACTGCCCTGTCTCCAACAATGAGACAGAAATTATTGATTTGTGTGTGTGTGTGTGTGTGTGTGTGTGTGTGTGTTGGAGAGAGAGATATTTATATAATTCCTTTGCTTTGTGTCTGTATTTAGAAATCCTGCCGCAGACTGGTGAGCATCTCCTGCCAGAGTTGTTCAGCGGTGCTGGGAGAGGCCCTCGCTCCAGGTACAGTCAGCCACTCTCCAACGCAACCGCTCCACTCTTTTCTCATATACACCCACGCAGAAAATATACACGGTACATAGAAGATTTGTTTAGTTTCTTTTTTTTTTTTTTTTCTACCCCAGATTTTCCCCTCCCAGTCCTCATAGTGTGTCGGGTTTCCAATAACATCCATGACCACGGGCTGCATGAAGTCAATGTGTGCTAACCTAACGGACCTCTCTTCCTCCCCGTCCACCGCTGTGTCCCGGTCGTTCCCTCCGCAGACAGCCTGAAGTTTTACATCACCCAGGTGGTGGTGGATCTCACCGTGGGCGGGAGCCAGGTAGAGGCCGCTGTCAGCAGGTGGGTGGCTCACAAAGGCCTGTCTTATGCTGAAGGGTGGGGGACCGGGGAGTCTAACCGGGATAGCACTAGGCTTTGTCTCGGCTGATGACGGATACATTTTTTAAAAATGAACGCATCCTTACTTTTTACTCTCCTGTCAGTGCATATTGGATGTTCTTACTTTCGTTCCCCCGCTCACCACTGTCTGGTTCTCTCCATCCCATCATCCCAGATCTCTGTTCCTGGAGCAGAGCGTCGCGGCCAGGATGCTGGAGCTCTCCAACACACTGAGTGTCTTCCACTTCGCCATCCAGACCCCTGATGAAAAGCCCTTCTTACTGGTAGGGCCGCCGCGTGATCAGGGAGACGGGATTGAGTCGTCTGTGCGCACCCTTCTTCGGTCCCTCACCGCACGGTATCTGAGTGCTGCGTGTGGGCCCACGCTAACATGGGAATTGGCTGCAACCACTCTGAACTCCTCGTGCTGAGTGCTCTATAAAAGTGGAGTCAGGGTCCACAATTCACTTTTTAAATGTCGAATGTCTTTTTGCCTGGAAAAACTACCGGCCAGCACTCGTTTTAACGTTCCAACCTTAGTCATTATGTTAAAGTGGAGGGGTGTCGCTTTATATTTGCAAGTGTATCTGTGTATTTATACCCATATGCAAGTTGGTTTGGTTCTCATTACCCTGCAGTTGCATGCTTTCCTCCAACTAGAAACTCACGGTAGTTCCCACACCCCCGTCTTCTCCCAGATCTGGTTGCTGAACACAGACTCCGTCATGGTGTCGGTGGCGGAGGCGTCTGTCCGCCAGGTTGATGGCTCCGTCTCCCCGGGGCCCGAAGAGGCTGACGGGGAGTGTCTGTCGAGCCAGGCCCGTCCGGCCCTCAAACTCCTCTGGATCGTATGCTCCGACGAGGGATTTGCTCAGAGAGAGTAAGTCCGGAATCATCCCGCCTCCCCTCCCCCGCCAACACCATCCGTCTCCGATTGGCTCTCCTTAATCTCGTCCTGCCATCTCTCCCCGGGCGCGTGAGCTACTCCATCAGCCGCCGTCTCGTTACGACCCCCTCCCGACAAAGGATGAAAGACGACTCCATAGCCCACACTCCTTTTCTTTTCTTTTTTGCAACCGTTCTCTTCTGACCCAACCGCCTCATTACTTTGGAGACTCAGGCCGCCATCAAGTGGGTATTTACTGCCTTTTCCGGGCCATCACACAAGTAAGCCCCCCCCCCCACCGGCACCGCCTGTCCCCAGCCCGCCACTACAACAAACAGGGGGGAGTCGCCGTACGACTGCGGTGATCCACCAGAGGAGAGAGTGTGGGAGGGATTGGATGTCCTGCCGCCTCGCGGTGCCAACGCGGTTCCAAAATAACGCTCCATCCTCATTACTCCGACCCGACGTTCACTCGCTTGCTTATCCGGCCCTCCACCCCCTCGTCCCACAGCGGACGTTGAGGACGGGCGGGGGGCGGTGGGGAAGGGATGGGGGGGGGGAAATCGGCGTTTCCCCGCAGCCTCCTGACAAGCTCCCCTCGGTCTACGTCAGGCCCTCCGAGCAGACAGGGGTTCATTAGGGCTAACATGTTCTTTGAAAGATAGGCCGGTCCCATCCAGAACGAGGGGACACGCAGAGGAGCCCAACTGCTAAATAAGGATGAATAATGACGTAAAGTTGATGAATAATTAAAATCCCATTAGTTGTTCAAAGGGATATCCGGGGGAAAAAAACTGGCAGTACCTAGAGGCCGGTGTGCCATTATTTGTTCCAAGGCTGATGGCAAAGAAAAGGACGCATTTTCTTGCTTGTTTTCTAAGTGTTTTATTTATAGGCTTGACAGGCTTTAATGCTGAGAAACTTTGATATCATTCAACTCTTTTTCCTGGCACAAAGTCGGCAATGTGTGTGACAGCTGAGGAAAAATGCAAATCCCACGTGAGCGACATAAGGGAACCGGCTGCGTTTTTTAAAGGATTTGGCTCGAGGATCAATGGCTCCGTTTTAAGTAAACTCAGCTTGTCAGTTACTTTTACTACTCGCTTGAAAGCCGTACGTCCCTTGATGTGACTGCAGAATTAAGAGTCTGCTCGTAGGTAGGTAGTGCTCCCAGTGCAGAGCTGCTCCACTTCTGGCAAATTAGTGTTGTTAATGGGAATGCTCTAAAGATTGGCAGCCAGAATCCCCCGCTGGGACGATGCTCAGAGGATAGGTTTGAGCTTTTCTTCCGACCCTATTAAAAGCATTGCTCATTTGAGCATGATGAGACTCCTCTTGAGGTACTGTACCACGTAGCTTCACAATAGGGCACTTGGTGCTGACATTTACGATTCTGCTGTGGGTTCAGTAGACTGACCAGCTTTGTACTTCCCCAGGAAGTAGTTTTAGCACCTTTCTAGAATACTGTGTATTGCAGAGCTCTAGCGAACAATTCCTCTAATTCCTCTAGTCTTAATAGTAGTCTTAATCAAATTAATCTGTCTGTAAAATTTCATTGCTAAAAATACCTGTTAAAACTTGCCAAAGCTGAAAGTCTCGTGAGCAACACCAACATTGTTATGTCAGCCAACTAATCCAGAGAATCAGTCAACCGTTTGGGCAGTGCTATGTATTGCAGTAACCTTAGAATGTGCACTTTATATACATGATTCTCTCTGCATCTGTACTGAAGGTAGTATACACCAAATGGGTGGGGGGGGAGAAAGTGTTTCTGATAATGCAAGATTTTGTTTTCATGATAATCGCTGGTGGTATTTAGTGCTTAACCTGAGCCTATAGGATGAAAGATCCCTGAAACCAAATGATAGGTCGTAAAAAATCTATTTTCGTGTGTGTGTGTGTGTGTGTGTGTGTGTGTGTGTGTGTGTGTGTGTGTGTGTGTGTGTGTGTGTGTGTGTGTGTGTGTGTGTGTGTGTGTGTGTGTGTGTGTGTGTGTACAGCGGTGGTGTGTGGGGTCGTGATTAAGGGCCGTGTTGCGGTGGGCCTTATTAGAGGACTGTGTGAGATATTGCCGGGGCCTTTATCTGGCAGGGCCAGGTCCTTTCAGGATAACAACGCACACATGGTTAAATGTCACCTCAATGAAACCCAGAGCCTGCCACATATTCTGACAAGGCATCCATCCTTGACCCCCCCGCCCCGCCGCCCCCTGCTGTCTTCCTCTTATCTGACTCGTACACTCAGCAGGGCTGACATTATCACACAACATCAGTCCTGTTTTAATGCAGCACTGGTAAACCTCCACTGGGGAAGGCTTGTACGTCATTTGGATGAGAACTGCAACGGTGATATAATGTCTGGTTCTAGCCACTGGCTGCTGCTGTAGAGGTACCAGTCACCATGAGGCTGGGTACATCAGTGCTCCTCTGGCATCCAGCAGTCCTACTTTGCTTTCTTGGGGGAGATGAGGCAAGGCATGGGGTGGGGACACCATGTTTCGTTACAAAGCTTTTCTCCCAAAGAAATCTGGAGATTTCTTTCTTTTTCTTTTTTGCATTTTACTACTAGTGCTGGCCAGGTTTGTGTTTTCCAATCAAGCGCCTCCAGCAACATGATTGGTCGAAAACAAATAAGAAGTGAAACGCCGCATTCACAAAGATTTCACCTCGTCTGCCTTCAAGTAAAGCAGCATCTGCGAGATTACACGGCAGTGCATAACATGCATTGTGTTTTGGGTTTCAGAATCGTTGGGAGCTGGGAGACCAACGCCATCGGCCACCCCCTCATCCTGCCACTGACGGTGTGTGAGGAGCTGCTGCAGGCCATGGAGGACACCAACGCCCTGCTGCCGTCCGTGCTGCGACACATGAGGTCCTACCAGGTGAGGACACACACACACACACACACACACACACACACACACACACACACACACACACACACACACACACACACACACACACACACACACACACACACACACACACACACACACACACACACACACACACACACACAGTCTTATCAGGCGAGTACTGCAGGTTCCATCCTAGGCACGCACACCTTGGTTTCCTATGCATTGTGAGCTACTAGGCAGCCCTAATTATGTTTTGCTCCTAGCAAGGAAGTGTGCTCGTAAAATGGCATATATTGGGTTATCATATGTAATTAGCAGGTTTCTGACAGCTCCCTGGTTGAGCAGGACAAAACGCAGCCCATTAGTGGGCCTTCAGACACTCGTCCAGCTGCCAGAGATCATTTAGTTCATATAGCTGGAATGTCTCGCCGTGATAAAGACTTGCCCGTCGACGGCTTACTGCTGTGGAATTTATTAATTTCAGGATTCAGAGCCGTTAGTGGATAAAAAAAAAAAACATACTGAATTTGCTGGGTATGGTTTTGAGTTTGTACTTTTGTCAGGATTTCAACTCTATGCACCTGTGGGGATACCGAGAGTATAATTAGCGGGAACTGCCTTAAGAAACCGTTTGACTCGAAAATAAGCGCTGCCTAGCTGTGCCTGGGCTGTTTTTCTCCTTCCGACAGTTACCAAGTAATTATCATCATTACCTGTTGAAGAACGTCTTGGAGAGGAGACTCCAGGCCCTTTTTTTTTGCCTTTAATTGAATGAGACTCCTTGCAGAATAATGTACAGCTAGCACATGCTGGTCCTGCTGTTCTTTTATCTTTTGTTGGATTTCATCCGGCACTGTCGCTTGAAGAAATAAAAGTACATTGCATAAGAAAGCGTTCACACACACACACATGCTTGGACTTATTTGCTTGTGCTTACTCTCCAAAAAGTTGCGGCCCCAAGATGATTCTCATGTGGTAAGCAATGCCGCAATCCAACAATTGTCGATCCCCCGAAATAATGTTATATCCTTGAAACTGCGCGGATTCAAATATGTATTGATGTTCAGTATATATCTGGGTGTGTTCATGTGTGTTTGCAGCTCTAACGTCGGTCAATCTGAACAGATCTCTCAAACCCACATCCCAAACCACCCCCCTAAAGTCCTTTTCTCTGTGGAATCAGATTCTCTCAAAACATAGTAAGGTTTCTGTGCATTGGGTGAGGCGTGCAGAATGCTATATACCTGTTTCCACTGCTGCCGCCTGGCTCGTATCATAAAGGTAGAATGCTCTGGGCAGACAATTACTACTGGTTTCCTTTCCTCATACCAACCCCCCACCCCCACCCCCAGGATGGTGTCGTAATTCAATTTCCAGGCTTGGTGCCGTCTCACTGCGGCGCAACGCACACTTCCACAGCGAGCTCCGCTGTTACCCAAAGCTTCCCCCTCACACCGAGGACCTGAAGCCCTCTGCACACACTGTGGTTCATCAGGGAGACCGCAAGAAGGACAACTCTGCGGTTACACAAAGGAACCCTTGTGGGTTTATCCTGAACATATGCAGCGTTGGGGCCGTAAAACATTGCTAATAAACAGACCATACTCTCTGGTTCCCAGGGAGCAGAACTCCCCGCAACCACAGACCACAGGGGGGGGGGGGGGGGGGGGGGTAATGCGATCACGAAGTCATCCCGTGTTACCAGAGATGGTCTGAGAGAGCCGCGCCAGGGACAGCAGGGCGAGGGCTGGGCTGGTGCATTCAGAGTGATGGCGCTGTGCGAGGCTGCGATAAGGATCTGAGAGGGTGGGCTTCATCCGCTGGAGGATGGGGGTGAGGGTCGTGCTGGAAATGGAAAAGACGGGGACGGCCAGAGGGCCTTAGGCGACTCCAGGGGGCACCACAGTTGTAGACCTGTGTGTGTGTGTGTGTGTGTGTGTGTGTGTGTGTGTGTGTGTGTGTGTGTGTGTGTGTGTGTGTGTGTGTGTGTGTGTGTGTGTGTGTGTGTGTGTGTGTGTGTGTGGGGTCTTGTTGCGCTTGCAGGCTTGGGGCATCTGTGCTCCGTAACTTGATCAAAGCTTGCTCTCCCTCTTCCCCCCCACCCCCTGGTTATTATGTTCTCTGCTATTACGTAGAATGTTCTGCTACTGTTCCTGACCCTTCCCCCTGCCCACCCATTGCCCTATTCCTCGCCAGTGTAATGAGAGTATTTTCAGGCTCTTAAGTGCAACCCTCTTACTGGAGGACAGACGACACCCGCACAATGCTTTTCACACACTTTCACACGTTAATCCGCGGCCAGAAATGGTTTCCAGCCGTTAGAACGGCGTTGGAATGTGATTGATGCATAACCACGGTCCCATCTGCGCATCACACCACCGCACATTGTGGAAACTCGATGCCTCACCCAACATGCCCGCTGGATTCATTAAATGTGAGAGGGTGCAGGCAGAACGCTCGCCATAACAATGGGAGAAAGTGACGGCGAGGTTCTGAGGCTGAGCCTGCATGCGTGTGTTTGCGCCAGATTCCAGAAGGAGAGTCAAGAGAGACGTTTTTAATCACGGTGCCCTTATTGGAGCCCTTGTGCCTGTTTGATGGAACACTGGGAAAGGCAAATCAGAGTCACTCAAGATTCAGTGTTTTACATGCACACCACCGACTGACAAAACAGCCCAGGTTTTCTCTGCGAATGGCTCCCAATGGTGATTCCCTCTTCTTAAACACCTCTGCTTGGACAGTACAATGCCATTTGTGTAGCTAATCCTTCCCTTAAGCCCAAGCCTAACATTGGCAGGACAACCTCGCTGTAAAGATCACATTCTTCTGGCTAGGGCGTCCTGAGTTTTGTCAGCAATTGACACGGCACATTCTTGAAGTCACAAAAAATATTTAAATATTGTTTTATCTAAGATAACACTGTTTGAATATTTATTCAAACATCCATTAGTTCTTCTTTGTTTGGCGGAAATAGTCTGCCATATCAGTGTAGCTACGAAGACTCCTTTGTCTCTGTTTATTTCTGGTAAACCATATAATGTCAGCAAAGACGTTAAGGTTTTGGCCGGTGTGTAAAGACCCTGGGCTTAGGTCTTTACGAGTCATTGTCTATGCCTAGATGTAAATCAGCCATGATTTTTGTTTACTCACCCCCTCACGCTCAAGCCTCGAGTTCTGAAATTGGGCAGATGGTGAGCAATTGACATGCATGATATTCCAAACGAGTGTTTAGCAGCACCCTGTATCTGATAATTGCATGAGTGCAGAGCAACATTTCAATAAGTTGTGAGGGTAGGCGAAGGAAGTGAGTTCAACTGTTTGGAACGTGGCCTAAGCATTCAGTTCCCTAAGCCACTGTCTTCGCTCAGAATTGTACATTTGTGAGCATGCGCCGTGGCACGTAAACACAGAATTGTAACTTGGAGAATTGTTTGTTTGTGGTTACTATCGGAGAAAGCAGCGTAGCCAGGGCAGTTTGTGTGTGCTTTAGTGGGTTGGACGAAAAGAAAGAAGGTAAGAGGCTAGGAGAGCTGTTAAACGCTCCTTTGAAATATAATTGTCAATGTCGCACAAGCTGCCCAAAAAGTGAGATGAACAAAATTCATGGCTGATTTAAATCTGGACACAGTTAACGTCACCAATTAACCAAATCCCTTAAGTGCTAATCCTGTGATTCCATCACGTCCTAAATGTTCAGGTTGTATCCCCATAATGATCATCCTGCCCCCACCTCCACCAACATCACCACCGTTCCCCAGGGTTGTACTTGATCTCAATCGCTCTCCTTAAGTTCAGAAATATTCTCCCTGCACCCTCGCCCGGATCCGATTGAAAAGATAAACGGCTGTCGGCGGTGAGTTCTGAAGAGCAGAGCTGGTCATGGGTTAGCAGGGACCAGTGGCACTGTCCTCGGGCCTCTCCCGTCTCAATGGTTCAACGTCTATTATGAATTCATCTTGGATCCAGCAGTGATTCATTGATTTTATTTGACCATTTTGATTTAAAATATGAACAAGCACTCTGTGTCATGCATTAAAATTCATTAATAGTCTGGGATGACACATTGAAGCCCGAAAGTTTATTTCCATTGTGGTCCCTGTCCCAGTCCTACTTTGTTGTAACAGAACTGGGCCGCAAACCAAAAACTGCAGGTGACGGGTGATTCCCGTTTTTATTTTTAGAGATATTCCACCAAAGGAAACTAATTTGGTGAGTGGATGAACCTTTCAAAGGGGCATTTTAATTAGTT
Source organism: Gadus chalcogrammus (assembly GCF_026213295.1). Classification (NCBI taxonomy): domain Eukaryota; kingdom Metazoa; phylum Chordata; class Actinopteri; order Gadiformes; family Gadidae; genus Gadus; species Gadus chalcogrammus. Next base: position 14,204,878 of record NC_079422.1, read on the forward strand.
TCTCTAGAGTTGCCAGTCTGCACTCTGCGCGCCGTGATTTGACATCTTTAGACACCGTTTTACAGTTGACAATTCCGAGTTTGTGTTTGCCAATTACACGCTTAAAGATCCAGCAACATGATTGGGCGAAACAAGTGTGACGCAAAAGAAAGTAAAGTTCACAGAGATTTGAGATTTTAGCTTGGCAGGCTTAAGATATAAATCTAAACTCAGATTGGTGAGACTAATCTCAAATAGAGCTAATATATGTCAATGGGATGGAGGAGGGACACAGACTCCAGCCAATCCGCTGATAGGAGGGGTGTGTCTGCCTCTACGGGCCTCTACATAACACTTTTATACACGGCGTGTAGAAGCTGAATTTGAGTGAATCATAATGACTGCTAACATTCTCTACGGGCCTCTACATAACAGTTTTATACACGGCGTGTAGAAGCTGAATTTGAGTGAATCTTAATGACTGCTAACATTCTCCCCTGATTCCCCCTTTTGATGTTGGCCCGGGCGTCCCGGTGATGTATGCCTGCGGTGACTCACCCCCGGACGCAGTTTGTTATCATTTGGATGAATTACCACTGTTGCGCCTGGCTGCTGAGCAGACAGGGGCACTGGGACAGCGTAGACAAGGCCTTGAGAGTGGCAAATGCCCTCATCCATCATCCCGATATAGAGCTCTCGGTGGAGCAGCAGCAGAGGCTGTAGCCGGCGAGCGCCCAGGATTAGCAGATGGTCTGGGGAGGGAGGGCTAATGGGAGGGAGGAAGGGAGTCTGTATGTGTTTTTAAGTCTTTTTTTCATCACCTTTTATTGAGAAAGGCACATCAAAGAATCATCCTCATCTTCAAAACCACTTATCCGGGGTCGGGTCGCACATACATAAAGAAACATTATCATCAAATGTTTTTCTCTTTCCCATCCCTATGTTGTATTTCTTTGTTTCTTTGTGAGGCAGCATTTGCCTTAATTGCTCCCTCCTGTGTGATGGAATGAAATGCTAAAATGGCATAAATTGTAATGGTTACAATGCAGCAGAAATAAGTGACTTCTATCACTTTTTGGCTTTTGATGTGAAATCACAATAAAACCATGTCCTTGTGTTTTTTTAATTTCTCTTTGTCCTTCATGCTTTTACCTTAAATTCAAAACCAATCTCCTAAATGTACTGACCCTTCTCTGCAGGTGTCCTATCTGAGGCTGTGAGGAAGTGCCACCCCACGTCGATCTGCATTTGGAGATCATGTCGTCAATTGCATGGCATAATGTTGACGCCTGGAACCTACCGTTGGGATGCTGCGTTACTATTTTTAGTTTTTTTGTGGATATTTTTTGTTTCTTGAGGGGCCGTTTGAAACTCCCTAACACAGTTAAGCTGGTTGATTTCGTTTTTTTGTTTTTCTACTTGGTTGTGGCCAATGAGCAAACCATCTTTCACTACCAAGCTAGTAAAAAGTTCCATCTCCAATATTTGTTCATGTACAGATGTGTATGAAACATCATTCCAATGCCTAAAACAAATGTTTTCATCTATTGTGAATACGGTGTATTTTTATATTTTGCCAATCTTCAAATAAATAAACCTAATTGAATTGCAGTATTGTGTCCTTGTGCCAGTTGATAAATTAAGTAGGCTTACTTGAAAAGAGAAGGGCCAATCCACTTCACTATAATAATCGCACCAGTGTGTGAAACCGACGGCAAACAGTAACTGTGGAAAACAAGATATAAAATTTAAACCACCATTTGGAAGTTAATGGAGGGATAACATTAACATTATGTTTAAATTTAGGCTAGGTGGAATATCAAATGGACTAGTATATTGATTCATCAGATTTCTTATCATTACTGTTTTGCTACGGAAAAGGACTTCAAAGCTGATCTATCCGAAGCATTCCTCACCGACGGTTTAAAGGCTGAGCTCAACATCAATTTATGCATAGAAACCCAAACATCCATTCTGTAAAGGTTATCTTGGACCAACAAAATACCAGAATCCGCCTGCCAACGTGATCTGCTTTCCACCAGCTCTTGCCAGAGAAGAAGGAAGGGGGACTTTTTATGTACCATTTCAGTCTGCATGCCTGGATACGCTGCGATGCCGATGCAGCAACTGACAAATTCCTTTCAAATATACAAGGAAGCATTGTGCCCGCTGAGGCGGCGAAGCAGCCAGTGAATTGGCTAATTAAATACAACCAGAACTAAAGCATAAAAGGGGGGGGGGGGGGGCCTTGCATTTCTTCTCCATCCTTTCCCAACAAGTGTAAATGGAGTAGGCTCTAATAACCCATTTGCCTCTCGCCTGCTGAGCAGAGGAAGGCGTGGTATGGTACCTGATGCTGCTGCCTGTGGTACTTTGAAGGCGCTGACAGACACTTGTCAGTAAGGAAATGCTTGTTAAGAGTTGCCAGATGTCTTTGCTTTTCTCTGTTTGATGCTGGGGAGGGGAGCTTGGGGATAAGGGGGGGCAGTTCTGTTGACGGTGTGTGGGGCTCATTAGCCTTTTCTTACCCAAGTTATCTTGGGGAGAGCTATCTGTCTGAACAAAGGAGCGTGTCCATATTGAGCCATTGTAATTATGGTTGGAGTTGGAGGATTTGCTTGACAGTTTCTTTTCTTGCCTCCCGTTTATATATTCTGCGTGCATATAATAGCTATAGGTATGGAGGGAGATGGAGACGAGATCCGGCGGTAATTGCCTTAAGAGGACTGCACCTTATATTCTCCCTGCTTTACCCATGTTCTCTGCTCCAACTCCCCATTCTTTCACACACACACACACACACACACACACACACACACACACACACACACACACACACACACACACACACACACACACACACACACACACACACACACACACACACACACACACAACAAGTAGGGCAAGAGGGTTTTAAAAGCAATCCATATTTATATATATGAGTCAGGCATCAATAAGACAATGCCATAATTGCTTAATTTGCCTTTATGGATCATCTTAGTTGGCATGGAAAGTTGTGTGACAAAATTTCATCTTAATTAATTCATGAACAGAAATATAAAATAAGCTGAGAAAAAAGCCCAGTGGAGCCGTTCATATAGGCCCACTGTTAACTATAGCTGCTGCTGGAGACTAGGGTCACCAGGACTGAATACATTACAATTTAATGATGTGGTTTTAATCTATTTCCAAGAGTTTACAATTAAATGAAAAGAAAATACCTCCATTAGAAGTTGAAATGAATGTGGCCCTTTTACCTTCAACAACTTTTTCCACTTCCTCTCATCAGCTGAAGTTTCAGCTTCCCAATCACGAAATCGCCACAGAGAATAACGGCACACATTTAAAATGGGATTTTCATGGTCTTTGCCTACGCTAATGTGTATGATATTATTTTGTGATTGAGCTGGACAGTGATGTGTGAGATTACATGTGGCAGAGGGTTCTTTGGGAGAGGTCGTGCTATAAAGCCGGGCTCATCTCTGAAGGTAAATGAGCCATTAGATTGAGTTCCCGTTTTGGTCACCCAATCCTAATGGGTCATCTGTCTCCGAGTCCTCTGGGTCAATGCAGCGAAAGAGTGACTGCCAGAACGCCTTCTATTTTTAAGTGATTTGTTGCCGTGTACAAACAAATTGAGTCTAGTATATATAGTCCTCGGCTGGGGATCACAACAGTTCATTAATAAAGCATCTATAAAATTGTTAGTGTATGGAGCTCGATGACAATCTCGGCAGTGGGGATAAAAATAAATATGCAGAGGATCAGCGTATTTGAGTTTGAGTTGATGACTACAGTGGCTTTGCTAACTGAATTAATTACGTGGACCAGAAATAGATACTATTCAATGTTTTTAATCTAGATTTGCAATAATTAACGGTCAACCTTTTTTACTAATACAAACACTGTTGTTATTTTTTATATGCGAGTGCACCAAGCTTGAATAACAAGCTCATTAAACAAAACATGTGACCTGCCTTTGTTTGAAACATGCCTAATTGTATATTCTACTTATTTGTTAAATGCAATCATAGAAAAATACTTGCTCCAATTTAAGTGGAACTGGTTGGCATGATAGATTTAAAAGGCTTCAAGTGTTTAATATTGCAACTAAACATGGCTTAGCGGGGAACAAAGTTCCCCAAGAACCACACAATCCTACTCTCTCAATCTCTCGTCTCCGTTGATCCCCAGGAATGTGTTTGTGGTCAAAGGAAAGCGTCTCTCCTCTTTCTCTTCCATAGGTCCTTTCTCTCCTCATATCAAACACTGAAGCAAACCACTCAGATCTGTAACTCAGTCTCGCTCTATGTACCCGTACAATGCCCTCTTCTCCCTGACTATTTTCTAACAAGCCCACTAGGGTATATCAGTGAAAGCCTTCTGGGACTCATTAGTTCGCCTATTGGTGTCAGAGAGCATCTGTGTTACCTATAGGCAAGATCAAGGTAATGCCAAGCATACTTGTAGCAGGAGCTGCAAAGCTGACTATACACTGTAGGATTAAACACAAACCCAAAAATATGTTTAGAGTATGATTTGACACTGCAATTGCAATGGTCCAGAAACGTTTAATCATTTGTCAATGCTCCTGATGAGAGATCTATCTCCAACTAACAAATGACTCAAAAGCCTTTGTTGACTTAAATAGGTTTCTGTGTGTCGACGGTTTCTACTTTCAACTTGAGTGTTTGCAGTTGCTATCAACAATATGTGCAAAATATTTGTTGCCACGTGAGCAGTTTATCAAACCTCTGCCATGCTCATTTTTCCCTTGTCTTTTCCTTCCCTTCCTTCATGGTTTTCAAACCGTGTTGCCCTTCGGCGAAAGGGCCTTGTGTTTGTGTAGGCATCCCGGTCCCTAGGACTCCCCAGCAATATACGTATCTTCACCTTATTACCTCGGAACAACCGTGTTGGCTGACAGCTGTTGTGTGTGTGTGCGTGTGTGTGTGTGTGTGCGTGCGTGCGTGCGTGCGTGCGTGCGTGCGTGCGTGCGTGCGTGCGTGCGTGCGTGCGTGCGTGCGTGCGTGCGTGCGTGCGTGCGTGCGTGCGTGCGTGCGTGCGTGTGTGTGTTTGTGTCCTTGTATGCATTTGTGTGTGTGTGTGTGTGTATGTGTGTGTGTGTGTGTATGTGTGTGTGTGTGTGTGTGTGTGTGTGTCTGTATGTGTGCAGTGGTGTGGATGTGCTCAGCCAGACAGTCTCTAACTTTTTTAAATCCTGCCGCTCAGTAACACGATGAGCACCCGAGGCATAAACACGAAAGGTTCCGCTCCCGCTACCTCATCCTAAATGACTGTTTACCACCTAATGTGTCAAGTGTAGCTTGTTTAATTAAACTTGTGTAGCTTGTTGATATAAAGAAAAATAAAACCTTGACTTGCGTGGCAGCGCGGGGAGGAAGGAATGGGTAAAGGGAAGTATAGTTTGGGGCAATGGCTCCAGGTAGGAGGGAGGGAGGGAGGGAGGGAGGGAGGGAGGGAGGGAGGGAGTGAGTGAGTGAGTGAGTGAGTGAGTGAGTGAGTGAGTCAGTGAGTGAGTGAGTGAGTGAGTGAGTGAGTGAGTGAGTGAGTGAGGGAGGGAGGGAGGGAGGGAGGGAGGGAGGGAGGGTGGGAGGGTGCGTGTGTGCGTGCGTGCGTGCGTGCGTGCGTGCGTGCGTGCGTGCGTGCGTGCGTGCGTGCGTGCGTGTGTGCGTGCGTGCGTGCGTGCGTGCATGCGTGTCCCTGCAGCCTCACTTGGTAGGCGTGTGCATGCTGGGTAGGTGTTGTCTTATTGTTTTCCATCCATATGCATTTCTTCCATGTAATTGCCTTGTGGCCAGAAAGTCCATCTCAACGTGTGCTCTGGTTTCCTCTGTTCATTTCACTTAAGTCAGAGATTTGTGGTGTACTGTGGTATTCCTCATGCAAGGAAAACTAGCAGGAAACGGTGTACTACAGAAGTGATTGACAATCCCATTATTTTGTCCTCTGCACTGTATGTATCATGGTGTGAACTATCAATTACTTTTTAATCTAGATCACCCAGGGTGGCAATGGGATAGCCAAGCAGTCATCCAATAGCGTGGCATTATCTCCAAGGTTTGACTCTGGGCTCTACTTTACATTACCATACAGTGACCTGAGGACGCACTTTTGGCAGCGAGCCATTCCTCACTCACAGAACCTAATTTACCTTTTGGCTACCGGCCATTAATGTCTGACCGTCATTCACACACACACACACACACACACACACACACACACACACACACACACACACACACACACACACACACACACACACACACATACACACACACACACACAAACACACACACATACAGACACACACACAAAAACACATACACACACACACACACACACACAAAAACAGACACAGACACACACAAACACACACACACACACACAAACACACACACACACACCCAAACACACACACACCCCAGTCACAGGCTTCTCATAAGGCTTGTCTGTGTCCCTTGAGAAGCCCATTGAAAAGGGGCGACAAATCCGCCCCTTCTGCCTGGCTCCCTGCTTGTTATCCAGAATCTGCTTGATCTAGCACAAGCACCAATCTTCACAAACAGCACCTCAGAGGGAAGCGACACAAAAAGATCCATGGGCTTCAGCAACAGACATTGTTTTAAGCACCGTCTTGTGACTGCGCTTGCTGCCATCGACCATAAAAGAAGGGGCAACGCGTTATCCAGACTGTCATCAACACTTCATCACAATAGACATTTACTTCTTTACACAAAAGATACACAAGAAAACATAGAGACCATTTGATGTGTGTCTGCATCTGTGTGCGTCCGTGCGTGCACACATAGTAGACAGATACCCCACCCCACTGTGCAGTGCTATACACAAAACCCTTGTTGATGATGGGATGTCATAATATTAAGTTAATGAGCAGATGTAGGGAAAAATAAACCGTGTTTCTTTTCATACCAGATGACAAACTTTGTCCCAAGTGAAATTTCTAAATGATCATGATTTTCCTCGACCTTTCTCCTTATTTTACACGCATACTTACACATGTCGTACATATCAAATATTTGTTCTCTCTCTCGCTGATTCAGGTTGGCTCTTTATTGTGAGGCTAAATGAGGAGACTGTATGCAGCTTTATAATTCAACTCAAGTAACTTGAAAGCACTCCATGTATAAAACACAAGGCCAAAGAACAGAAGGCCAATGGGCAGTGAAGTAAGCCTTGCTTATTTCCCTTTAACCTTCACATTTTCCCCGGAAATCTACATTAAACGATAAGGCCCTGCAGGGATATTTTCTGTTTTTCAGCCCTGGAAGTGGCTTGGATATTCCTCATTAACAAGTCTACTTGAAATCAGCATAATGTGTTGTTGAGGACAGGGGAAAAACAATGGAATGTGTCACAGAGAAATAGTAAATGATTTGTAACATTGTGCGATATGATTTTGCAGCAGAGAACACACATTTTGTGTTCCATTTAAATGACTTTTGAGTAACTCCACTGTAAATGACTATTCCATGGAGACTCAGGAATGACAGAATGATACGTCTGCAACACAATTACACAACACAATTATGATAAATCGGATGTACCCAACCCCGCACTCAGAGTTCTACATGAGAGGGGGACTGCCGCTTTCGTTAAACCATAAGCAACCAGAGCTAGCTACCCTGCATGGATGTGACTAGTAAGCAATCTTTGAGTATTTCATATGTAAAAGCCGCTGTAGGACATAATCTTACAGGGCCTGCTGTCTCGTGTACATCATGACCACCCCTGACCAGAAGCAGTGAATTACCCTTCCAACATGCAGGGCTTTATTCATGCTTTTCTCCCCTTCTACACTGTTCAAGGGATTTGGGGCGAGTCAGATAGATTAGATTAATCCTCCCCTGGCATGTAGGCCTAGTGCTTCTGTGTACTTGAGCGCATTGCTGGAATTTGGCCTTTAATTGGCCTTTGAGGGATGACTATTTCAAAGCCTTAACGTTGCGTTAGCTTGTGACGCCTCATCAGATACAATGGATCGTAAAAATAAAGATTCAAAGAGTATTTCTACCGCGCCGTGGTGTGTGGAGCATGCGAGCCGGCGGCTGGGTAGAGTTCGAATAAGCTATCGCTAAATGAGCTTTTATCCGTCTTATCTCCCGACCTGGCTCATGTACCGAAGGGTAACTGGAGAGAGCCTAATTGCCCGATGCGTTGGCTTATGCTTGCTAATAACGGTATCTGCAAGTACTATCTGATTGCTAACCATGGAGGTCATGTTACACAGGGCATTTAGAATATTGTATTCCATTCTGCTGTGTGTCTGTGTGTGTGTGTGTGTGTGTGTGTGTGTGTGTGTGTGTGTGTGTGTGTGTGTGTGTGTGTGTGTGTGTGTGTGTGTGTGTGTGTGTGTCGGGCGCAGTGAGGTTGTTTACCTATTATCCTCATCACCTCTGTTACCCGCCTCGCTGGCATTTAGGACTCGTCTCCTTTTAAAGTGAATAAAACATGTTGACAAGGGTGTGGGCACAATTGGCTAAGGTGGGTTGTGATCATTACCAAAGAAAGGTAAATGGCACACACACATACACCCAGTTTATTATTTTATATTAAAGACTTGTGGGAACCCAGGACCTGTGTGATCCATGTTAACTAAACGCAAGTGAGAGCCTTTATTAAAACATTCAAGAAGAGTGATTTGCAATGCTCAAATACAAGGCAGTTTAAGAGCAGTAGGTCTACTGGTGAGATATGGCTCAGGGAAGACTTTAGTTCAGCTGTGAACCATCAGAGCGTTGTTGCATTAGGACTTATGACGTATCCAGCATGCAAAGTGATTTATGGTTGGGTTATTTTTAAGGTTATTTTAGGTAAACGCCTCTTCGCTGACCATGTTCAAGCAAAAAACAAGGCTGAACGGCAAACAATCATAGCAACCAAACACTCTGTTAGAAGGAATTACTTTGTGTAGTCTTATGTTGCCATGGTCTCCCTCAATAGTTACTAATACAGATTACTTATTTACAAAGTTGAACAATTGAATAATGTGTTTGTTATTTAAAAAAGATAATGCAAAATATAAATATTGATGTATTTATCTATATATATATATATATATATATATATATATATAATATATTTGTTTTTAAATGTCTTAAAAAGTTAATCTACTTAGACTTTTAATCATGTTAGCTTTGCTTGTACTATGCTCGATCTTCAACGTATTTAATTGAGCATTATTTCACGTTAAGTTTAACATACTAATGCTCCAAAATAAGCTTCACAAGGATGGCCAGCAAGAGTGTACATCAGCCCTTAAGAGTAAGAAACTCTCTACTGTTACACTTCGGCTTTTCTTTGAATGATGATCTAACCAAGACACCTCAGGCACTTTGATAATGTATTATGACTTACTCTCCTCCTTAATCACCGTATTCACTTCCTTAACCTTCACTTCTTATTATACTAAACCTATATAAAACTCATTTTTGGGACACCATACTTCCCTGAATCCCTGAGAACTGAAATTAAGCAGAGCATCCCCCCCCCTTCCCACACACACAAGACTGAGGCAATGTTTTGGTTAGATGGTCTCTACAAAAATAATATTACTGATTTGAGGCAGCTTTTAGGTCGCCACTGCCAATAAAATACCACTCCCTATGGACCATAAATTATTTACCCGTAATGGCGTCATGAAACTGATTAAATACAGCCACAGTATATTTCCGTCTTGTTCAATGGGTCTGTGAATGTGAAGTGCTGATATTCACTCATTCCAACAGTGGTGGTTCATTTATTCATATGTACCACAATACGATTGAGGATGTTTTTGATGGTCTTGAGCGATAGGCCTTCGGATGAATCTGGATTTAGCACATTGGACGTACAAGTTGGTGAGCATACACCCACACACAAGGCTGGGCCCCCAGTAACATTGGACATACAAGTTAGTGGGAGCAGACACCCACACAATGTTGGGCCACAGGTAGAAAACATACATGGGGAATAGTAGTGTGTTGTTGCATTGTTGTTTCTCCTTTTTTTACAAGTTAAAAAAAGCCCTCTCAAGAGTGTCCTATAGGAAAGGTCACAGAGTAAAGGTCAGCATGTAATTAACATTATACATCATCAACAATCGCGCACCTGACTCATTCAAAAGTTTGTAATACCCGCCAGCTATACCTCACCTGACCCTCGACACTGGCAATCCAAGTCTCATGAAAAGGTAATTCTCTCTATGAATTTAATTTCTACATTTTAAACAACGCACGCATAAGGCACCAGATACTCCATCCCACCACAACCAGCATGTTACTGTGCCAGTGTCTTCTGGCCGCGGCTTCCTTCCTGTCCAGTGGTTATCTGGATTCTTCCTCTGGAGCGCACTTGTGGAAAGACATCCCTCACAGGGTGGGCCGTGGGGCTGTCAGTCTAGATCTGTCTTCGTTTGTGTGTGTGTTCGTGAGTGTGTATGTGTGTCTGTAGGGTGGGCTTCTACATCAAGCCCAGTGTGATGCAACTGTATTCGCGCTGCAATCGCGCCAGCAGCAGCACTTGCATCATAAATTCACATTAGAGAGGAAGGCGACCAACAATGTGTGTATGTGGGTGGGGGTGGGGGGACAGAGGGTCGGTCACAGTTGACCAACCCAGATGCCGAATAGCCATCATCACATTACCATAGAAACCTGAGAGCGACGGAGCATAAAATGCCCCCTCCAACGACTGAACATTAAGAACATTGCATGGTTTATAGGGACATTTGAGGTATTTCTGCTTTTTTATTATATCTATTGGCCGACGTTATAAAGTCGGGAATTTCTACGGTTGACCTGAATGTCAGCACACAAAGCGCCATTACATGAGCACCGCTCGGTGGGCCCGGCAGCTCTCCAGGTGTTTGTGGAGCAGCAGACCAGCACAGTGAATGTAATTACGGCACTCTGGCCATCTGATAACCTGCCACTCTGCCTCTCAACACGAGGAAAGAACCCCGGCATATTGAATGGGATTCAGCAAACATGGTAGAGTAAATGGAGAACTTATTCATGAAGTGGACAAGAGGGAGTTCAGAGTGTGACGTAGGGCAGCGGTTATAGACACATGTTAGAAGGCCTATGTATTTTTTTCATAGTTATTTTATGTAAATGGTCCATACACCTACACACACACACATATATATATATATAGACCTTATATCAAATTTTGTATGAAGCATGTATGACATGCTGTGCACATTGGGGGGAATTTAACAATGCTGTCAATTTAGAAAACGGCGTTCTCTTAAAGGTCAGAAACGGCAGAGCAAATCTAGCCTGCTGTGCAAATATTGCTTCCATAGAAAATAAAAACACACACACACATCAATAAATAAATATTTAGAGGACATTATAACAAAACTGAACTGATGTAAGTAGACCAAGGCCTTGGCTAAGCAAGGACGAACATCAATGCCTGTTTGGCAGAAGGTGGGCAAGCAGACCCTGGCCCTTCTCGCCCCGAGCCCACATCAGAGCTCAGATCCTACCTATTTAAACTTCAAACGGGTCCAGGGGACCCGTTTTACCAATGGCAATAGACCCATGCAATCTATAATAGGAGCTGGAAAAACAATCCTTACCCTGAGTCGGGTTTCTCCTTCACCTGTATCTTCCTCCACACCCCAGCCCCCTCTTTTATGACACATTTCACAGCACGCGCCACATGCGTACAAGAACAGTCTCACGCCGTAACTGTGGAAACATTAGATTGTGAGCAAACTGCACATGGGCCTCGCTCCTGGGATGAAGCAGCAAGCAGACTTCACCTTCAGGGAACGGTGTCTATGCCAGCCCTCTGAGAATTGCTCCTTTGTAGGTTGCCCTCGGTTTACCACCAGCAAAGAGCCTATGCTCACTGCCTTTGGCATGCCGTAGCAGTTGGACCTGTTAAAACCATAGGAGAGAGACGGCATGGGGGTACACAACACCACAGCATTGTATTCTTAATACAGATACAAAATAATACAGAACCACATTTCATAGCTATTGCCATGATGCAACATCGTCAGCTTATTTTAAACACAGAGAAGTGGTAGGAACCTGGGCAGTACCACACTTAGCAACCATAGTGAGAGGTTTGACATTCTGGTCGGTGACAGGTTTGCTCCAATTCTCAGATCTGTTAGGGGCACCAAGGGCAGGTCCAAACAAGGATTGCTGCAGGCGACATGTTGCTGCAGACTACATTAAAGAGATTGTTAAAAATGTTAGAGTATGCACAAGAGATACACATTGTCATCTCGCGTTGATTGACTCTAAAAGGCCTGGGGAAATTTGCTAATTTCCGTACCTAGACAACTGGCATACATTTAAATCTGTGACGGATATATATACAAAATACGGGCTATGTAATAGTGTAATGCCAGCTTTTTTTCTCTGAAGTAAAAACGATTCTTATTTAGCAAAATGCATATTTATCCACACGACACTAGCAATCCAGGGGATAGATCATATAAACAAAGGGGGAAGCATTCCAACAAAGGAAAGGCTTTTACGCTTCTTTCCCTATATGATTTGGATTCAATTGTGCCATTTGCATTGCATTCATCTAAAAAACACTTCATCAGCTGTACCTTTGACATCTTTGGAATGGTTTTACCTTATTTGGCTGTAATAATGTTGGACGTTTATTTTTTTTGTTTCTAACCCTATTTAGAAAAAGCACATTGGAAAACCTTGTAGCATGATGTGTAGTGTGAATAAAGGATGTTTTTAGTGGTATGGTTCATACAAGTTGTAACATTCCTTAAGGCGCTTCTGATGTGTTTAAAGTAACATTGAGCTCAAACCGAGTGTGTGTGTTCCCAAATTCCTCAAACTACTCACTCTTGCCAGAGAAAAAAGATGAATATAAAAATCACCGATGAGGCATTTTATTTAGGATGGAACATTTTTCACAGAAAAAAAAAAGATCTTTACTCAATGCAAAAAACTATGTAATTAGCACAATAAGTAGGCCTTTCCAAATACAATAAAAGCAATAGATTAATAGACAAGCAGTATAGTACAGTCAGGAATAATGACAATAAATTATTTGCACTCCTACCCATTTACCTATAAAAGCCATAAAAGTCATTTCTGTCCCGGTTCTCCTTTAAGTTAAGTTAGAAAACCACAACAACATAGTTACACCCCCAAGGTTGATGCAATGACACATTGTCCATGCAATGTTCAAGTATATAAAAAAGTACAAATTGACATCACAGCTACCAGATGCGGGAGCATGCGTATATTCTTCCAATGGAAGTCATGTGTTTTTTATTTTACTTCTTCTTTATTGGGGTGGGATTAAGGCGCCATCATGGCAGACAATTGTTTTCTGTTATTTCCACAGGGAGTAAGAGAAGCAAGAGCAAGCACCCTCTCATGCAGACCATAATAACATATTGCCTTTCGCTCACTGCAGGGCATCAAAGACAGTGTCCCCACCTCCCTTAAACATCAGAGTTGATGCTGAGATTGGCTAGTCGAGGGTCCGAGTTGATCTCGTACCGGTAGTGGTAGCCCTCCATGTGGTCCCGGCACGCGTCACGGATGTTGTACATCCACCGCTTGATGCCCTTGCGGTTTAGGTAGAGCACCAGCAAGAAGATGACCCCGATTAGGGCCAGCACCAGACCCAAGAACACGTAGGACGTCTCCAGGACCCCCTTCATGTCGCCCGAAAAGTTGCACTCTAGCCGCGAAGCGTCAAGCTTCAGTAGAGGCACGTGCTTCATGTTGGCCGGGTCCACGCAGGTGAGGTTCTGCCGGTCAGTCACTAGCTCCGAGTCCTTCAGCCACTCCACCAGGTCCTCCAGGAAGCAGTCACAGCGCCAGGGGTTGCCCGCTAGGAGAACTCGTAGGCCGGGCTTGAGGCTGAATTCTGCCAGGGTGGTGTTGGGGAGCTCCCTCAAACTGTTGTCCCTCAGGTCCAGGTCCCGTAGTGGGGGGCCAGTGAGGGTTCCGTTCAGAACAGCTATGAGGGAGCCATTTCGCAGGCTCAGGGTAGTCATCTTGGGGAGGCTGGTGAATATGCCCCCCGGGAAGATGACAAAGTCATTGTTGGACAGGTCCAGGCTGGTGAGCTGTGAGAGGATTCCACTCTGCAGGACACTCAGGAGTACATCCAGGGAGGAGCGGTTGTGGAAAGCACTGCTGAGGTTTAGGACTTGCAATGTATTGTTTACAGGGAAAGCTCTAGCGCTAAAGTGCAGGATTTTGTTGTTGGTTAAATCCAGCCTTAAAAGGTTTGGCAAATTGTCAAACACCGTTGAATCCACAGATTTTATCTCGTTCCCATTAAGATAGAGATCTGTTAACAGCTCAAGGCGGGTAGGAAACGACTCCACGCCGAGGTTAGTAATGTTGTTTCCTGTAACAAACAAGGATTTAGTATTGTCTGGTAATGGTTGTGGAATTGAGTCCAAGTCCCGATTTTGGCATTTAACAGTCTGTGTGGCGCACAAACACATGTCTGGGCAACCTTCACAGGTCGACACCACGGCGAAGAAAAACAGCACACGAATCAGACCGAGATGTGTCGGTCCGTCCTGGGGCTGTCCACCCCTTTTCACACGCGTAGTACACATTTTGACTCCAAGGATGACCAAAACTGATAAGAATACCGCACGTAAAAATTGCGATTGGACCCGACTCAGTCACGACCTCGATCCGTGCCGAGACGGGAAACTTTTCAGCGGTTCGCCCCCGACTCTGCGTAGCTGTGGTCCTCAGTTCCGAATCAAACTTGATGGGATAGATCCAAAGAATTGGCCCCAAACCATAACTATATAAGTCTACATTTCCTTGAATGGTATCACCGCTACGTGGTAAATTATTTGAGTTACTTACAGCACGCTATTCCTGATCCCAAACTTGAAATAAATACCAAGACACAATATTGTCTCATTTAAAAACGAACTGCGCGTTTCGTTTAGCTTTTGTCGTTGCAAGACAACTTATTTCTAAGGATGAAAAACAACAATCAAGCCTTAAATCCACATGACGCTATCGTTTGTGCCTTCTCGTTCTGCACGCCGGTTCCAAGACAGTGGGATACCAGGGGAGCTTCTGATATGATGCCACGGTGCAAACCAGAAGGAAGGGACCAACCTCTTTTCGTACGAGGGGGAGCTACAACTAACTTTACTTTCAGTCAAATTCATTATGTACCTCAAATCCTCTTGCAATGAAAGACCTTTATACCCTTTAATATAGGTTTAACTGATTAACTGTATAACGTTTATCTTGAAAAGCAGCACACATGCCAAAGGGACCAGAATGATGCACACAGAAATCTTGGTTTGCTCCAATTTCACTTTTCGAGTGGTGGTGATATGAGATTGTGCCCCCCATGGGTAAACCAGTTTGATATATAGGCCTATTATAAATGTTGTCACCCTAACCAGTTCTCTAGGCTCTAACCTAGGCCTGCACATGTATTTGGTTACTGTCATTATCTGTTGGAAACACATAGGACTTTGACATATCCTTTAATTTAAATGATGAATGACATTTCAGGAGCAGACCTTTTTCAGAAGATTTACTCGATTATCAGGATGGCAACAAAATCCTTACTCAAACCTAATCCAATGGCCAAATGTTATTCTGAGAAGATTTATGATTATGCTTAGTCCCTAAAGTCTCGGGCCTGTGTTCACAAGATCCAATTCTAGCTCATTGGCCCTGTTGAAATGTGATTTCGACCTTTACGGTTTCACAAAGATATCAGATGGAATTGTCCCCACCTAGTGTTATATCATTTGAATACACAATTCTGTATACAGTAGACTAAATACAGAATTAATGTGTTCATCAAAGAACCCCCCCCCCCCCCCCCATACACAACCGCACAAAGAGTTGAATAGACAATCCTTATTCACTTATCACTTCTTTATTAATGAAGGATTAGTCTCAGTGAAGCCCTGCTGTTGCCCTTTCTTGACCCGATGCAAAATAGGCCCTATTACATCAAGTACAAGCGCATTGAGAAAAAGTCATCTTTCATAAGTGAAGCTTTGAGGTGTGAGATTTTCATTGCGATTTTTTTACTACCCTGTCACTCTTAAATTGAATGATTGATTGAATGAATAAATATTAATAATTGTAATCTTTTTTTATTGTCTAGATACTGAATTTGGCAAAACACAATTACCTGTCCTTTATTGTGTTATATATTATCCACCAATAATTTAGACAGTAGACGTGGGCCATGGTGTCAAGTCAGGACAAATCAAATCAGGTCAAATCAAGTTCACTTGTATAGCCTTTTATTATTTCAATATCAAAGAGTTTCGAATATTTGCCAACACATGTTAAAAACACACCATTAAAAGGGTAAAGGCAAATAAACAAAAAGAAAACTTCAATATTTTACGGATTGGCCTTTATTAAAATACCTTAAAGTGCTAAACTGAGAGAGAATCCTGAACCTAAGCGTTATTCCGGTCTTCCATTACAGAATTTCCGGTCTCTTCCTTCCTATGAGCTGTGTGCGTCAGACGGACCAATACGATTAACAAAAGGGAAAACAACCACAGTTAGTAGAGTAAATATATATATTTATTTTTTACACCTCATTTGACAAATCATAATCCGAAACATGTAAAGGACACGGATATCGAAAGTCCCTCCCTCTCTCGCCGCTAAACCGATGTTACTGGATGATCCGCCCTCTCTCTTGCCAATAGAGCTCTCGTTCCAGGAGTTTGAGACGAGAACGGCGTGGAACCATGCTTGGAACGAGGTTTGGTGCGTTCGACGATAGCTCCGACGCATCGAGGTGCGGCAGAACCAACCAATAGCGGTTGGGGACGTATCTGCCATCAACCACTGAGAAGCCTCCGTAGGACTGATCACCCCGCCTTTTAAATCCCAACCTTCCTCTTTCAACTGCATCTTGTACTGGCTCTTCCGACCACTATATATACATATATATATAACAAGTATTTTGTATATTCAGTAATGGAACAGAACGTATTCTGCGTGGATGCAAGACTCATGACCCGTGTCTGTGTTGTGTAGCTTGAGGTGAGAACTGTTATTTGCATATGTATACGTATAAGACGGACTGTAGCCTGATAGCCAGTGCCTGCTAGCTTCATGTGTCAGCTGTCTGCTTATAGTAAACGTTGCATCATAGACCAAAACCACGACCCTCCCTCCGTGAAGTGGTTTATACGCCTCAGTGCAACTATACTGGTGGTCCTCTCAGTATGGTTTAGACTAGAGAGCCAAGTTTGAACCAGTCCAGATTCGTCCATACACAGACAACGTTGTCTTTCACGTGCATTCCACATGCTGTGTTGATGCTCCGGAGCGCTTGATCATCAGATGGATCTGATCGGTTGCAGAATAGCAGTGTTAAAGCCAGTCCCAGTTATCAATATCGGTTGTTGTTATACGTGTAGTGGGCTGCTGGGGCTAGCTACCGGTGCTAACTCATTAGCATGATGCCTAATGTTGAACGAAATTTGATGAGATTATGTAATGTACTCGTATGGCGTAAGGACTGATAAACTGAAACGCAACACGCCACCCAACAACGACGACAATGAGTCTATTTGTTGGATAATGGGTGATCTCGTTAATCTTGACCCTTGGCTCCAAACTCAAATATTCAGCTCTAGATCTGACAGTATTTTGCATACGAAATGCAAAGTACTGTAAACTCTACTGCTACTTTACCCCTTGCACTTTCAGTAGCAGATTTCCCTCACAACTTATGGGTAGTTGTACCCTGTTCTCCCAGAAAGTTAAAACATGCAAACAATTATTATCTGTGTGCCACTTTCTTTTATAAATATTAATATCACTATTTGTTTTCTCTTAGGTTCTCAATTTAATTATGGAGTTCTAAAAAAAACATTGGATTTTGGGGGGGAAGGGCCCTTTCCCCTCAAGTTGGACGATTGGACTGCTGTGTAGTCCTGTTATGTAAATATCAGAGGGTTGGTAAAATTGTTGCCTTTTGTAAATAATAACAATGCAAAAAAAAGTGAGTTGAAATACAAGTAATTTTTTGGTAACTGATTCAGGTGTTTGTACACTTTTTTTATTAAAACCTATATCAATTAGTGATATAGGTTACTACATGGCGTTTTACACTACAAGTACCTTAGGTTGTACTTCATTGTCTGTTAGGATGGTAGACTGAGTTGAGCCAACAAGGCTCTGGGGTTGCTAGGGTGCAGTGAAATTTCAACACAAGCACAATTCTAGCACCCCAAAACTATCTCAACCTACCCCTTATTATTATTTATATTTTAGTACTTCTTCATGAGTGCAGCTTTAAAAAAAAAAAAAAAAAAGTTATTGAAAGTTTGAGTTGAAGGACTCAGGTAAATGTTCAGGTTTTCATAATCACAAAGTATTCTTGGCATTACTTAGGGTTGATAGAGTTTGTGGGCGGTGGGTATCTTGCTGTCACTAGGTAAAAGCTCTTTGATAGTGAAGGGAAGCTTGGTGTTGTGCCTGGAGCCGCCGGGATGAGTCCGCTAATACCTGAATGCACAGCGAAGTGCCGCTCAACGCAACACGCAGACGAAGTGGTGGCGGTGCTGACCTGCTGCTCAGAGAAGCGTCTTCAGGCGTTTCTGAGCGCACACTGCTACAACTCAGCCACCCTGAAGGACGCCTTCGGACGCACCGCCCTGCATCTAGCGGCGTCAACGGGCAAGAAGGCCCTGCTGGAGTGGCTGGTGGAGAGTAAGAACGCGGACCTGCTGGCTAAGGACAAGGAGTCTGGATGGACACCTTTGCACCGCAGTGTCTTCTATGGACAGATCCACTGCCTAATGGCTCTAGTCAAGGTAGGTGCTCATTGTTTAAATGGGGTTTGAGGCAATGGTAGAGGGCAAGAAATAGCCAAGGGCCCCTACAATGCAATCAAAGATACATGTTTATCCAGGGTCTTGAATATTGTATATTTGAAGAAGGTAGCGTTGATACGAGAGACGAGATGCAAAACACAAGCTACTCTAAACCTTAAAATAATAATAATGAAGTGTGTCCTTGTGCTGTTCCAGCATGGAGGTCTGCTGTCCTCACAGGACCGGGAGGGTCTCTCCGTCTTGGACTTAACTGTGAAGGACAGACCAGAACACGTGGTCTTCAAAAACACAGGTATTGTGTGTGATTATGTCTAGGGATGAAATTAGTTTTATAGTCGATGACTGTAAAGATTACTTTTTGATTTATGATCTAGTAAAATTAATTACCGGTAGATGTAAAATGTCATAAATGATGAGGTTAGATCACAATTGGCAGAAGTGAAGTCTCAAATATGCTTGCTTTATCTGATACTGTTCCTTTTATAAAGATCCATTGTCCAAATATTTGAATTGAAAGGCAATTAAGAATCACATTTTTGTCCTATGTTCTTATTAAGTGATTTAAATGATTAATCGATTATCAATATATGATTAGATTAATTTGCTGTTTTCTTTTACTGTTGATCGATTAATTTTCTTATGTATGCAGCCTTAATTACATCGTAAAGCAGTGATAAGCAATTTTTACTTCCCCCACATTGATTATATTGTGCTTGTTTTTCATGCCAAATGCATGAAAACCATGAGACTCAATCAAAACACAATTTAATCCAAACAAAGTGGAGTGGGCAAAAAATGCTGATAGCAGTTTAAGAGGGTAGGGGCGCCAATGATGGTATGGCTCGGAATGTAAATATAATTTTCTTCCCTCTCCCAGACCCAATGGAGGTATACACATGGGGCAACAACACTAACTTCAGTCTAGGCCAGGGCAACCAGGAAAGCAGGCAGCACCCGGAACTTGTTGACTTCTTTGCCAGGAGTGGAGTTTACGTCAAGCAGGTAGCTTTGTTTGTTCATTTTTTTTTTCCTTTCCTCAGGGAGCAAGGAACTGTTAACTACCAATCTATATAAGGTTACGGGATATGGCTTTCACACCTTCAAATCTGTTCTCCTGTGGTGTTCTCGCTCTGCTACCTTGTACTCTGCATCAACTCTATAACAACGTGTTACATTTGAAAAATTGCCCCTCGGGTAAATCCAACGTGTTACCCAGGCCACCCTGCAAAACAGTCCGTCCCCTGATGCCTGTTTAGTAGCAAGCCCCTTGACGCGTAAAGACTATCCCAGAAAATGGATATTGTTTTCTTTCTTCGAAGCACTGTCTGCTCTCGGAATTGAGAGCGCTTTTCAGGAGGACTAAGGTAGCCGAAAGGTATTTGCTTGGATACCTAATGTTAACTCATTGCACTTAGGGCAAATTAGGTGGTTATTACTAATATGGTCACACTACAGGTAATCTAAAACCTTTTATAAGCACCAACAGTGTTTGCCTTTCAATACAGAACATGGCTGGCTAATGAGAAATTGGAGGCCATCTGTAAGTTCATTCTCCTAAGTGAAGGAGCGTACGGCAGGTGTATACACCTTCGGGGCCGGTTGGCCAAGTGCCTCATGTAAAGGTTAATTTCTATCATTGTGTGTAGACCACACCGTCTGGCTAATGCCACACTAGCCTGTCCTGCCAGCAGGGCTACAATTTCATGCCACTTGTCCTGTGCTTGCTCTTTATCAAGGGTTATTAAAGCTGTCGGTCACCGTGCCCGCGTCTCTCAATAGACTATTAACCGCTAGTTATTATTATTAATGGTTACAGTCAAATGATGTATGTATAGAAAATAAATGGCATAATAAAATGTCATTTTTTTAAACGTTTTCTGTTGATCCATTGAGCAGTTTAAGCTATGGGCTGCCATGTGGTTGTTTCACACTAAAAACTCAATGAATTGGTGCTTATTTTTGGAATGGGAATGGGGGTGGGGTATTGGGGGATGGGTGTCTTCCCCAACTTCATGATACTTATTGGGGGTCAGGTGGATCCCGTTTCACGGCCACCCGACAGCCGAGGGGTGCTCCGTGCACGGCCTCGGAGCCTTTGTCCTCTTCACCAATCTGGCAGGGGCTGGAGGTTAAATATTAATTCCACAATGACATGTTTTTAATTAAATGAGCCACCCTTGTGTGGGTGGATGTTCCCCTCTATGCGATACTCAAGGAAACATCACTACGGCCTTTTGAGTGCTCGATAGGAGCCATGTATTAGTAATGATGTTTGCTTTTCCACTTGGGACGCACTCTTTGTTGGCACTGCCTTTTACTATTACTACGAGTGAGCTTGGCCGTGGCCATGGAAAAAGATGGACGGGGGGGCAAGATATGGCCACCTCATTAGCAACAACAAAAGCAATATTTTCCTGAAGTTGAATATGTTAAACGGGCCACCCTCTATTATAACATATCAAGTGATGGCTGATAGAATCATGTTTACTAATGTGCAGGTGTCTTTGTCTCCCCAGGTGGTGCTGTCCAAGTTCCACTCTGTGTTCCTGTCCCAGAAAGGCCAGGTGTTCACCTGTGGACACGGTCAAGGTGGTCGCCTCGGGCACGGGGACGAACAGACATACCTGGTACAGACTGGACTAAATATAAAAGGGTGGTGTTGATTAATGTTGATGGGGTCTGCTTTTAAATGACTCTGATGGATGGCTCCAAAGGTCACCTTAAAGAATCCATTCAGCGGGGCTACTAATCCTCTGACGTATTTCCCCTTTCATCTGTTCTCTGCATTTGACTTTCGCCAATACTTGTACCCACCAGAGTTTTCCAATTGTCTCCTGACCTTTGGTCTTGGGATTATAATTAAATTGCACCGCTGCTTAACCCGTGGAGGCCGATTAATACTCCTTGGCCCCGATATACATGCTTAGCGCCTGAGAGTCCTGCCGTTTGTCCTCCCCAGGTTCCCCGCATGGTGGAGGGCTTGACGTCCCACCACTGCACCCAGGTGGCCGCGGCCAAAGACCACACGGTGGTGCTCACCGAGGGGGGCTACGTCTACACATTTGGCCTCAACACCTTCCACCAGCTGGGCCTCTCTCCTCCGCCTGCCTCCGCTTACGTCCCGAAGCAGGTAGTGGAAGCGGGTGGTTTGTTGCGGTGGGGGGCAGGGGGGGAGATACGTTGTACAGTGAGATTCAGGCTGTTCTAGGAGTGTACCTCGGAAAGAACACACAGTGCGTACTTTACAACCGGCCGTTGACACAAGGGAATTGCTCTTGATGAGATCGATGTATTGATTAGACGTTCATTACGTAGAGGGGTTAAGGATTTTTTTTAATGGTTGCGTGTGGGGTAATGGTGTTAACAATTGATGTTTTTAGCAGCATTTTCAATGTTTTAAAAGAGAGCAAAATGTATTTAGAAATGCTGATAACAGGCTGGTTTTACGATAATTTCAAGAACTGCCATGTGTCTTAACTATAACCCCCGGGTCAAGTTCGAGCCAGTCAACCCGGTGCATCTGAAAGCATTCCTCCACGCAGCACTTTCTTAATACAGTACATTTTAGTTTTATTTTACATTTTAGGGTTATTCAATCAAAACATGTGATTTAACCGATTGGCTGAAATGTTAAGTATTGGCGCTGAGCCCATCCTTTTGGGAGGGTCCTGCTTCAGTGGTTTGAACTGTTAATTGCTGTGTGCAGGTGTTCTCAAAGAACCTGAAAGGCAGGACTGTGATTGGTGTGGCTGCCGGAAGGTTCCACACAGTACTGTGGACCAGGGAGGCTGTCTACACGATGGGCCTCAATGGAGGACACTTGGGTGAGGGTCAACATGCCAGGTCCTGTTAAAGGACCCCCTGTAGATCGATTGCAAATTGTCTGTGGAATTTCCCTCAGGTGTCTCAAACTTTCGGTATCTCACTATTCGATTCTCTCTATTCCCCTGATTCTCTCTATCCCCCCTATTCTCACTATTCGAGTCACGATTCAAAATGTATTCTCTGTTCAATACCTAAGGTTGCTAATTTCAAGGTCTGCTCTTGTGCGCTGTGTGCTAAGAAATGCGGGGTTGCAAATTGTGTCTTGAAAGCAGGATAAAGTGTGTACGATTATGTAGTCTTTATATCTGAAAAAGTTGCATGAGATGATTGCAAAAGATGTTAACACATGAAGGAAGTGCAAGGTTTGAAAGTATTTACAACATTAACTTGATGTATTGCTTAACATTGATTTGACCACGGTGCTCATAGAGCCCGGTTGCTCGAGGGGTTAAGCAAGGCCTTGACGTCTGGTCGTACCCCTACCAGGTTACCTGCTGGACCCCAACGGGGAGAAGTGTGTGACGGCCCCGAGGCAGGTGTCTGCCCTGCACCACAAGGATGTCTCCATCGCCATGGTAGCGGCAAGTAACGGCGCCACCGTCGTTGCCACAGAGAAGGGCGACCTCTACCTGCTGGCCGACTACCAGTGCAAGAAGCTAGCGTCCAGGTGAGCGATGATGAGGGCTTGATCCTCAGCCATGCAGCTCAGTTTTGCGCTGCTGTATCCAAAAGCAGTTCAATATAGATTAATGTTCACGCTGATGTTGAGGGTTTTCTTCCTGCTTTAATTTACTGCGGCGGTCCCTGAAAGGCAACTGAACATCAAGAAGGTCCTGGTGAGTGGAGGCAGCCTGGATCACCGCGTGGCCCCACAGACGCTGAACGAGGGAGTGGGAGAGAAGATTGCCATTTTGGCCCTGGATGAAGCTGGAAGGGTGAGTGCGCCTCCCAACCAGGAACAGTTAAAATCATCCAATCATATTTTTGGCGGTTGAAGGAAGCGTTGGTGTGCAAACTGTTTTTGTTGTGGCGTTCCTCCCGTGTGTCTAGGTGTTCTGCTGGCGTTCCTTCAGCGGCTCAGTGCGACAGTGCAGGTGGGCGTACGGACGGCAGGTCTTTGTGTCCGACATCGCCCTCAGCAAGAACAACATGATGTTTGTCACCCAGGAGGGAGAGGGCTTTAGCGGCGTCTGGGCTGGAGAATACAAGAAGTTTGATGGGAAGAAGGGTGAGGAACTGTTTGCTATGTGAAGCCCGAAGAACACCAGGAAACAAGCACAGTCAATACGCTAAATATGTACCGGTTGAGCTATCAAACATTACACAACAGTAGAATGATTGCCAACAGGCATGACTGCAATGTCTTCAAACTGGTATAACTTGCCACACGGTTTAATAACATTAAACAGAACACATGTTGTTCATGCTAAAGGTAATATGCTTATGGTATAGAATTGAGTAATGGATTCCAATTCAGTTTTAAATGACTGAACTGCTGCTGTTTTGCAATGGGAGTAGCTGGAGGTTCACAGACCTCGGTTTTGTTCCAGATGGCAGTGTGGAGGTGTGCGGCGGCCATTCCAGCGCCGCCACGGTGTACGAACGCATTCGCCTGGAGAAGCTCCCGTATGTCCACCGAGCAGTCGGCATCACGTCGGACTCTAAAGGAAGCAACTTTGGAGTGCTACAGTCGGACCCAAAAACAAGGTAGGCATCAGGTCTCCATTTTTCCTCTTATTTTTACACATCCATCTTCTGGATCAATGACACCTAATCTTGGGACATTCCTGCTATATGTTCTATCTATAAGATTCGATACTGTAATCACGGTCTGTCTCTGTCTATACCGGGGTGAAAATAGAATGATTCGCAATGATGCTCATTTTGTAGAGGAAAGATATATGCTCCTGGCCTTTTTTTCTAAAGCGGATCAATAAAAGCTCTCCAGCTCATCAGAAAAAGATGGAATGGGGAAAAACAAATCCCTTCTCCATCTTAATCCCTAACTGTTTTCCTCGTTCCTTCTCCGCAGCCTGTTTGAGATCCCCATCGTCTCCCCGTCCTCCTTCTCCCAACACTTCGGCTGCCTGTTGCAGGAGGCCGACGAGACGGACAGCATCCACGACGTGACGCTGCAGGCCGGCGACCGCACCTTCCCCGCCCACAAGTACATCCTGTCCATGAGGTCCGAGTTCTTCCGGAAGCTGTTCATGTGCGAAGGCGGCGGCGGCGGCATGGAGGAGGCGGAGGCAGACGGCGAGGTGCAGGTGAGCGAGGACGCGGTGGGCTGCGACCTGGTCCTCCTGGAGAAGATACCCGCAGACATGCTGGAGCACGCCCTCAGCTTCATCTACACCGACTCCTGTGAGCTGCTGCTGCACGGTACCAGGCCCACGGGCTCGGTGGCCACGCCGGACCACAGCCACTACCAGGACCAGGTATGGAGATGTGGAAGAAGGGATTTCAAAGGGGTTTTATTGTTTTTCAAATTGGAGCCATCTTTCTAATTGTTACGTAGTGACTGCACTGAATGTTTCGTCCCGATATTATAGCAGACATGTGCACGAGTTAATCATCAAATCCTAAATGTCTGAATCCTTTTGTTCTAAAAATAATGTAGGCATATGAACTAGATTTTTTTTTACATTAAATTAACTTAATAAACATTTATACATGTTTTTGCTATGTCTTCAGCTAATTGAATTGAACATGTCCATTGATAACCTTTTAGATTAAATGGAAGTGGTGGTTATTCAGTCGTGACCCATCTCCCGGTCCAGGACACGGAGCAGGAGAGGCTGATCAGCAGTCTGCAGGAGATGGATTTGAGGGGTCGCTCGGCCCTGGACGTCTACCGTTCCCTGGTCCCCGGCAGCCAAAGAGACGCCGACAAGACCAAGAAGAAGGCCCCCAAGCCTGGCAAGAAGGCCAAGGGGGCCAGAGGCGACGACAAGGCCGGAGCCAACGGGGGAGGCTCCAACCCTGTGAAGGCCTTACAGGGCATCGCCAAAAAGCTTGGCCTGGCCAGTCTGTCTGCAAGGTGCGGGGAGCAGCAAGACCTGCCTACTGGGGGGGTTTCTACAAAATAATTGAGTTAATGGAGATCAATAATCTTGCTTTTCTTACATGGCTCCTGCAGACTGGACGGAGTCAAGTATGAAAACGGGAGGATCAACGTTGTTCACAAAAAGACGGGCAACAAACTCAAGTTCAACCAGAAAAAGTGGCAAGTGTGACTTCTGCATTTAATTTTTCATCCATGTCACCGCATGGTCACCGTCGGTTTACTAAAGTGAGTGACATTAACAATATATTTTTAACCCTGAATAAATGTTTTATTTCTTTACTTTTCCTTCCCCCGCCCTCCCCCAGCGCATACCTATGTGACGTCACTCTGAAGTCTGAAGAAGGAAAAGAGTTTCGCTGTCACAAGAGTGTGCTGTGTGCCCGACTAGGTAAAACCCTTTTTTCTTATTTTGTAAGGAAAACCAAACCCTAAGACGACTACTCTTGGATGTATAGTGATGTAGTGGGTAACATAGAAGGGCTATGGATTGATCCTGGGGCAAATGCTTTATTTGTGACTAGTAGTTGTAGTTTCCGAGGAAATGTCAGTCACATGGTCTAGGACAACCCCCCGATCTGATTGTAGTGAGCTGAGATGGCGAGAACCAGAACAGAAATGTAAATTTTGATAGTGGAACCAGACTTTCTTGAACAACAAAGTTTGGTTTTCCTTTTAAATGTTGTTGTACCTTATTCCAGCTCCTACTGTAACATCCATGTTGAATACAAACCAATGTTTTCATTTCATTACTCTTTTTATGTTTTGGGTTTCTACAAGGGCCCTACAATATTTGAAGGCACTTTTAGAGATGGTTATAGGTGTTCTGTTGATTGTGGGTAACCCATGTCTTGTTATTTTACAGAATACTTCCAAAGTATGCTTGGAAATCCATGGGTTGAGGTATGAAGATTACTTTATTGAACACATTGTGTATATAGCAGTATTATTACCTTCTCAGTGACTCTAAGAAATACTTTTGTCTTGTGCCCCCTTCAGGCAACATCGTGTACTGCACTAGAAATGCCAACAAGCTCAGAAATTCTGCAGGTCATTCTGGAGTATGTTTACACTGACGAATCCCCCACCATCAAAGGTGTGTTATTCAGCGCTATGCTGCACATTTCAAATAGTGTGTTATTTAATATTGCATTATATTCAATCCGTAACGTTATGCCTTGTTTGTTCTCACTGGATGTCCTTTGCTCTGTCCCTCAGAGTGTCTGAATGTAGAGTTTGTGTGCAGCGTCCTGGTGGTGGCTGACCAGCTGCTCATCACACGTCTCAAGGAGATGAGTGAGACTGCCATCACAGAGAACTGTAGGTCACTTTATCAGCTTCTCCTATCGTACCATCATGTCTTTTAACAGCGCGCGAGTTTCGCTGCATATTTTTAGCATGCCCAAAACATTGATATAATTATTAATTTAAAAGGAGGAACGCCCACGGAGTGTGAATGTAGCACAATATTTTGTTGTTTTTCTGCAGCCATGCTACACATAGGTGTCCATCTAGATGTGTTATGGATAGATTAGCCTTCCAGGCTGTACAGTCCAGTGGGTGGGCTGAAAGACTGATCTATCGAGCATGCATATAGATGGAAACTTCTACTTGTGATGAGACGGGGCAGGGCTAATCTCAATCACAGCTGGTTGACAAATGGGGGCCCTTTTTTATCCTATTTTTTGTGTCTTGCATCGGTCAGTTTTGCGCTTTGTTCTTCACCTTTTTTGGTTTTTCTGTGGTCAGTGACCCTGAAGAATGCTGCAGAGCTGCTGGAGTTTGCAGCCATGTACAATGCTGAGCAGCTGAAGCTGTCCTGCCTCCAGTTCATTGTCCTCAACATGGCCGCACTCCTAGAAGCCAAGTGAGTGGCCACAAGAAGAATCTGAATTTCATGCAGTCATTTGTTTGTTCTGCCAAGTCAGGCTGTGGGGAGAAATGCATTGGTCAGGGGGGACAAAAGGTATGGCAATCTGCTTCTGGCCGCGTGATAGATAACAATCACCTCCTTAGCAAGACTTCTTGGCATAGTTTGAATATCATGGGAATGATGTGTGTGTGTGTGTGTGTGTGTGTGTGTGTGTGTGTGTGTGTGTGTGTGTGTGTGTGTGTGTGTGTGTGTGTGTGTGTGTGTGTGTGTGTGTGTGTGTGTGTGTGTGTGTGTGTGTGTGTGTGTGTGTGTTCAGAGCGCTTGATGTTCTCAGTGATGAAGTGTTGCTGGAGCTGTCTGCATCCTACAGGCGGATGGTGAGTCATCTCCCGGGTTGACCCCACACACACCCTGCTAGGACTCTGGAGTTCAACTGCACAAACAAAAATAGTTTGTTTTATGTTGAATAATGATAATCAAATGTTTGTTCAAATGTGTTATGATTTCTCTCTTGACTGGCATTCTTTGAACGGTGGCTATTAAAGGAGCAGTAGGCTATATTTCTGTAAAATAATTAAGTCAAATTTCTCTTAACATTCGAGGAGTTAACTCTTAATGTAAATCCAAATAGCTGTGGCTAAGAGATGGGGGATTTCTTCTTTTCAAATTCTTGTCAGTTTCTGAAATCCACCTTAAATCTTGCGTACTGCTCCATTTAATGTATTCAGATGTGTGCAGTATGCAGGCTCAGCGTTATGCTGATTGCACCTTGATGGTACTGCTGGTCTGCTATTCATCAGCTGCACTGCCCCCTGGAAGTTACTGTTTGGGTTAATGGTCCGTGCGTTGGTCGTATTCCGTCGGAGCATTCATGCGTGTCAAATCAGCCCGTTATCCGGCGGGTTGGCCGATGTCTTCCGCTGAGCTCTTCACTCTGTTGCGTGTGATCAGATCCCAGCCATGCAGAAGAGAGTCATTACGCCCTACCCAGATGCCCCAGACCTCCGCCCATACGAGGAGGAGGACTCGGAGTCTGTTGTGTTCAGTCCCAAAACACAAAGCGAATTGGAACCCTCCTGCAGGTTGGCCCCGCTAGAAACGCTAATTGATTGTACCGCAAAAAATCTTCATTTGGTTACCAAGTCTAATCCCAGACCAGGTTTCCTTTGTTAAAAAACAATGAAATGTTGGCTCACCGGAGGGAAATGCTTCCCCCTCAGAGAAACTCTGTTGAAGAAGGCCAAGGTGAAGGCTAAGAAGAAACCACGACGACGATCGGAAAGTTCCGGAGGTTACACCATCTCCGATAGGATCCAGTGTCCTCCCGTGGCAGGTATGATTAACACATCTCATTTAAAGTGAGATTGGTTGTTAGGCTGCCGTTCACACTGCTCTCCCGCCTCGTCCACAGGTACATCATCGTCTCACGGAAAAGCCCCAAGTTAAATTGAAATTCGACCATGAATCCAATCAATTATTTGGCCTACGATGACATTACAATGAATCACGTGTGATTTTCTCGCTCTCGGAAATTCAATTTTAATAACCATTCTCCGGGGTAATTTTTCACACCACCGAACCCGGCTATTATTCGGCAATGGCCTTCCTATCTCCTTTCGTCCAGTTTTAGATGGATTTGGGTTTAATTCTCAGGGGAACCAATTGCTTGTGCCTGCAGCCTCCTCAACCCCCCCCCCCCCCCTCCCCAAATACATTCACAACAACAAAATAATACTAAAACCTATGGCATGCAATAATGAAGTGTGCGGTTCTATTTGTGTCTTTTGTCCTCAGTGGTCGCCCCGTGCCTGGTGACGTCCTGCGTCGCCACCTCCAGTGACTCACTGCAGGAGCTAATGACCTCTGACTCAGACGGCAGCTTTACCGGGGCCGCCAGCCCCCGAGATCTGCAGTCACCCGTCTTCCACGACAAGGCCGAGGTCTCTGAAGGCATTACCAGCCATCCATTCTCTTAGTCTACGGAAGTTTTTCCGTGAAATTTATTTTTCAGCACTATTCTCTAAGTTTTCTATGATTGAGTAAAGGCATTCTCTATTCTGCTGCACAGGACTGTCTGATCACTCCCCCCCCACCCCAACACACACGCACACATATAATTTCTTCAATTGACAATATTTTCGATAGTGTGGACAACCAACAATCATTCAGAAAATCTATCTCTTTTAGTGTGGACACGGCTAAAGTTGTCACCCTCCAAGAAATACATTTTCATGAATCCATCAATTTGGTGTTTCGAAAGAAAGTGTGTCGGGGCTCTTTCCCGATGTCAATACAAAGAGTGGACTGTATCCTGCTCAATATCGCTCCAGTATTATAACAGCGTGGCTTGACCCCGGGTGACAGGTGGAGAAGGCCGTCTGTCAGAAGGCGCTGACCGTGCCCTGCTCCCCGACCTCGCTGGACAACGGACTTCACTGCTCTCCCGGTAGCGCAGCACCAGAACCCATCCCCAAGACCCGGGCCAGGTAAGACCTCATCCCCTTCCTGCTGAGACCAATATTCAAACCCACTCTTGATCCAGTGGAACATATGAGCAGGGGTTTGGTAAGACCTCATCCCCATCCTTCTGAGACTGATACTAAAACCCACTCCTGGTCCAGTGGAACATATGAGCGTGGTTTGGTAAGGCGGATCCCTCCTTTTTATATCCTTTTATTTTAATTCCAATACTCATCCCGAGAGAAATTCATAAGGGACTATTGACTCTGGGCCGGGTCGGTATTGACTACTTGACGGGGAGATGTGGAGCTTCTGTCCAGATTCCTGTCTACACTACACTGCCTCTGGAGGGGTGGGGGGGAGACAGATACACGGACCAACAACAATAGATGCTTTCCCAAACCTGAAGAGTGCTTCTCTCCCCTGGCCAGGCCTGCAGGGCCATTACCGATCTTGGACCTCAGAACCATCATGCACCTGGAGGCTGGCTCTTTTCCCGCACCTGGAGCCACGCCCAGAAGCCCTGGAAGGTTTGGGGAAATATTTTAATTTCATGCTTTTTTGTCTCTTTGTCTTGTCATTTCTTGAGTAACTAAGCAGCAGTTTCACAATACGGCAACAAAGTAATATTACTCCCGAAGATGCAATAGGATTAATCAGTCTAGGCTCATTCTGCTGGTGTTTATTTGTTATTTATAGGCCTTTATCTTTGTCGTTACTGTCTAGGAACCAAAATCATGAGCTTGAATATCTTCTAAAAATAAAATATGTGTGTGTGTGTTTTTTGGCTCCAGTGTGGGCGGTAGCAGTAAGCTGTCCCCTGTCCCAGCCAAGCTGTCCCAGAAGCAGAGAAAGATGATCGCCCAGGCTGCCAAGGAACCCCCCAGGGAACCGGGCGTGTCCAGAGCCGTCGCTGTGGTGACCCCCTCTAAGGGCGGAGCCATGGCCTGGTGAGAGAAATATGACAGAAGAGAGGGACTTCTAATACAATACCACTTTATTGCCCAACCAATCTGGAAAATTGCCCTCTGCTTAATTGGGATTGACGTTAACAAACAAATATATTACACATATTTATATATGACCCAAATAAACATTAAAAGAGACATTGCAAACATTACAAAACAATTAAAAAGCAGCCGTACGATGCTGTTGTCCGTGATCAGTCGTGTTCGGATACACACCCTAAATATAAAATATGCACATAACTTAACGTGGAAGTGAATTGGTGTGCTGACTTTTTTTTTGTTAGAACTCCCTTGTAATCAGAAACCAATCTTCTCCCACCCCTGTCTCCAGGGCAACACCAGTGAAGTCGCCCCCTGCCTCCCGGTCTTTCCGGGACCTCCTGGCAGAGGAGGAGAGCATTGTGGGTAGTGGAGCGGGGCAGATGAGGGGGGGCAGCGGCGGCCAAGCAACACAAGGGAGCCCGGTTACCATGACGACCCAGAGAAGGGTCACTTTCAAATGTGCTGAACCAAGTGAGCTTGAAAAAACGTCTGGGTAGGTGACCACACACAGTCAAACTTACACACACAAAAAAACACACCCAGTCACACACAAACACACATTCTCACACTCTCACATTCTCTCGCATTCGGAGTGTATTATATAACACACACACACTCTACAAAATGAGCGTACTCTGAATCAAAGCATTGTTCAGCACGTTTTGGAGGGACTAGCTAGGAGAGATCTGCGCTGAGACGATCAAAGTTGTAGTCATGGGCCCATAACTTAACAATACAAACGGTTGTGGCTACAATTAAACCAGCATTTGCAGCAACTAGCTATAAATACTTAAGAATTTTGGGGAGGGGCAGACTCAAACTTTATTTTGTATTTAGAATATTGCATATCTTCAACTTTCATTAGAATTGTTTCATAGTTATATTCAATGTCTAAATAATAACAACAATCACAGATCCAGAAAGAGAGTCCTTGACAGCTGAAGCACATGGGGACCTTTTTTGTCCACTGGATGGCAATGTTGAGGTGTTAACTAATGTATATGGCTGTTGAGAATGTAATGGGGGGATTTGTATTTATTTAAATGCGTTATTTTTTTCTAAAGCAAATCAATAAAATGTTGTCGCTAAAAAAGCTAATCTGCACACATTCTACTTTAAGTTTAGTATCCAACAAAATCCGCTTGGTGTGACGCTTTATTCTCTGAGCTGTATGCTGGATAGACGCAGAAGGGACACGCACAAGCACACACACTGATAGTTTGTGTCTTAGGGGCTGGTTGGGGATTACAATGACAATTGACTTTCACTCCGGCCATCGTTGTCAACCCCCCCCCCGGTAAGAACACGCCTGAGCCATGGACAGTCCATGGAGAACCACACATGACTGAATTGGATAGGGCAGCCGACTGTTGATCTGTAGACCTGCGTTCCGTTTAACTTGCTGTCTTTCATGTGCATGAATGCATGTTGACCAGGGTAGAAACTATATCGTTTTAGATGCGGTACTATCGATGGGGCTAAAAAAAATAAAATCTAGCCTACTACTCTTCTTCTCAACTGAAAGTAGATTTTAGCTCTTGAGCGTTTGAATTGATTATATGCATTTGATGTATAACTAAGTTATTATACCGCCATGCACATCTCTCAAAGTCTCAAAAATCCAAATATGTATTTGTTCTACAAAGTCATATTTTCATGTCAATTGAGATTGATAAATGTTTAAATACGGAAAAACTGTAGTTTAGATATGTAAAACCCCTTAAATTTCGCAATTCCTATATTTTTATTGCCCCGAGACCCTCTTCATTTCTGACTCTGGTCCAGCTTCATATTCAGCGATCGTATCATTTATATATATATTGAGGCTGAAGGAATTGAGATAAATTCAAAGCGAGGGTTGGTGATGATGGACACATTTTCTGTGTTTTTTTGTTGATGCCAACAATTCCGTGAGAATCCGTAGGCGACCCAGTTTACACCCCGAAAACATCCATAGTGCTCAGAGCAGCTGGGGTGGTGGTGAAAACAGTGATGGTAATCACAATCGATAAGGGCAAGGGCGCGTGTCACAACACATCACTGAGGAGGATGTGCAGGATCCTAGTGTGTCTGGATGAGCTCAGGAGGCTAGCGGGTTCGGCACTAAAGAAAGGGAACTGCATGCCTAGCAACATTATTATCAGAGAGAAACTGTCCACACTACCACACCCCAAACCATCCGGAATGTGCCACCGTTGCCAAATCGAAAGTCATCAAAGCACCTATTTTCCATTCCCCTAAATAAAAATGTCTATCTTTTTTTTTAGATTCACTGCCAACAACACACACACCCGCCTGTCTGCATTGGTTTACTCAAAGCTGGTGCCGGTGTCTCCCAGGGCGTGCCGCCCAAAATAAAATCCATAGTTGCCGTGCACGTACTGTGCGCCATCACCGGTCTCATGCAGGGTTTATACGGCGATTTGTTGCGTGTCACGAGCCTCTGATATTTTTTTATTGTCCGTGTGCAGAGCGCAAGCACTGCGTGAAGTAGCATTGTTACGGCAACCACTATAAATGGCATGGCCGTGCGTGGAAAGCACACCACGGCCACTGAATCACGCTAACACGTCTGTCGGCCTCTCTCTCCCCCTAGGCCATGGGTGCTGGGAGCGGTGGGCAGCCCCCCCCGGGCCTCCACCGTCCCCTTCACCGCCATCCTGGAGGAGGAGAAGCAGCAGGAGGCCGCTCTGATCCGCAGCCGGGAGAAGCCCCTGGCGCTCATCCAGGTGTGTGTGTGTGTGTGTGCGTGTGTGTGAGAAGTGCAGGTATGGAAAGCTGTGGAATTTGATGGTCATTTCCATGGATTTGCAATTCATGCATCAATATCCTGATGTACTGCACTTCAAGAGATCTTTAGATTCAAGTCTGGGAAACATTGACTGAATAATGTGAAGAAACCCTGTTAATGTGTTCTCAGGCTTGTGTTTCGGTGTAAGTTTGTCTCATTCATACTTTTACTGCAAAGGGACCAGGAGGGCGTCATTGGATTCCATATTTAGCATTGCTGAATACGTACACCAGAAATAATGTGTCTGAGGCACGACAAACATCCCCTCTAGGATGTTTGTCTTTTGTGTTTTTATGGCCGCCGACTTTGGAACACTTCCGTGTCACTGTCAACACCTCAAGGGAAAGAGAACCTCCCAATTCAATCAAGTCTTCCTCCTCTTTTAGGGGCCTCTGCTAGCGATTATGTCCAGAGCTCTGATTAGCATTCTGCATTCAATGTCATCAGTTTTCGTAACCCCTCTGCAAAACCAAAGCGGTCCTTAATAGTGGTTCCAGGGTTTCTGACACAGCCGTCCTCGTCTCTACATGAAACACGACTCATCCTCCCGCGTCCCCGCTCCTCTTGTCCGTCTAGATCGAGGAGTGTGCCATCCAGCAGCTGCTGATCCACTACAAAGCGCGGGACAACCCAGACGAGCTGATCGTGGTGGAGCGGTCGTCGATGGGTCCGATCGCCACGCCCACCTGGAACAAACAACACTGACGACGATCACCCTGCAGTCAGGTGAAACGCAGGGCCCCCCCTGTCCCACCCCTCCCCAGCCCACCTCACGCTAGATTGCACACGGGCTCCATGGCGACGCTGCAACTGCAAGCCCTGTAGACCCGAGCTGAGACATCAGCTGTTGTGTGTGTGTGTGTGTGTGTGTGTGTGTGTGTGGTCCAAGTAATAGAATGCAGACGCTAACTTTTTCCCCAATTGTTAAAGGAATGTGATGCAAGAGAAGAATATAATGCATAATACTTGTAGCAAAAGGGGTTTTTGAGGACATGGTGGGGGTCAAGTTTACCACTGTTAGTGTTTAGCGATGTTGGTCTGCCAAAGATTGTCAGTGCTGGAGTCTATTAGGTCTATTGAGAAGCACATCAGCCAGATGTGTGCAGGTAGTCGAGGAGTGCCATGTGTATATACAGATGTGTCAAGAGTGAGACTGTGCCACCTGCAAACTATTGAGCAAAGTCTGTTTTTTCCCCTCCCCATACAACTTGTAATCTTAGCTCTATTTATTTTACAGTCAACAGTAGTAATATGTCATGCTGGACCAAAAGCCCATAGTTTGCTTGAATCTTGATGAATTGGTCTCTTGTGTTATAAGTCCAGCAGATGCTCACGGTAGACTTACTATATTAATAAGAGCAAGTTATGTGCCTTTACCGCATGTACACAGACGTGTGTGTGTGTGTGTGTGTGTGTGTGTGTGTGTGTGTGTGTGTGTGTGTGTGTGTGTGTGTGTGTGTGTGTGTGTGTGTGTGTGTGTGTGTGTGTGTGTGTGTGTGTGTGTGTGTACAGCATTTAACAAACCCGACATAACCACATGATTTCATCGGTTGCTCCTATTCGTTTATTCTCGTGGAGCTAATTGATTCTACAGCCGGATAAGTACATTCTACATGGTTACATGCCCTCCATTCCATGATGACTTTACTGCAGGACTCTAGTTGACTTTGTGAGCAGAAGACTGGTAGCTGTGCAAAGCAAACACCATTCAATAAAAAGAGCCCCTTTGTAGGGAAAAGCTGTCCCTTGTCTCTGTTTTAATTCGATTACCGATGTGCTTTAGAGCAGCAGACTGGATAAAATGGACCAGATTTAACATTGAACTTTTTTCCCTTTTTCTGGCAGCTCCTTAATTGCAGCGAGTTTCCCGAGACTCGATATGTCGCTGAATAAAAAGCGAATAATATATAAAAAATGTTTCATCACATCTAATAAAGATAACATTTAATTTTGCATTCATCTACTGATTCTTCATCTCCTCTGCATGAGCAAATGATGAAGTCATTATGAAGTCCTAGCCTCTGATTAGAGATAATAACCTTGCTCTGGGAAGTGAGTGTGACAACTTAGGGCCTCTATGGCCGTAATTAGAAGAGCACCAAATTAGAAGTCAGAGATGGTTTGTGTGTGAATAATAATTTTGACTCATTAGAATACTTGCACTAAATGACACCATAATCAAAGACTAAAGGTGCCTAGAGTTGACATCTAGTATTTCATAATGGAAATGGCGCAAAGGCAGCCAAGTAATAATGTATAGCTTAAAATGTATTCATTCATAGTGCATAAAAATGTAAGACTTGTGGGTGAGAGATGGCAGGACTCCAGATTTAATATCAATCCTGTTTCCAAGACAATTGTGAAAAAAAACGTATTGATCAGTCAAAGCAAATTAATGCATCAGGGCGTTATCAACTTCATGATTTAGGAGCGAAGAGTGTGGAAGCCCCAGTCAACCCAGCTAACTAACTAAACCAGTCTACTAGTAAAAACGCCAACTTAACCAGTGTTCTATCCCTAACTAAACCAGTCTACTAGTATTTACTCCAACTAAACCAGTCCACTAGTAATAACCCTAATTCAAACCCTAACTCGACTAGTCTACTGACTTCAACTAAACCTGTCTACTGACCCTAACTTAACCAAATTAAATGTTCAACTAACCCTAATTAAACAAGTCTATCATCCCTAATTAAACCACCATAATATAATGTCTATCATTTCTACTAACCCAAATGAAACCATTATAGTTACCCAAACCGAATCCTTTGCTTCTTCAACTAAAACCCTTTTCCAGAGAGGTGGTTTGCTATTGGCCGTGCACGTTCAGCTACCGTTGCCCTCAACTCAGGGAATTTAAACATGGAGGGAGCTCTTCAATTTCCAGACCGCATCTTGGATACGCCACGCAATGAGATATGTTCAACCCATTACTCTACGTGCCCTTATTTTGGGGGGCATAGTGTAGCCTGAAGTCATAAGAGAGATTGGTGTGAAAGAAAATAAATGCATATTTTATTTTACAAACTGTTGGTGTAGAGTGGAATAGAGACTTCTTATTGGATTCCTGTCCAGACAGATGGTAAAATCATGGAGGCGGTTGTACAAACAGTGAATATACTCACCCTATATCTGTTTATGGAGTAGGTGGGAAGGGACCAAGCGGCTAATGTAGAACTCTGAACTGCCTCCCACAAGTCCAACTGCCTTGTCAATACATCTTGATTCTTCGTGGTGCTGAGGATGCTCTTTTGATTGATTGGGGGGCAAATGCTGGGATATCCATTATCAGGATAAACTACTGTAATCGTTAACTGTTTACAGTATGATACCCTTGCAGCTGTTAAAAGACGTATTCTATTTCTCTGATTTATAAAAGCTACAACTTTTTGGGATTTTTTATTTGATTTAGTGTTTTGACCTTTATCAGCTGATCTTTAATAATTATGTTCCCTGTGAGGTTTGGTTTACTGGCAGATTAGCTTGACTAACACTACATCTAAAGTTGTGTTGACTTGAGTCTTACTCTGTAATTAAAGGGCATATGAACAGGATGTATCTCATCAGCCATCATGCAAATCTACGGGATATGGTCTCTTCCTATTGGCTCGCTAAACAGATTGGATTGATGAATCCTTCTTTTCCTGGAAAATAATAATTTGTTCAGGCTTCCCATGTAGTTGTGGCTTTCCTGTTTTTAGCGGATACCTTTGAAACACGTCTTCCGTCATTTCCTTATTCTCTGGCTTAGAACTTCTATCTTATTATTGTATCTTATCATAGTCCAGAATATCCATCTGGACTATGTGTATTGGTCGCATAGACAAGCCGATAACTATGAAACCTATTACTATGCTATTATGCATCATGGTATACAGTGCTGAATAAGTGTGCATCATTTCGCTGTGCATTATGGCTATTAGGTAGTGCCTATAGGGCAAAAGTAGCACCGTTTGAACAGAGCCACTGCATACACTATTCAGCAGAAATGTGGTCACGTCACTGCAGCAAAATGACAGTACATGCCATTTCAATTGGCCTTGTACGCAAGGCAGCTTACATTGCCTTTGCATTAACTAGCGGATATCTGGCAGCTGTATCCCCAAGCTCTCTGTGGTTACATTTCGTGTTGTAGGTACTGGTTACACTAGTTAACTTCTTTAAAACAGCTAAGTACCTTGGCAGAGAAGAACCAATGAACTGACCCATCACCCTTATCTCACTCTCTGGCAGAGGATGCACCCCCATGATTCCTGATTTAAGAGTTATTCATACGCGTCTTAGTCCACTTTAGAAACACAGGTTTAAAGCCCCATCCGAATACTTCATTCCCCAAGCATGAATAGGCTACTTAGAATTGTGAAACTTTTTGGACATGGAAAGGCGCTTAAAATACTTGGCAGGTGATTGGATGAACCATCTGTCTTATCAAGTTTTCCCTAGTTCACCTAGTTACTCATAGGACACTGATTGGGCCGAACTACTGACGCCTGACAAGAGAGATTATTTTTCTTGATCGTAACCTCATGAATCCAGCTGCTTTGCAAGGTTAGTAAACCACAGCTTATCAAAACAAAACCCACTAAAATCCTTCTTTGCAGATAACAACTCCATAGGGTCGTGTTTTAACAATCCCACTCATCCACTCATCAATCCATGTGGAGTCTCCAGTGGCCATTAGCTCCCTAAATGGTTTCAGCAGATTCCTGATCTTTTTTCTGGCTACCGTTGGATTAAAAAAAAAA
Source organism: Gadus chalcogrammus (assembly GCF_026213295.1). Classification (NCBI taxonomy): domain Eukaryota; kingdom Metazoa; phylum Chordata; class Actinopteri; order Gadiformes; family Gadidae; genus Gadus; species Gadus chalcogrammus. Next base: position 14,243,469 of record NC_079422.1, read on the forward strand.
CTCTGCGTGTCATGGATCACAAACACCCCATAATAAGGGGTCCTGGGGGAGCCTCTCCGGCCCGTCACTCTATCTGCCCAGGGGACCTGACACCACTTCAGATTACAGAGTGCAGGGTAAAAAACAGTGCAGTTACCATGCACAAACATGCATACACACACATGCACACATATTCACACACAAATTGTACACACAGATACGGACACAAATAAAACACACACACACACACATAAATAAAACACAACCAAACACACATGCATACACACACAAACACATCATGTAAAAAAACATCTGCGTTATTGTGACAGATTCCTAGTCTAGCAGCAGCAAGAAAGCAGGTTCCTTCCTTTTTTTCTCACTCCGACTCTGGAAATCCAATTCAATCCACAAGCTCTTGATCCGCATCCAAAACCAACTATGCCGTCAGCAGCTGTAGTATTTATCCATAGCGCAAACTAACTCAAGCCACCTGGATATGCAGTTAGCTCATTGGTGATGGCCGTGAAGGCAAGCGAAAGTTGAGACGACAGAGAGACGACAGGCCGTCTAACGGACAGGTTAGAGGCCACGATGAACAGAGATGAAATGGAGAAGATGATGATAGCACTGGACATATTTTTATTGTCATTTGCAGTTTTGTGATGCATTTTAATTCAATGCATTTCATCCAGTTATGAGTCAATATCCCCCCCCCCCCAAAAAAAAGCCACCATATTTATTAGAGCACAATGTAACTATCTGAGGTAGTGTTTCTTTTCAGCATTCAGTTTTCCAGCCCAATGGACGAAGTTTTCACACAGCAAGAAGATTCATCTTCTTCCAACCCTAAAACTGACAGGAAAGTGGTTTGGAGAGATAATGCCTAAATATATGAGCACAGTTTTAAGATGGATCTCAACATAACATGTCATAATTCAGATAATTTGAGCCTCTGCTGACAGGTCTGATCCAGCAGCTGAGGAGACTGATCAGTTTTCACTATTGGGACACAATTGTGAATGAATTGAGTTTCTCCTCTTATTTTTCTTTCCATCTTGTGACACGCAGACACCCGCAGCAGCAGATGTTTCCGCCTCGCCTGGGTGATCTTCTCCGTCCCCACTTTGCAGCTCATCAACGTTCACTTTCCCCTGGTTACTCATCCCTGCTGCCTAATGAGCGCAATCGTCTGCTCTCTAAAGTGAGGTCAACAGAGGGCTCCTCTGATTGGCTCCTAATGAGATAGAAATTAAAGAAGTGGTGCCGGGAGTACTTCCAGACCCCAACGTTTTTACTCCGGGTAATCCCAGGCAGACGGTGGCTACCCATGCATCTTATGTGACACATTAGTACCCTAATTGAATAAAAAGAAGGGTCCCTACTCGAATGAACAGCAGCGCAGAAGTGTTGTGAGAGGCATAGCTCGTCTGAAGAGGCTCACAGCGGATGCATCTTTGCCCTGGGCGAAAGATGCGAAAGGACGCGCAGGCCAGAGTGGATGTAGGCCTACTTAAGTGCATCAACCTTGTGGTTATTGGATGCTTAGACTCGTAAATGATCAAAGCAGGGCAAGACAGGTTTATTTTTTTGTGGGGTTCTAAGTTTCCAGCAGGACCCAGATAATAGGCAGCTCCCGTAGGGACACTCGACCCGATGCACTGGGAAACTGTAAGTGGACATATTCCCAACTAATCTATTTTTTTAGGATGTCAACAGTATTTTGGTGCAGTAGAGTAAGGGACGACGGGAGACAGAGCCCTTTGGGGAGTTTCCATCCTAAATCCTAAATCAACTTGAACACACAAGCTGCTCCTGGGACGGTGGGGAGAGGGGAAGGGGGGTTCTGAAGCAGTCGTCCGGATAACTTTGCTCGATCCTTATTAATTACAATCGAAAAATAGTAAATGGAACAGTATGAACAAAAACTGTTGAGATTGAGGAGAAAACACAGAGACAGTTTGAGAGAAAACAGATACACAAGTGCAGAAAAAAAAAGCCTACGGACAAAATATTGACGACGGGTCAATGAATTTGACCTTGAGGTGGCTGGGTGTGATGCTACCATGGCTCCTGGGCACCTGATCACTGGGGCTTCATGGCTATTTAATCGTATTACGAATGGGTCCATGGTTAGATCTCTGATTTACCACTTAAGATGGCTCATGTACAAATGCACTGGAGTTCAAGAGCCAGCCAATCCATACTTACCTTCATTCCACACCTGGGAAACACATTGGTGAAACCGGCATTCTGTCCATTGGAGCAAAGTGATAGTTCCACGCACTTTTCCAGATGTGAAATTCTATTACACAGAGATGTGACCTCGATGACGCCTGCCAATCAACAGACAGTTCTAAGAAGCAAAAGTAAAAGGAAAAAGGGTTCACCACACAACTATAATAGCTACTCAATGTGCGATAAATGTGTGCTAACAGGTTTAAAGCGCATACTAAAGTTTGGAAAAGCCACAAGAGCAACGGTGTGATTGTATCATATAGACATATACTACCACCACCCACTTAATCTGCCTTGACTTGCTTTATACGTTGTAGTGCCCCAGAAAAGCCTAGGGGAGGCGCTTCACCACTCAGACGCTAGACGTGCTGAATAGGCCATGAAGTTAAGACCAAGCCATATAGTAAATGGGATAATCTGGGTTTAAAGAGCTGGGAGTGGTGACGCAGGGCTTTACGTTGCCCTAATGGATACTCAGTGACACCTGCCCTCTCCCTGACCACCACAGCCTTCCTTGCCCAACTTCCTTAGGCCAGCTGTGGGGCGCTGCATTCAAATCTCACCCCTGGCCCTTCCCGACCGCCAGAGAAGACGTTAACTACATAATAAAGATACAACGGCATTCAGGGCTCTGATTAAACCGACATGGCCATCAGCGGCTTTTGTATGATGTAATCGATTGGAGAATGATAAAATGCCTGATTTTCCAACCCCTTTTCCATCATCAAAGGCATGTCTTGGGGAGACTGTGTTAAGATGGTTCTTTGACAGCCCACTCCCATTAATCTCCCTCTCACTCTATATGTCTGTCCTTCTATTTTTCTTTCGATTTAAGCTTCTCAGCTGTTAACAGTATGTGCTCTCTCTTCTGGCATGATGAGGATAGAAGCATACGAAGGGTATCTTTGGATCCGGTTTTTATTACAGTCTTTGATCCGTTGCTGTATAGCTCAAAGCATCTGGGAAGATTTCTGCAAATACATCAACTTAAAAGGGTCAACCAATGCTATTTAAAAAAAAAAAAAAGAGCATGATGCTATAAAATGGAATATACACTACAGTCTTAGTAGACAGGATATTGAGATGTCATTCGTTGATTTGATTAACTATTGTACACAAATGTGGAAAATTGCTTCACAGGTTGGTTACAACACATCCAAGTAAATCACAATAATACTGGTGGTCTTTCAAGTAATCTTAAGTGCATGACCTTTTGAGTTTAGGGGTCTAAAATATATATGCTTCATTATGGAGGATTATGGTGAGGGAAGAGGATTGGTGTAGGCCTACACCCACTGTCGTGCTGTATAATTTTGCTACCGCAGTAACTGGTGTGTCCCCCCAAAAAATCCAAACTTTCCCATCCGACCCACAGAGGGCGATATGGCAACACGGCAACATCCAGTAACTTAGTACGGGCTAGATGCGCTGGTCAAGCTTTATAAAGAACGAATAGAAAATTGACCTGAATAAAAACAATAGCCATGTAGACCTATACAAATAGAGTTTCAGCCTTAATACGAACTGTGTGAACTGAATATCATTTGAAACACGTCATATTTAATGTATACACCTTATTAGCTATGAGAAAAGAAAATGCCGATGAGCACATTGTTGACCAGGGTGATTGAGATCGCTATAGATAGGCCTACTGGTAATAGCAGCGCATGAGAAAGTTCTAAATGCAGTTGGTTGCTCATCGTGTTAAAATGTACAGTGGTTGGAAACAGTGGTATGCAGTACTGTGGTGCTCCCTCTCTCTATCGGTGTCACTCGCTCTCTCTCTGACTCACACCCCCCCCCCCCCCTCTTTCTCTCTGAGGACGGATAAGAGATGGGCGGGGTGAAGTACAGCTGACATCCAGTCCAAAGAGCTCCCTTTACGCAGAAGAAAGCGAACAGGTCCAGCGCTCATAACAGTTAACTTTATCACCATTTTTTTTAAATATAGAGGAGGAAGAGTGCTGATTTTACGTATTCAGCCCATTTAATTTGGAATATATATCTTTTTGATATTGAGCGAGAGATAACATTTAGGATCGACGCGTTGGAAGAACCGGAGAAGCGATAGTTGGGGTGCATGCCAACCAAGTGCGACTTGCTATCTTATTCATGCAAATTCATAAAGTCATCATAGGCGTGCCTTTGGGCGATGGAGTCACAGTCGGACGACCATACCCCTTGGAGGAACATCAGCGATCTGCAAAGCCTGTGATGTGCAGACAGTGCAGTGTTCGGACACATTGACATCAGCAGCAGCAGCACCTCGGACATGTTTCGCAAGTTCTAAAAAAAGGCGAAAGGAAAGACGAGACGGGCACACTTCTCTCTACAACTCTTCTTGACCATCGAGTCGAGCCTCCTTCGTTCTGCGACACACTCGCAAGGATTTTATACGTTCCGTTGACAGCCTTCCATACCCCCAATTTCTTGGTGTAGTGTGCCATTTTAAATTACTTGACTAAATTATTTTTAAAAAATCAGCGATTTAGTCGAGGTGGGTTTAGATTATACTGTAGCGAGTCTCGCTGATGAAGCCCAACAAGCAGCGGTCAACTTAATACAACTCGCTCCCAGTCTATCTCCCTTAACTTCTTGAAAAACTTCCACCAGATCCACTTAATATCACTGTACACTTTGAATTATCTTCCCACGATGTCCGAGGACGACATCAGCTCCGCCGCCACCGGCAGCTCGGTGCCCGGGCTGCCCGACGGCAGCAGAAGCAGCAGCAGCAGCAGCAGCAGCAACGTCAGCGTCCTGAGCTGGGAGCAAGTGCAGCGTCTCGACGCCATCCTCACGGAGACCATCCCCATCCACGGCCGGGGCAACTTCCCCACCCTGGAGGTGAAGCCAGGGCAGATCGTCAAGGTGGTGCGTAGTCGGATGGAGGAGAAGCACATCCACGTCCGCGACGTGCGGCTGAACGGCTCCGCCGCCAGCCACGTCCTCCACGAGGACAGCGGGCTGGGCTACAAGGACCTGGACCTCATCTTCTGCGCAGACATGAAGGGGGAAAGTGATTTCCAGATCGTGAAGGACATTGTTTTGGACTGTCTTCTAGATTTTCTGCCCGACTGCGTCAACAAAGAGAGAATATCGCCGTTAACGTTAAAGGTAGGCCAACACGACCACCCTAAATGGGTCCGTTTAATTAATGCAGTAATGAACCGATTATAGAAACTCGATCCATCTGCACCGTTCAGCGATAAGGTGCGCATGGCTTGCTTTACAATTAGATTAGCCGAGTGATAGGCCTATAGTTGGGTTTCTGTGGTTAAGAGGATGACGTTAAACCAATTGCCTTGAGCCACCTAGATCCCACATTCTAGGGCAAGTATACCTTATGGGCTTTAATGGCGTCAATCAAACTGGGAATAAATATAACCTGACGTGAGAATGGCACAAAATAGCAATGATTGTCAGATCAGTTGTGTGTGTGGCAGATCAAGTGTCGTTTTATTCCCCAGTTGCAGCAGACGTCACAGTGTAAACACATGTCACACTGGCGCCATCTTGGGTCCCAAATCAAATAAAAAACACCGTACAAATATAGGCTATAAATAAAAAGTTAAAGTGTAGAAGTCGGACATGGGTCTTGACCGCAAGATAGTTCCAATTTGTTTGCCTTTATTCAGTTCACTCATCCCATGATTCGGTTTCGGTTTATAGCCTATTAAGGGTGTTTAAAGTGTATTACAAATAAAAACTGTTTATTTCGGCCGCACAGCATCATTCAGAATTCAGAGATGTCGCAGGATTTTTTAGGGAAATCACATGTCTTTATATTCAATGAATATTGAATGGCATATGGAATCATGTACTCACTCTCCTCTTCTCTCTTCTTCTCTCCATGACACACACACACACACACACACACACACACACACACACACACACACACACACACACACACACACACACACACACACACACACACACACACACACACACACACACACACACACACACAAACTGAATCACTCAGGAAGCATATGTGCAAAAGATGGTGAAAGTGTGCAACGACTCGGACCGTTGGAGCCTCATCTCGCTCTCCAACAACCGGGGGAAGAACGTGGAGCTAAAGTTCGTGGACTCTCTCCGGCGGCAGTTTGAGTTCAGCGTGGACTCCTTCCAGATCCGCCTGGACTCCCTGCTGCAGTTCTACGAGTGCTCCGAGAACCCCATGGCTGAGACCTTCCACCCCACCGTCGTGGGCGAGAGTGTTTACGGCGACTTCGGCGCGGCCCTGGACCACCTGTGTCACAAGGTTATCTGCACGCGCAACCCCGAGGAGATCCGCGGCGGGGGGCTCCTCAAGTACTGCCACCTGCTGGTGAGGGACTTCCGGGCGGAGTCAGAGACGGAGATGAAGTCGCTGCAGCGCTACATGTGCTCCCGCTTCTTCATCGACTTCTCGGACATCGGCGAGCAGCAGCGCAAGCTCGAGTCCTACCTGCAGAACCACTTTGTGGGGCTGGAGGACCGCAAGTACGACTACCTGATGACGCTGCACGGCGTGGTCAACGAGAGCACCGTGTGCCTGATGGGGCACGAGAGGCGCCAGACCCTGGGGCTGATCGCCATGCTGGCGGTGCGCGTGCTGGCCGAGCAGAACGTTATCCCCAACGTGGCCAACGTCACCTGCTACTACCAGCCCGCCCCCTACGTGGCAGACGGCAACTTTAGCAACTACTACATAGCGCAGGTGCAGCCCATGTTCGCCTGCCAGCAGCCCGCCTACTCCACCTGGCTGCCGTGTAACTGAGCTCCGGTTCCGGCCGAGGGAAAACGCAAGGGAGAGTCAGAGCGGTTGGTTTTGAGGAAGTGCCGGCCAAACCTTGAACCCCCCCCCCCCCCCCCCCCCTCCCCCCAGTGATGTTTTTGTTCGTATTTTTATTTTTATTTTTTGCAGCTAAAAGAAGCAGCTAAAAGGAAGAAAGGAAGAAAATGACTCTGCATCTTAATGTTTTGCATCAAAGCTTGTCTTTTTGTTGTTCATACTTTGAGTTTGAATGCTAAGCGAAGAACAGTTGGCTCTCCAAGCAGAATAGTCACTGTGAATATAACCGATTTGCCGCCCTAGGGGCGATTTTTAAGTAATTATCGAAATTGGGGAAAAAAATCAACCTGTGATGGCTTAAAATTCTGAGTCGCTGCAGAATTTCCACTGACTCTGTCCCAGAAGGACTGATGCTGTCCAGAAAGCGATTAGCCAACACATCTCCATAGCAGGGCCAACACTCCTTACCTGGAGGCAACACTTGTTCGTCAAACAACTCAACTACAAACAGGCCCGTTTCTTCTCAGGGGTGGACGGTCGCTCTGTAGCCTCATTTGGTGTTTTCATTCATGTATTCATTAATCTCTCTCTCTCTCTCTCTCTCTCTCTCTCTCTCTCTCTCTCTCTCTCTCTCTCTCTCTCTCTCTCTAGATGAGCAGAGGAAAGGTTGTCATTATGAGGCAGAATGGCAAAACCTCTTTACTATTCATTTGGATATAATGATGGTTGTTTACAGACCAAAGATTTTGATTATTTCTAAAAGATAATACCCAGGTTTTCATGGGAAGAATGAAACATTATATATATTTATATATATATATATATATATAATGTAAAATGTATTTGTATATGTTCATATGTGTTTAATAATAAGTGCCTAAGGCCTTTCTGTAGGCTGAAAAGGAGATAAAGGTTTAAAAGGGGCGTGTGTATGGTGAAGCCTCACACTCTGCTAACCGTCACACACACAACAGCAGCACCCTTGGCCTGTGAATGTACGTGTGAAATTACATTTCGTGCGCAGTTGTGGTCGATGTGGCCATGGACAAAGACCAAGAAAAATAGGGTGCCCTGTGTTACTGTTTTATAGTTAAAGGTGCAGATAATACTTTTTTGGAGCAGCAAAGTATGGGATTGATTGGTTGTTGCAAAATCCTGTTTATAACAAATAGTCTGTTTATATTTTTCCATCAAGCAAATACACCTCTTAAGAAAACTAAAACCTCTGGAACGGTACTAGATATATACCTAGACAAGAAGGATCTTACTCATTGGTCAATGGTGAACAGGGCCAATCATTCAATATGATTGGTTCACAGTAGGCTAAGCTCCAGGCGTAGCTCCATATATAGTTCCTGTATAGTCTGTATCCGTGAATCACATATCTCATGTATTGCGCTCACCACCAAACTTGAAGGAAGTACCCGAAAGAGAGACCGAGCTAGATTGGTTAAGAGAGAGAATGGCTGTGTTCACAGAAATCAGTAGACAGAGAGCCTGGTGTGCTGCCCATGCACTCCCTCACTCAGCCATATTTGCAGAGACACCTCAGATGAGGGGACAGTATTTGCTGTAGCACCCAAGCAGGGAATTCCGCAGGTGCTGACCAAGGCGTAGGACTGAGCCCTGCTGTGTCTCTGTCACTTATTGGATATGGAGAGAGGAGGCCCTTGAATTGAGGAAGGAAGGAAAAGAACAGGAAACTAAAGTGCCAAATAAGCCACAGTACGCTTGAATGTGATCTCATTGGTTAAAAAAAGTGAGACATTTTGATGTTGATATTGAGACTGAGCTAAAGAGAGGGGGTAGATGCAGGGAGAGATTGAAGGGGGAGAGTGAGCGCAGGACAGCGTGGACAATGGAAGAGTTTGAAAGAGAGGCCTGGAGAGATGGGTGCAGCTGGTGCTGGGGTTCAGACCCCCAGGCCCCCTTGCTTTTTGGCACTTGCTGTCCCGCTTAAAGTAAGGGTGCTAACTTTAGTTTATGCTGCAGGTCTTCATCTTTTTGGGGGAAACCAGAGTGATCTCCGGTTTTTTTCTTGAATCAGATTTTGCATATACGTGTGTGTGTGTGCGCGCGTCCATGTGTGTGTCTGTGCGTCTGGTGGTGTTCTCTCATCCAATAGGAATTCTGTTTTGTTTGCTCGGTCTTACATACTCCCGATTATAATCTGCTTTATTGATTTCTTTCCGAAGGACCATCCATTTTTGACACTAACCTGTGGATTGTGTGGGCAATGTGTTGTCGTTTTAAAAGCTCTGTACAGAGTTGACTTTCTAGCTAGCTCTAGTCTGCCTGTCTTTTAGTACTGTGCCTGTCGGTTTAGAGATTGTTGGTTTCTGCATTGTCTTGTACATGCATTGTTTAAAATGTCAATTTTCGGCTGATGCAGTCTTTACAATGAACCTTAAAGATACACGGAAAACAATCCGGTCTTGTAAGTATATTTTTTATGATTGTCATTTTTAAAAAAACATTTATCGGACACTGCAGCCATTGCAGCGCTTTTGAATCTGTGATCAGACTGCAACGGATAAGTTCCCAATAGCCTTCTGTTCGTTTTTTTCTCCTTTTTTTGCAGTTCTTATACTTTTTGTTGCTGATGAGAAAAACATTTCAATCAATAAAAAAAAAGATAACTAAACTCCGCTGTGTCGTGTGTTCTAACCTCCTGAGTTGGCCCTTCCTGACTTTAGTACCACACATATGACGTTGAGTGCACTTCATAATGCAAAGCCACATAAGCTACCGGCTGTTTACTACCTTATTGTGAATTGATCCATCTTCTTCACATGCATGGATTATGTTTTCATATATACGTGTGTTTTCTTTTTAATCAAGAGTGTTTTTTATTTGTGGTTAATAATAAAATGGACAAGACACAACATTGATATGACTGATAAAACCCAAACCACAGAGACACATACTGTGAAATATATATTTCTTTAATTTTTCCTTATCGGCTCTTAGCAGGGTTCTGATGGTCGACTAATCAGAGGCCCTCCCATGCCAGGGACCTACAGGATTTATAGGCCCATTCAGATCTCAAGCCCTGGGCTACGACTGCAGGGAAAGACCTGCTGGTGATAGTGGTTGGACCTGCATATGTCCTCCCAAAAAAGCGAAAACGCCTGAAAGCGCTTTTTGTGCCTAATGAATATCTTTGCTCGCTCAGCAAATTTTCTCGATTTCCCCGCACACACAACACCTCGTTTCGCACACACTCCCCCGGGTTGTGCACACATTGACACACAAACACACACAGCCAGGCACACAAACACACACACCTACGCACATAAACACACACACCCACACACAAACTCACAAATACACGCCCAAACACCCACAAACACAACCACAAAGTCCCACAGACACACACACGTCTCTCTTTTTAGGACAGTTTCAAATACTCCCCAACAGATTCAGCATTTCTATGCTGTAGGTGAGATAAAACGGGTTTTGATGCAGAAGGAACCGTTTATTATGGGGTGCCTTGGGGCAGGGCGTGAAGTGAGAAACATGTATGCAGAGGAGGTGAGGGACGGATATATTTAGCAGCAATGGTAATGTCATTATCACTGTCACTTAAGCATCTAAGATGATTAATATAGGCCACAAGATGAATGACATGGCAGATCCAGCCAACAGACAAACACACACGCACACACACTCACACAAATGCACACAAATACAGACACAAATACACAAACACAAACTCACATATACACACACACACACACACACACACACACAAATACACCACACACTCCCACAATTGCACAAAAAATACTCACACCCATACACAAATACACACTCACACATACACAAACACACTCACACACACACACACACACACACACACACACACACACACACACACACACACACACACACACACACACACACACACACACACACACACACACACACACACACACACACACACACTTATTGGTTTATACACAGAGAAACCCATTGTATGCAGTGTGCACACATTTTAAGACAAACATGGAAGCTTACAACCATTCCAAATTGTTACAATTGTTACTTAAAATTCATGGTTTGAATGGTGTTTCCACTACTCTTACCAAACAGAGTTGTTATGGGTTGAACTATCATCTTAGCAGTGAAGCTGGACCCGAACATAGGGCATCACTCCATCAGCTCCTTGTCACGGCCTGTTAATCCTTGTGTTGCCACTGTTATTGGAAAGCAATTCCAGCAGCAGTATTGTAGCTACAATGAGCACATATTCGCTGTAAACAAGAGAACCCCCACATACCCTCACACATCTAACCTGGCGTAACGATGGAGCAAATTAACAACGAAATGTGTAAGAATTTCCGTTAATAGTAATGTGTATAAGAAAAGAATCACATCAACAGAGTCGAATACCACAACCCCGAAACATCATCCTACATGTTTCGAATATCGCCCACAGATACAGAGCCCTCGCCATCCCAAGCAAACACAGGGAATTCCGCGTTCCATTTGAAGGGTGTGTTTACAGACTCTTACAGATGGGCTATTGCATAACTTGGAAACATATTAATTTTCCATCATCCTGAGCGCCTGGCTGCCCGCTTATAGCATCTCTGCGGCATGAAAACCGAGTGAGATCAGACATCTTTTTTGACATTTTTCTCGTCATGAATCTTTTAATGAAATAAGTGAGGACATTTGGCAAATGATTTCCACTTAGAAAAGAAACGGCCCGGATTTGGCACATTTAGTTGGGACTACTTCATTCTGCTGATGGTTGCAAAATCAAATGAAGGACTGGGGAGGGCGGGGGGGGTCGCTATTGTTGGTGGTTTATGTTTAGGCTTTGGTGAGTGAAAGCCCATTGTTGTTGCATTTTCTGCCTCATCTGTGAAGTGCTGGGGGCTACTGAACTGGACTTCATTTCAATATGTTAAAGAACAGAAATGAGCACATGTATTTCACACTTATGGACAGCCAAACACACAAGAAAAACACACACGTTTATACATACGTAAAGAGAGCGACACACACACACACACACACACACACACACACACACACACACACACACACACACACACACACACACACACACACACACACACACACACACACACACACACACACACACAAACACACATACACATACACATACACATACACATACACACACATAAACATACACAAACACCCAAGTCAAGCGAGTGGACATATTGCAGTATGGTGAGTTTATACAGTCAAAGCAGCATTCATCATGTTTGTTGTTAACAGTGCGGGGCGGGGGGGGGGGGGCTGTCGGAGTGCGGTAGGTCAGAGACCTACCGCACTATGTTTTTCTGGTCAAGTAAGTCCCGCCTCATACTCTGAGCCTCTAACAATTGACCGGACCCAACTGTGGCACTGTCCGCATCCCTGTTCTCCCTCCCCCCTGCAGCAGCTCAGTCCAGCCCGACACAGCGCGCCGACACTGTGTGTGGTCCTCCCATAAATCAACCAATGTTAGAAACATTGAAATTATTTGAAATGTTGAATACATATATATTTTTAAAGTATATATTTATCCCAATCAAGCCTCCTTTTCTGTAGCGATATGTGTAAAAACAAACCAATACAAGATGCAGGAGGACAGCGGTATGTGTGTCACAGCTGTGCACTCTTCAAATGTGCTACCCGTGGATTTCCCCGATATGCTTGTGGAAACAATTCAGACAAAAACACACAACAGGCACGAAAACACGAATTCCGAGCAAAGTCGTTCAAAGGACGAGGGCAAAGGTGAGCGCGGGTCGGATCCATAGAAGGTTAAAGTCCCTGTAATTGGCTGATGAGTTGTGAGGGGCGTGTTATTGATTTGTACCGGGACGAAATCACAAGGATTATCGTCACTAGAGAAAATGTTTGCCAGAGATGAATGATAGACTGTACATGTAAGGGTATTGTGTTGGTGTGTGTGTGTGTGTGTGTGTGTGTGTGTGTGTGTGTGTGTGTGTGTGTGTGTGTGTGTGTGTGTGTGTGTGTGTGTGTGTGTGTGTGTGTGTGTGTGTGTGTGTGTGTTTGTGTGTGTGTGTGTGTGTGTGCGTGTTAGTGTGTGTGTGTGTGCATGTTAGTGGGTGTGTGTGTGTGTGTGTGTGTGTGTGTGTGTGTGTGTGTGTGTGTGTGTGTGTGTGTGTGTGTGTGTGTGTGTGTGTGTGTGTGTGTGTGTGTATGTGTGTGTGTGTGTGTATGTCACACAGAGAGAAGTTAAATCATTATATCTGACCGCACTTCGCCCCTCGAAGTTCCTCCACATGTAGAAACCTTAATGCAACTTGTGTTTCCAAATGTCAGGGATGACATTAGTCAATCTGCATCAGTGTGCATGTGTGTATGTGTATGTGTGAGATCAAGATTTTATCGTGTGATCTCCCAAACATCAAGCTGTTTGCATTTGCTTTCCTTGTTTTGAGTGTTTTATTGTGATTTAAATACTTATTTGTAGCCATTATATTCATCCAGCTTTTGTATGTAAAATATACTGACTTTATTCATATTACTTTAATCCTATCATTCAAGCACTTCATTCAAAAGTTATTGTTCTGATGCTGATCGGCTCAGAGTCCTGGCGCGGTTCATTAAATGCCTTGAGAACAACACTGATCAAAGTGAATGAATGACTCCCAGCTTGATCCAGTCTGATTGCGGTGTTTGGGTCCTATTTGCACATTGAACAATATCTCCTTTAGACACACTATAATTTGTATTCTGCAGTGGGAAGAAAAATAGACGGGGAATGGAAATGGTACAATAGGCCTACACTGAAACTTAAGGTCTTTATGTGATTAAATCGTTCTGCTGCTTAGGGAATCAGTCGTGGTGTATTCTGCATTGTATTGTGTGTGTTTTTTTCTGTACTGTTGTATTATGCTGCGTCCTCTATCCATGTTCTCCTCTTTTCTGGTCCTGTCTGCCCTATCCTAATGGATCTGCATGCCAGTCGAGTCTACGACGGTGAGGTACCGCTGCGGTTCCTCCGGTGACCTTACAAAGTAAAAGCCTCGCAGTGAAATGGTCAGGAACAGTCATGAGTGAGGTCACTGCTCACACAACGCTTCAATGACCTCAGCGACTGTCTGGAACACTTTAGCGTGATGCATAACACAAGCCATGCACGTAAAAAAAAGTTATATATATATATATATATTTATAAGCACTTTACTGCAATTAGGACGGCGCACTGTGTTCTGCTATTACTAATGGATATCTTTGGCGACGGTTCATGTGGGAAAGTAATCATAATTAAATAAACGACATTCGCCGCAACTTCCCAATGTACTTCAGCCGTCTGTTTCTTATCTGGATGACCATCATGCAGAGTTCATTTTCATCCACATGCAACCATTTAATCGTCAACTATATGCCTGAAAGAGCTCTCAAAATTGCTTTATATTTACAAATGGATGAGGGGATTTGACTTGACCGAATAAGAGCCGGGCGACTGTGTTTTGCCTGACTTGTGTATAGCCGACACAATAGTTTGCTCAGAGAAAACAACCTCAACCGACAACATTTGTTTAGGAGACAAATAAACCCTGTTTCGGCCTGCTCCTCAGTGACCAGGCAAGGGCCCAGATGGCAGCACTGACAAAAGAGCAGGGTAATACGAGGCACCGGTGAAGAGATGAAAGACAATTCTCCTGTGGATGGGGAGAGGTTGAAGACTACCGACACAGAATCTGCCCCTGAATCACTGTGCTGGAGGCACCGGGATCATCAGCTGTATCGCTGTCCAAGATGACATTATGCTCAAATCAAACTCAGGTTATTTAGCAACAGAATCTCAGTGGAGGAGGGCTAAGACCCCCCCCCCCCCCATTCACACATGTGTGTGTGTGCGTCCACTTGGTTGTGTGGTTTGTGTGTGTGTACATATGTGTGTGTGTGTGTGTGTGCGTGCGCGTGCGTGTGTTTGCATGTGTGTAATGTGTGTGCGTATGTATGTTTGCGCGTGGGTGGTTGTTGACGCCCTCCCAGAACGTCCTCATCCCCTCCTCAAAAAAGTACTGGACGGTTCACAGAACAGTAATTCATTGTCTGACAGCTGTTTTATTTTCTGAGTCTGGCATTGCTTGAGTCCTGGGCTATAATTCCTCTCTCACAAAACACACACACACACACACATACACACATACACACACACACACACACACCCTTAGCTGTCCATCGTGTCCGATGATGACGCTTGCTCCCGGGATGGGGGTGGGGGAGGGGGGGGGGGTTCAATGACATTGACCGCTGGTGCCACTTCTCATGGGCGTAGAGTCCGATCCTTGAGCCACACATTCGTCCGCAGATGGAGCAAGGGAAACCAGATGCCAGAAAGGTACCAGCCGCCCGCTGGTGTCTCTGGATGCGCCTCTCGGAACGTCAGTCTTGGTTAGTTTGGTGAATTTGACAAACTGCAGTGACACAAGTTACCTGCCAGGCTGGTCTGTTGAGTGCCAGAGTTTCAAGCTGTGTGAGGGGGATGTTTGCGCGCTTTAGGAGGTCCCTGGTGTAGTCCTTAAAGCGCCGCTTTTGCCCTCCAGCGGAGCGCTTTGCGCCCATTAGTTGGCTGTAGAGGACTTGGCAGGGCAGGCGGTGCTCAGGCATGCGTATGGTGTGCCCTAACCAGCGCAGATGTTTTTTGGCCAAAGCTGCTTCCATACAGATTGAGCCGGTGTTGCTGAGGATGTCTGTATGGGGGATTCGATCTTCCCAGGACAGACGAGGATCTTCTGTAGGCAGCGGATATGGAAGGCCTCTAGGTTGCTGATGTGTCGGCGGTATGGGGTCCATGACTCTGCCCCATGAAGCAGAGTGGAGAAACATAGCGCGTTGTATACAGCGACCTTGGTACTGACCTTCAGGTTGCGGTTTTCAAAAACCCTGCTGCGCAGGCGTCGAAAAAGAAAAAGATGATGAGGCTTTATTGATCCGGGTGTGTATTTCTGTGTCAAGGGAGCAGCATGAGGACAAAGTGGAGCCAAGTTAAGTGAAGTGAACCACTGTTTTAATTGGAACACCATGTATGTGTAAACCGGGGGGGATGGGGGCGGGGGTGTTGAGATGGGACATGACCTCGGTTTTTTGAATGTTAACCTGTAGGCCAAAGGATTGGTACAGACTGGATATTGTGTTGAGGGCGTGCTGCATAGAGTCCGGGCTGTCATCAGCATACTGAAGCTCACAGATTTGGCGGGTCTTTGTCTTTGGGTGGGCCTGGAGCCGACGGATGTTGAAGAGGCTTCCATCAAGGCGGTATTCCACATGGACACCGTCTTCATGTCCCATGACACTGTGAAAGAGGCAGGTAATAGCAGAGAGGAGGATGTTAAAGAGCACCGGAGCCAAGACACCCCAACGTTTACCTTGAAAAACTCTGACTGGAGTTCTCCTGTGAGCACTCTGGCTTGCATCCCATCATGCAGCTGCTGTAGGATGCTAAGAAACTTGGGTGGTACCCCAAGTTTGCGGAGGTATTTCCAGAGCAACTCACGGTTGACGGTGTCAAAAGCTTTGATGAGGTTGATGAAGGCTATGTAAAGGTCTTTGTGATGCTCTTGGCTCTTCTCCAGCAGCTGCCTCAAGACAAAAACCATATCTGTTGTGGATCTGGTCGTCCGGAAACCACACTGTGTTTCCGGAATCACAACTTCTGAGATGTGCTCAACCAATCGGCTGAGCTTGATCTTGGCCAGGACTTTCCCTGCGATGGAGAGGAGAGATATTCTGCGGTTGTTGCCGCATACTGCTCTGCCTCCTCTCTGTTTATAAATGACCACGATGTTAGCATTCTTCCAGTACTGTGGGAGGGTCCCATGTTCCCAGATGTTCTGGATAAGGAGGTGCAGGCGACGCGTGAGGATGTATCCTCCGTTTTTGAAAACCTCTGCAGGGATTCCATCGGGTCCAGCGCTTTTATTGTTCTTCAGCCCTGCAATGGCTCGCTGGATTTCTGAGTACAGTGTTGGGGTGTCCAGGTGCGTGGTTGGCGGGAGGTCTGGGAGATTATCCAGAATATGTGGATCGACAGGGTTGGTGTGGTTGAGGAGACTCTCAAAATGATTTGCCCAACGGGCAAGAATCTCGTGGCGGTCCTTGAAGAGTGTGGACCCATCAGCTGATCGGACTGGGTCCATCAGCTGATCGGACTGGGTCGCCCGCTTCCTGGGGCCGTACAATGTTTTTATGGAATTGTAAAAGCCTTGAATGTTGTTGCAATCTGCCAGGTTCTGGATCTCTTGCAACTTTTGCACCCACCAGGTGTCCTCCATATTCCGGAGGGCTCGCTGGGTTGCTGTTCTTGCAGCAGTAAAGGTGGTTTTAAGGGTGGGAGATCCAGGGCAGGACAGGAGAGCTTTGTGGGCCTCATGCTTGGTTATTAGAAGTGACTGTATCTCAGTTGAGGTACAGTCAAACCAGTCCTGGTGACGTTTCCTTGACTGACCGAGCACCTCTATAGCTGCGCTATGAATAACCTGGCGCAGGGCTGGCCAGTCGGCTGATTCCTCCGGGATCTTATAGAGGTTTTCAGTAAGGAGCCGTCGAAGGTTGTCTTTGGTGGTGGGGCTGTTCAGCGCTGTACGGTTGAGTATCTTGATTGGAGATGTCCTCGGGCCCCGGGGTTGAATGCTATTAAGTAGTTTGGATCTGACCATGAGGTGGTCAGTCCAGCACTCAGATCCGCGAATGACACGGGTGGTGAGGACATCTTTTCTGTCCTTTTGACGGACAATCACATAGTCGAGGAGATACCAATGTTTTGAGCTGGGGTGCTGCCAGGTGGTCTTAAGCCTGTTCTTCATCTGGAAGATGGTGTTGGTAATGACCAGCTGGTGCTCTGCACAGAGGGAGAGGAGTCTGAGCCCGTTGTGGTTCATCTTCCCCACTCCATGCTGGCCAATGACTTTACTCCATACCAGGTGCTCCGTGCCCACTCTAGCATTGAAATCTCCCATGAGTATGAGCCTGTCCGTAGCCGGGGTTTTCTGTAATACGGTTTCAAGAGCTCTGTAGAAATCCTCTTTGATGTTATGCTCGGCATCAAGCGTGGGTGCATATGCACTGATGAGGGTGGCAAAGCGTTCCTTTGCCAGGGGAATGCGCCATGTCATCAGTTCATTCATGCCAACGGGGGATTCCGGAATGCCCTGCAGCAGTTTAGACCTCACAGCAAAGCCAACTCCATGATTACAGCAAGTGCCTTCGGGGACTCACTTCCAGAAGAAGGTGTACCCAGCACCAACCTCTGACAGGGAGTCCTCTCCATGTAGTCTTGTCTCGCTGAGAGCTGCTAGGTCAATGTTGTATCTTGCAAGCTCCAGGGCCAC